>NC_058522.1:179002022-179326522 GCF_904849725.1 Hordeum vulgare subsp. vulgare
GCATTATATCTGGCCTAGATGCACATAGATACAATAAAGAGTCAATCATAGAACAGTATACCCGCTGATCGAAATCTTTACCATTTTCATCAGTGCCGAGGTGGCCGTTGGTAGGCATCGGAGTCTTGGCACCTTTGCATTCGTGCATGTCAAATTTCCTCAGAACATCCTTGAGGTATTTATCCTGTGATATGAAGATTCCATTGCTTTGTTGATGAATTTGAAGACCTAAGAAGAATTTCAGCTCCCCCATCATGGACATCTGATATTCTTCACTCATCATGTAGGCAAATTCATCACTGTATCTTTTGTCAGTACAGCCAAATATGATATCATCAACATATATTTGACATACAAATAGCTCATTATCATAAGATTTTGTGAAAAGAGTTGGATCGAGTGAACCATGTTTGAAGCCTTTCTTCATGAGGAATTCCTTCAATGTGTCATACCATGCCCGAGGGGCTTGCTTGAGGCCATACAGAGCCTTTTTAAGTCTGAAGACTTTGTCTGGATTCTTTGGATCCTCAAAACCTGGGGGCTGAGCAACATATACTTCTTCCTCAAGCGTACCATTGAGGAATGCACTTTTCACATCCATTTGACATAAGGTGATGTTATGATGATTAGCATAAGCAAGTAGTATTCGAATAGCTTCAAGTCTAGCAACAGGTGCAAAAGTTTCATCGAAATCTATTCCTTCAACCTGGGTGTAGCCTTGGGCTACTAGTCGTGCCTTGTTCCTCACCACTTGACCGTCCTCATCTCGCTTGTTTCGTAAAATCCACTTGGTGCCGATAATGTTATGCTTGCGAGGATCTGGTCGTTTGACGAGCTCCCATACGTCATTCAGCTTGAATTGAAGAAGTTCGTCTTACATGGCTTGGATCCACTCCGGTTCCAGAAAAGCCTCAACTACTTTTGAGGGTTCTGTGATGGACACAAAGGAAAAATGCCCACAAAAGTTAACTAAGTGTGAAGCTTTTGAGCGAGTGAGAGGACCTGGCGCGTTGATGTCGTTGAGGATTTTGTCAAGTTCAACTTCGTTTGCAATCCTCGGATGAGCTGGTTGAGGATTTTGTCTGGGCTGAGGAAGTGGTGCTGTTGCAATTTCCTCAGGAGCATCTTCTTGGTTTTTATCAGCGATGGGGATCGTTTCTTCACCAATTTCCTCAGTGGGGACAATGTCTTCAGTAGGCTTAAGCTTTATTGCTTCCTCAGGAGACAACTTATCTGGATTAGAAGGCAATTGCTCTCTTTGCGAGCCATTAGTTTCATCGAACCGCACACCTACAGTTTCAACAACTTTGTTGTGATAGTTGTTGAAGACTCTGTAGGTGTGCGAGTCCTTTCCATAACCGAGCATAAAACCTTCATGTGCCTTAGGTGCAAATTTTGAGCTATGATGAGGATCTCTAATCCAGCATTTTGCACCGAAGACTTTGAAATAACTTACATTGGGTTTCTTGTCAGTGAGGAGTTCATATGAAGTTTTCTTGAGGAATTGGTGAAGATATTCCCTGTTGATGATATGGCATGCAGTGTTGATTGCTTCAGGCCAGAAGCGACGAGGAGTCTGATATTCTTCAAGCATAGTTCTTGCCATTTCAACCAGAGTCCTGTTCTTTCTTTCGACGACACCATTCTACTGAGGAGTATAAGGAGAAGACAATTCGTGAGTAATACCAAGTTCATCAAGATAATCATCAAGACCAGTGTTTTTGAACTCGGTTCCATTATCACTCCTAATATGTTTGATCTTGATGTCGAAGTTCGTCGAGGCCCTTGAAGAAAATCGTTTGAAGATTTCCTACACTTCAGTTTATACACTATAATATGCACCAAGTGTATCTGGAATAATCATCAACTATGACAAAGCCATATAGCGATGCTGCATTGGTTAGTGTGGCATAGTGAGTAGGTCCAAATAAATCCATATGAAGCAATTCAAATGGACGTGTAGTGGTCATTATGGTTTTGGAGGGATGCTTGGATCTGGTCATTTTCCCAGATTCACAAGCACCGCAGAGATGATCCTTGAGGAATTTGACTGATTCGATGCCAATGACATGCTTCTTCTTTGCAAGCGTGTGCAAATTCCTCATGCCTGCATGACCTAGTCTTCGGTGCCACAGCCATCCTTCTGAGGTTTTTGCTAGTAAGCAAGTGGCTGGTTGAGGACCTATAGAGAAATCAACAATGTACAAATCCCCTCTTCTTACACCTTCGAAGACTTTGGATTTGTCAGATTCCATGATGACTACACATCTATATCTACCAAAGATAACAATCATATCAAGATCACAAAGCATCGAGACTGACATGAGGTTAAAACCAAGGGATTCAACAAGCATCACTTTGCCCATATGCCTATCCTTGGAAATAGCTACTTTGCCAAGTCCCAATACCTTGCTTTTACCTTTGTCAGCATATGTGATTTGCTTCAGAGGTGATGGAGTTAGTGGCATATTCATCAGTAGGCTTTTATCACCAGTCATGTGATGTGTGCAGCCACTGTCGAGAACCCACTCAGTATTTTTGGGTTGGTCCTCCTACAGATGAATTAGTACAGCTTACCATCTCATATGCTTCAGATTTGAAGAATATGATACTAATTTCATCAGTTCAGTGATTTCATCATAACATAAATGTAAGGACGTGTGAAATATTTCTATTTCATCAATCATTAGCTTGCGTCCTATCAAGCGTTTCTCAGGTCTCCAGCAAATTCTTCGGATGATGATTTTCATCTAGAGACCTGGCCTGCAGAGATGATTAGTTTGATTTCTTCACCACCCATATCAGAAGGGGTGGTAAAGCGTTCATCATCATGCGAGCACCATATGAGAAAGGTGGCATTGAAGCTAATGCACTTCTCTTAACAGTAGGGGGATTAAAGTACTCATATGAATATGCAGAGAACTGGTTTGAGGATTTACGAACATAATGATTTGAGGAGTAACGCTCATATGCATATTCCTTGTGGTTTCCCTGCATGTTAGACGCATAAGCACGGGTACGAGCATAGTTTTGACGAGTTGAGCATTTTCATCCTCTTGAAGACTTTGGTCCTCCTGAGGAATTTGATCTGGGGTTCAGATTCTTCAGTGGTGGTGTTATGAGGACATTCACCTGAAGATTTTCAAGACAACTTTTGGGAACCCAGATTTTCCTCAGAGGAGGCCCATTCCTGCAGTTAGTTCCAACATATCAAGCAAATACTTCACCAGATTGATTTTTGAACAGTTTATAGTTGGAATTAAATGACTCATCCGAGGAATAGGATAATTCACATGACAAGCCAGTTAGATTAGATGAATCGAAAGGAGGCCCAGTAGCAACAACCCATGATGTTTTGGGATACTGCTCGGGTTTCCAATAGGATCCATCAGCATTTAATTTCCTCTCAAAGGCAATTCCTTCTTTCCTCGGGTTCCTGTTCTAAATCTGCTTTTTGAGCACATCACAAAGGGTTTGATGTCCTTTGAGGCTATTGTACATGCCAGTCACGTACAATTCCTTCAACCCTGCATTTTCATCAGTAACATTTGTGTTTTCCTCAAGTGAGGAAATAGACACAACAGGTGCAGTTGAAGAATTTGTAGCAATTGATGATTCTGGTGAGGAATTAGCAGTTTCACGTTCAATGCATTTAAGACATGGAGGAATAAATTCAACTTGACTAGCGCTAATCTGTTGAGCTAGTAATGAATTATTTTCCATACGAAGATCATCATGAGACATCCTCAGCTTCTCAAGATCAAGCTTCCTTTGAAGAAATTCGTAGGAAAGCTTCTCATGATCAGTGAGGAGTGTATCATGACGATCCTGAAGATTATCAAATCTAGACTGAAGATTTTTCATGTCATCAGCGAGGATTTTTCATGTCATCAGCGAGGATTTCATCATTCAACAGATCATCACTTTTGTCTAGCAGTTTTTGAAGCTTTTCCACATCAGTTTGTTGTTTAGTGGCAATTATAGCAAGTTTACTGTAACTGGGTTTCTTATAATCATTATGTTCACAGTCACTTGAATCAGAGGTGGAGGCATTATTTGATACCTTTGAACCTTTTGCCATGAAGCAATAGGTTGGAGCGATGTCATCAGCATAGTCATCAGTATGGATGGTGCACTCATTTTCTTCAAGATTGAAGATTGACTTGCTGACGAAAGTGGTAGCTAGTGCAAGACTAGCCTGTCCGGATTCTGAGTCTTCTCCAGAGCCTTCTTCTTCATCACATTCCTCTGATTCTGCCTCGGAATCCATTTCCTTGCCAATAAGTGCCCGAGCCTTTCTGAAGCTAGTCTTCTTGTGTGAAGAGGACTTTGAAGATGAGGATTTTGAAGATTTCTTCTTCTTCTTCGATTCATCAGAACTGTCATCCTTTTATTTCTTCTTCCTTGATTCCTTTCCCCAGCGGGGACAATCAACAATGTAATGACCTGATTTCTTGCACTTGTGACAGGTCCGTTTCTTGTAGTCCTCAGATGCAGATTCCGATTTCCTCATGTCTCTTCTTGATGATTTACCGAACTGGCCTCATTGTGTAAATCTCTGGAATTTCCTCACAAGCATTGCAAGCTCCTGACCAAATTCTTCAGGGTCACAACTGCTGTCATCTGTGTCTTCTTCTTCAGATGAGGAAATTGCTCTAGCCTTCAGTGCACGTGGTCTGGAATAGCTTTGTCCATATAGATCTCTCTTTTCTTCTAGCTGGAATTCATGAGTATTTAGCCTTTCAAGGATATCAGCTGGATCTAGCATCTTGTAGTCTGGTCTTTCTTGAATCATCAGAACTAGAGTGTCAAATGAAGAATCTAAGGATCTCAGCAGTTTCTTCACAACTTCGTGATCAGTGATGTCTCGAGCTCCTAGTGCTTGCAGTTCATTTGATATATCAGTGAGGCGATCAAAGGTGTCTTGGCAGCTTTCATTGTCATGTCTCTTGAAGCGATTGAAGAAATTGTGAAGAATATCAACACGAGAGTCACGTTGGATTGATACTCCTTCATTTACCTTGCAGAGTCTCTCCCAGATCAGTGTTGCAGAGCCCAAGACACTTACTATTCCAAACTGGCCAGGGCTCAGATGACCACAGATGATGTTCTTCGCTTGAGAATCGAGTTGCTTGAATTTCTTCACATCAGCTGCAGTGACACTGGCAGAGATGATGGGGACTCCATTTTCCACAATATACCAGAGATCATTATCAATAGCTTGTAAATGCATTTGCATTTTGTTCTTCCAGAAGGGAAAGTTCTTTCCTTCGTAGGTAGGACATGCTGCAGTCACTTTAAACATGCCTGCAGTCGACATAACTAAAACTCCAGGTGGTTAAACCAAAATCACACAGAACAAGGGAGTACCTTGCTCTGATACCAATTGAAAGTGTGTTATATCGACTAGAGGGGGGGTGAATAGGAGATTTTTAGAATTTCATCGCTGAGGAAATTCCTTTTGAGGAAATTCCTCACTGATGACTAACTTACAGCGGAAACAGTTACGGATCAGACGTGCAAACTTTCACAATAGCAGTATTACAGAGTGAAGAATGTGAAAAACAGATTGCACAGTAAGCAGGCACGCAGAATACAGATGATGATTAACTTAAGTGAAGAATTTGGGGTTGAGGAAATTCAGAGAAAGTCTTCAGCAAATTCTTCAAACAGTCACAGTGAAAGTCATCAACACATAATACAAAGAGAGTAAAGAGTTGAGGAATTAGAACCCGATTCTTGGTGAAGACTGTTGTTGATGACCCAGTTCCAACTGCTGTGACAGTTGTACATCTCGTTTGGAGCGGCTTGGTATTGAAACCAAAGGACACCCAGTCCCGGGACGCACAGTCCCTACCGTATTCTCCTTGAGCTAAGGACACACAGTCCTCGCCCAACACTCGTGGTAAGTCTTCAGGGCAGACTTCCAAACCCTCACAAACTCGGTCACCCGGCGATCCACAATTGACTGCTGGATTGCTCTAGACCATGACGCCTAACCGCCTGGAGGATGCACAGTCCTCAAAGGTAAAAGGCTTCAGTCCCACAGAGGAACAACTTCTTCAGTGATGCTCAATCACTAGGTTTGGTTTGTGGTTTCGGTGGGTGGTGTATTTCCTCATTATTGATTTACTCTCGAAGGCTCTGAGGAATTTGGGTTGCTCTGATGACAAGTGTTAGTTTCTAACGGAGCAGCCAACCAGCTAGTGGTTGTGGGGGCTGGCTATTTATAGCCTGAGAGCATCCCGACATGATTTGACACTAATGCCCTTAACTAATATGACCCCTAGACTGGATAAGACCAATGACTTGGCGTGGTTATCGAAACGGTTGGGACCCTCAACTGTGAGAGTACTCATGTCACTCATATTCCTCACTTGAGGCTTTTGGTAGGATTAGGCTTGGGTTGAGCATCATGAGGAAATCCATTCCATAGTGTTACTTTGACCCCCTTTAACAGTACGGTGTTCCTATTCATCAAATGCGAAGAAAGTAAAACAGAAAACGTAAATCTTCACGCTTCAATTTCTTCAGAACGATTTTCTTCAGGAACCACCGATCTTCTTAATATCAATATCTTCATGAGGAATATCAATTTCATCGCAGATTCCTCGCGATTCATTTCTTCAGCTTCAGACCAAATTCTTCAACTGAAGACATATATTTTTAGGGGTCGATATTCTTCAAATATCTCAAACTCCTCAATGTCTTATAGATCCTGTGTACACTTATAAACACATTAGATACTTAACCTATAATTCTTCAAACCACCAAAATCACTAAGGGGCACTAGATGCACTTACATGAATATAACAAGAAGGCTGCCCCTCCAATAAAACCAAAGCTGTCTGAGCACAGCTATTCTGTTCAGCTGACTGAAGAAGATGAAGATCAAGAGCCTGTTGTTGAGGAAATGCCTCAAGATAGTCAAGCTGATGAACTTGTAATTGACGTAACACCTCAAGACACTCCAGCTGATGAATCTGCTCTAGCTGAAGAAAATTATTTAGCTGAGGAAACTGCGAGGACTGATACTTCACCAGGTCCTGAAGAGAAAATTGCTTCACCTCAATTCTCAAAGGTGAAGAAAATGGTTACGTCTGCATCAGACATGAAGAAAACCAAGGCTGCTGAGAAAGAAGCGAAGAAACGAAAATCTTCCATGATCACAGAATCATCACACGCCAAGCGCCCCAAGACGCTTGATGAAACTTCTCTAGTAGATGTTGTGTCTCTTAAGGTAGCTCCATCATATTCACTTATTCCCTTCGGAATTGACTATGTTATTCCTGAAGAAGATGAGGAAATGAAAGATGATGAATCTGAAGAAACCATGGATGAGAAAATTCAAATTGATGATATTCCTTAGTCCTTCATTCTTCACAAGGCATCTGATGAATCTGCTCAAGGATCAGCTACAACAGCTGAAGGTTTTGCCTCCTCCTCCAAGCAAATTCCTCAAGCTGAGGAAAATCCTCAACCAGAGGAAAACCCTCAATCTGAGGAAAACCCTCAACCTGAAGAAAATCCTCAACCTCAGGAACAGACTGAAGAAAATGCTCATGCACTCAATACCGAAACTGCTATTGTTGTGGTCAAAACTCAAACAACAATGATAGTATCTCCTCAAGAACAACAACATAATCTTCAACCAAAGCAAAATCAGCCTTCTCAAAGAGGACAAAGTTTTAGAAGGAAGCGTTCTATGAAGAACAGATGTATTTCATCGGCGACAATCCATATGAAAAGCTTCGCATCAGGCACAGGAAGTTTTGGACAAGGACTCAGCTTAAGTACTATGCCTCTGTGCTGTGTGGGAGGAACAAAATATTTCAGCACAAGCATATTCCTCATGTTGAGATGGAAGAAATTCCTTGCTTCGCCCCAGTCCTCAATGTTCTTCATGAAGTTGGACTGCTGACTCTATGCATTGACATAGGTGACTGGAAGAGTGATATCATTCTTCAATTCTACGATACTTTGCATATCTGTGGAGATCCGAAGGATATCAACACTTTAGTGCTGGACTGGATGACTCAGCACACTCACTACAAAGCTCCTGCCACCGAAATGCTGCGAGTGCTTCCAGTTTCAATACCCTCAGAACAAGTTGTGCTGCTGTATGATGAACAGGAGCTGCCCAACAAACTGATGGAGGTCCTCATGAAGCCTTTGGCCAAGGATCAACCTCCAAGGACTCGCTTTCTGGTTCAAGACATCAAGTATGAGCCACGAACCGTCTATAGGATCTTGTGCAATGTCATCAATCCAATCAAAGGCCATGATGATGAAGAAGATGTAGTTGGCATCATGAAGAATATCCTCTTCAACATCATCCATTGCATACCAATAAATCTTCTTCCTGAGGACTTTGGCTGACAATGAATTGTTGCCATTTGACATGAGGATTTATGCTCTGTGGTTCATGAGATTCATCAGAGAAAGGTGAGGCATCAACTATCATGCTGATTTCAACAATCACATTGGATATCTGCCTCCAATCAGAGTCATCAAGAAGACTTTTGAGCCTGTTGAAGGAAAAGGCAAATCTGTCATCGATGAAGGAAGTCGACCCCTTGATGGCGAGTTTCATGAACCAGAAGCATATTCTTCATATGATGACACTTCAACTCAGGATCCGCCTAGCCGTGTTGCCCCAAGGATAATGACTAACAAAGAACTACTCCTCAGTCTTCATCAGAAGGTCGATCGGAATCACAAATTGGTAAAATGTCAATTCAGTGCCATTGTGAAAACCCTCAATGAGAGCCAGAATGTAGTGAAGAAAAATAACTACTATCTTCATGAGGTGTTTGATCGTACCTGGGCCACCCTGGCTCATCTGAAGACTCAAGAAGAACTTGATGAATTGGAGTATACTAAGGACTTCAACTGGTCGTGGCCTCCCAAGAAGAAATTCAAGCCAATTCCAGTTCCAAACCTTGAGGACAGTTCCTTTTCTTCATTCCGCACTTCAGAGTCTGAGGAAGAACCAGAAGACACTACTACTGGACCAAGGAAGAATCCCGTCGCCAAGAATCCTCATGCCTCTTCATCAACCAAGAAGTGAAAGTCTTCATGGGGCGTTAGTCCTCAGTTTTGTCCCTTTTCGTCACATGATGAAAAAGGGGGACAAATCAGAGAGTTAGTCTTCATGTGGGATATATTTTGGGGCTTATGAACTTTATTAAGTTACAAACTCTTGGTTTTTCTGAAGTGTTTTATGTAATGAGTTGTAACTTAAGCCCGATGGTACTCTCACGCTTTTTGAATGTTTTTATTCACATGCTTATTCCTCAAAATATTAATGCATGCATGCTGAAATTCGTCAGATGCCATTTCTCATCATGCATTCTCAAATTCTTCATATTATATGTCATATGTATGCATGATTTACAACATACAGGGGGAGATCTCCATGATATAAATCATCAATGTGCATTTGCTGTGAAAAGCAAAATCCTCAAAATATGCACATCTTTAGGGGGAGTCTCTCAGTATCTTGATTTCAAATTCCTCAAAATGAGTGTTTACAATTCATATTTTTATTCCCGTTGAAACTTAACCTAATTGTCATCAACCACCAAAAAGGGGGAGATTGTAAGTGCATCTGGTGCCCTTAGTGATTTTGGTGGTTTGAATACTTATAGGTTAAGTATCTAATGCGTTCATGAGTGTACACAGGATCTATAAGTCGCTGAGGAGTTTGAATTATACGAGCAATGTCGACCCCTAAAAATGTACATCTTTGGCTGAAGAAATTGGCCTTCTGCTGAAGACTTTGATCGCGAAGAAATTGCGATGAAATTGATATTCCTCATGAAGATATGGACGATGAGGAATTCGGTGTGTCCTAAAGAAAAATGTTCCGAAGACTTTGAAGCGTGAAGATTTAGTCTTTCTGTTTCATTTTCTTCACTCTTGAGTGATAGGAACACCGTACTGTTAAAGGGGGTTGAGGTAACACTTCGGAATGAATTTCCTCATGATGCTCAACCCAAGCCTCATCCTACAAAAGCCTCAAGTGAGGAATATGAGAGACATGAGGACTCTCACAGTTGAGGGTCCCGACCATTGCCACAATTCGCGCCACATCACCGATCTTATCCACACCAACGGTCATAATATTTAAGAACAATTATGTCAAATCATGCCGGGATACTCCTAGGCTATAAATAGCCGCCCCCCACAACCAGTAGCTGGTTGGCTGCTCCGCGAGAAACTACCACTTGTCATTTAGAGCAACCCAAATTCCTCAGAGTCTTCGAGAGTAAATCATCAGTGAGGAAATAACCCAAACACCAAACCACAAACCAAAAACCAAGTGATTGAGCATCACTGAAGAATGTATTCCTATGTGGAACTGAATCCTTTTACCTCTGAGGATTGTGCATCCTCCAGACGGTTAGGCGTCATGGTCTAGAGCAATCCAGCACTCAATTATGAATCATCGGGTGGCCGAGTTTGTGAGGGTTTGGAAGTCTGCCCTGAAGACTTACCATGAGTGTTGGTAGAGGACTGTGTGTCCTTAGCTCAAGGAGAATACGGTAGGGACTGTGTGTCCCAGGACTGTGTGTCTTTTGGTTTCAATACCAAGCCGCTCCAAACCAGACGTACGACTGTCACAACAGTTGGAACTGGGTCATCAACAACTGTCTTCACTGTGATACGGGTTCTATTTCTTCAACTGTTTCAATTCCTCAATATTGTATGTTGAAGATTTTCATTGTCTCTGTTTGCAGAATTTGCTGAAGACTTTATCTAAATTTCCTCAACCGCAAATTCTTCACACTAGTTAATCCTCACCTGCTTACTCTGTGCCTGCGTATTGTGCAAACTGTTTGTCATAATACTCATCGAGGAAACTGTTGTAGTATACTTTGCACCCCTGATCCTTTAATGTTTCCGCTGCAAGTTATTCATCAGTGAGGAATTTCCTCAAAAGGAATTTCCTCAGCAACGAAATTCTAAAAATCTTCTATTCACCCCTCTAGTCGATATAATGCACTTTCACTCTCCATTTTTCTGTTGACTATTTTGAGGCCAACCACACACGCACGCGCACACGGCATCGTTAAATCTTGTTTTTAAAAGTGTGTTTAAAATTTTCTCGGATTGGGTTGAAACTTGGCATGCGGTCTTATTTTAATATAGGTAGGTCGCTTGCCAAATTTCGTCGCAATCGGAGTCCGTTTGATACCCAAACGAACAAACGTAGCAGCACCGTCATTGGTTTATCGTCAGACGTTTTTCATTGTTTAAAATCTTGTTGCTGGGCGGAAAATCTCCCTCTCTTCTTAGCCCAACACTCCCTCTACACAGCCACTAAGCCCACCGAGCCTAAACTCGCGACCGAGATCGTCCGGTCGCGATCGTGCGGTTGAAATCAGAGGGAAAATTCCCCTAACCTTGCCCCTTTTCTATAAATAGACAGCAACCCTACCCTCCTCATAATCCATGCCAACCCTAGTCGCCACCTATCCCACCTCTCTCCCACCTCCAGGCGCGTCCGGGGCCCTCCCGGGCCCGAACCGCCGGCCAGCCCAACCAGCCTCCCATGACCGAGCCCCATGCAGTCTTGCGCCGACCCCGAGCTGCCCTGTCCACTGTGGGACTCCGTCGCCCGTCCCCAGCCTCGATCCCCGCAGGATTCGGCTGCCCTCGGCCTCCCTCGCTGTAGCTCCTCTAGCCCGAGCCACTGGAGGGCCACCCCCCGCGCCTGCACCGCCATGGGAGCTGCCCCGAGCTCGCCCGCCTATGGCACTGCCGTCGGCCCCGTCACGGCCGAATCTAACTGGATCCGGGTTGGAGGACCCCATCCGTGGCCTCCTCACGCCGCCAAGCCAGGTCCCATCGCCATCCAAACGGCGCCGTTGTGTTAACCTGCGCCGCCGCTCCCTCCTCCCGCTCGGGAACGAGCATGGAGACCTCACTAGCACGCCTCACCCCATGGGCCACCTCCAGCGCTAGCGAGCCAGCCCAGCAGTGGCCGCGCCAGGTGAACTGACCTGCTGCCAGGCCCAGCGCCCCATGCTGGCGTGCTCTGCCTCGTCCTGGCCCAGCTCCACCTCCCCCCCTAGCCGACCCATGAGCCCATGGTGAGCATCCCCTGCCCCTCTATCCCTCGGTCGTGCACGACATAGTCGTCCAGCGCTCACGCCCTGTTGGCCCAACTACTTAGATCCGGCCTGTTGTAGTTTTTTTTGGTCCTGCGATTTATTCACTTTGAGGAAAAATGCATATTTTCATACGCCCGTAGTTTTTAAACCGTGCGTCGTGTAGCGACAAATTTTGTATGTAAAGTGATTATAATTTCACGTAGAATAATAAGTTTTTAACTCTCATGCATATTTAAAACTGTTTAATGTACTTTTTGCATTGGTTTGCATGTCGACGTGATAGAAATGGTTTAATTCGTAACTAGTTAACCGTAGCTCCGTTGGAGATGAGCTATATATGTGAACCGGTCAGAATGACATGTAGTTTCACATGAACTACTTTGTTGTGCCGTTTAACAAACCTAAAATGTGTTTAGGACAGATCTGGACAGATTTCTAAGTTAAGACATGGGTTTAGTTCCGAGATGCTATATGTCATTTCCCACCTCATTTAAAATGTCTAGATAGGTAGATTATTTGTGCTTCATCTCTTGCCGTGTTTAAACAACAGTTAGTATTGTCGTGTAACTAAACGGGACTGAACTAAATATTTGAATGTAGAATTTCGTCAATATGGAACTCATTGCAAATTGAGCTTCACTTAACGTGTAGTGTTTGATTGTTGTGAATTGCCATGCTTTGCATAACTGAAATGATCTTGCATCATATTTGGTTGTGCAGCATGACATGCATATGTGTGGTGAATATCGTGTGTTGATTCTTGTTTCCGGTTTGCTTCATCTCGATAGAGTTCCACAAGTGTGTCGGAATGTGACGATCCCTTCGACTACGACAGTTCGTCTTCTTCATGGATTTGTTCTTCTTCTAAGCGGAATCTCAAACAAGATGACCATTTCCCTAGATACCATTACTATCAATTCCATGCTAGTTGTCTCGTTTCTTTCGTTATGTCTCGTTGCCTACCACCTTTTAAATGTCAGCCTCTCAACATTGCCATGAAAACCTTCCACATGTTCACAACCTAGCAAACCACTGATTGGCTATGTTACCGCTTGCTTAAACATGTGTTAGCGTTGCTAGTTGCAGGTGCAATTACTTCCATGTGATGACATGGGTTCCTTGTTATATCACCATATAACTACTAATTAATATAATGGACCTATATACTTGGTAAAAGGTGGAAGGCTCGGCTTTCTAGCCTGGTGTTGTGTTCCATCTTTGTCGCCCTAGTTTCGGCTACGAGTGTTATATTCCATATTTGAGCGCTCCTAACACGATCGAGGTTGTTATGGGGACCCCTTGATAATTCGTTTTAGATTAAAATTGGTCTGGCAAGGCCCAACTTTGGTACTATTTGCCTAATAACTAATGAACCACATAGGGAGTAATTAGCTCGAGGAAACTTAATCAACCCCCGGGCCAGTGCTCCGCATGAGTGTTGGTCCAAACCGGGCGATGTTCGGCGCCCCCTGGTCACTCTGGGTTTCTGCCAACTCAGCATCCTGCCCATCCAGTCGTGCCCTGAGAACGAGATACGAGGCTCATATCGGGTGTGTCGGCACGCGGGCGGCCTTGCTGGATTAGTTTTACCTTTTACGAAATATCTTGTGCATCGGGATTCTGTTGATGCTTTGGGCTATCTCAGAGTTAAGATTTTCCACTAAGGAATCCGAGGAGATCACGAGTTTCGTGATCGAGGCTTTCTATGCGGCTTGTGGTAGTTTGTGATGGACTACTTGGAGCACCCTAGAATGTTAACTCTTTTCAGAAAGCCATGCCCGCGGTTATGTGGCAACATGGAAACTTTGTTTAACATCTGGTTCTAGATAACTTGAAGTAAACTTAACTAAAACTTTCCAATTGCGTGTGTAACCGTGATTGTCTCTTTCGGGAGCTCCTTCTCCGACCGAGGACACAGTGGGGTTATGTCTGACGTAAGTAGGTTTTCATGATCATTAATTTGATCATCAGTAGTTCACGTCTGCTATGCGTAGATCTTCCCCCCTCTTTTATTATTGTACTCATAAGTTAGACACCTCAAATAAATGCTTAGTCGCTTGATGCAACCTGACCACTTAACCATACCTCACCCATTAAGCTTTGCTAGTCTTGATACCTTTGGACATGAGATTGCGAATTCCCTGTGGCTCATAGATTACTACAACAGTAGTTGCAGGTACAGGTAAAGTGATTTTAAGACGTGAGCGCGATGATTGTGCTATTCGAAGTTTCCTCTTCTTCATCATCGATCTAGGATGGGTTCCAGACCGGCAGCCTGGGATAGAAAGGACGGACGTCGTTCTTTTATCGTTTGTTTCCGTCCGTAGTCGGACCCTCCTATTATTCATGATGGTTGTATATTGATGTATTGATGTGATCTTGATGTAGCTTGTGGCGAGTGTAAGACAACACCTTATACTCATCTTTTCAGTACATATACTTGTAATGACATCCATTCTTGCGAAACGACGAGATGCGTTTCTATCCTTGTCGAGGCCCTCGCGCCAAAATAACGATAGGACCGCCTCTTTTGCGTTACAAGTTGGAATCAGAGCAGTACCTACCTAGGAACCCCCTTGCTTGATCGAAATTGGCCGAGTCGAATCTAGTGAAAAACTGCTTTGAGTCTAGTTATATATGCGAGAGTAGGATCCTTTTTTCTCCTCTTCTATGCTCTGGTGAAGAGTCTTGACATAATAATTTAATTCTACTCCTCTTCTCACTCAAATCTTTTTAGGATCACGCGGATATTTTTGGAATCTATATGATGTCGATGTGACGGGGTTCTGCCTTGGTGCCTCCTGTCTGACTTGATTTCTACCCGGGAGTTGAGCTCCACGGGATTCTTGAGCACATCATTATCATTCAGATTTCCTAGTATCTCAAGATAAAGGATGTTCGAAATTGCTTCAATACTAGTAGTGGCGAGATAAGCCCGGCATCCCCAGTACTGGTACACAAAGTTCGGGGGTACAGCCATACTTAGTATCATTGTGATTACGAGGGTCTGAGATAGATGAGGTTCTGATATTCTGGTTATGTGTTGACGAATGGGATATAATGGATGGGTTAGATGCTAGGAGTTGAGTGATGAATTTTTCCTTGTATCCGTGGACCCGATTGCATGACCAGAAAATTTCGGGAGTTCTTAGGTGGGAATTCCAGTAGTTACTTATAGGACAATCTTCAAGCAACACCTATAATAGCCTATGGATGAAATTTATAAAGTGGCGTCTTGAATATTTCGTCCAAAGCCTTCATGTTATCCTTATGGTGGCTTTAAAATATGAAAATCACTAGTGGCAGTTGGATTGTTCTTTCCCACGCGTGCACCTTCTTCTCCATGCTTGATCCCGCTCCAACGGATATCCTTCTTGTCCATGCTAGGTCCTTCATTCATAAGTACAAAAAAAGTATCTAACTTAGGCAACATCATATGTTCATGAACATTAGAAGTATTTCCAAGAAACGAAAGTACCTAATAATTCAATTGGCGTGCGCGAGCTCTAGTAACTGGTCCAGTATGTATAGCGTGTGGGATTGTGGGTGTAACAATGGTGTTGATGTCCTCATCACCAGTACTGGTGCAGATTGGTCCGGGGGTATTGTCATACTTAGTATCGTTGTGATTACGAGGGTCTGAGATAGATGAGGTTCTGAGATTCTGGTTATGTGTTGACGGATGTGATACGGTGTACGTGTTAGATGCTAGGAGTTGAGTGATTAATTTCTCCTTGTATCCGTGGACCCGATTGCATGACAAGAAATTTCGGGAGTTCTTAGGTGGGAATTCAAGTAGTTACTTTGTGGGAACCCTGACTTACGAGTCGAGATCGCCGAATGAACGTGGTCAGTGATCCCAGAGATCAATGCTCACCTAACACACAAATACTGAATATTAAGAGTCTTACATCCAAGTACCGAATTATTACATCATGTGACCGAATGGTCAAGTTCACAAGGTAGGGCCTATAAGGCCAAATCACACTGATACAACTAGTAGCAGAAATCTTAGGGCTAAGCGGGTGCCCATGCCATCAGCCTACACCAACAGGCATGCTCACTGGGAAGCGTCCTAGTTCACAGGGGCGTCTCTGAAGACGTACTCATCTCCAAACTCCGGTCCTTCCATATCTGGTCAATAATATAACCAGTGGTAAGCCAATGAGTACTTTTGAATGTACTCACAAACAGCCCATGATATGAACAATGCAAGGGAAGGATAACAATAACATGCTTCTTCGGTGGATATCTACTTGGTGGTAAATAAACATGATCATTGGTATGCATCATAAGTAAAACTACTTTTGAAGAACAGGTTAGATATATCAACATATCTGCCATGGGCTGAACCATCCTGGTTCACCCTATATGCCAAGTCAACAAACTTGGTCATATCAAATCTTTCATATAAACACCATTTAACATATACGCACACACACTTGGTTTATGTGGAAACGACTGGACGTAATTTAAGCAGGATTACCCAACTGTCCTTGACCGTGGACACGGCTATTCGAATAGTTTTACACTCTGCAGAGGTAGTACGTTGGACCCACGAGATCCGGGAAACTCCCGTGTCATCCACGACTCGCGGTATATAACATACCTGAGGTAAGTACCAGATCAATGCCTTTCCCCTGACGATACTAGACAAAGAGGTCCACTCGATTGGTACGCAACCCACATGTTTTACGTCTTACGAGCACCGACTCTGGACAGTATCAACCATGCGGGAACCAACGGTGTGCCTGGAACACGTAAAAACGGCATAGTCGCCCTACCTGGCACGACCCCTTCACGAGAGTGACCACACATCACTCCCGCCACTAGTAATGTGGCTCTTTGCTAGCACCGACCAGAGTAATCATCACAGCCCTGTCCCATAAGGAGTAACGTGGTCGTACATGTAACGTTGGGACAGTCGACACATCATAAATCTATTCCCATTTCCAAAACCATACTCACTCAAAATACCCGGTGCACCACTTCACTGAAAGTGGCCACCTATCTCATCATCACCCTCGGGCATTAGTGGCACCCGAGGGGGTTTTCATAAACCTTTGATTTATACCAACAACATACTCGTGCTAATATTACTCTAACTTTACTTGTCAACATGATATTAGCATGACCCTCATAAGTGGTAGAATCAAACTCAATGCATGTGCTCCGGAGGAGCCATCGGTAACATCACTTCAATGATTTACCGGCGCTTATGATCTTATGCAACGGAAATATTTGCTACACTAGAATGCAATATAACATATGCTCAGTCATGGTCAAAGGGCTGCTTGCCTTGGTCAGCTAGGTATCTGGGGTCTTCAAGGTCTTTCGCTCTGACTCCTTCGTCACACGGGTTTTCTATTATCGTATAAAGATAAAATAATAAGTAGCTCACTCTCAAACAAATCACAAAGTCATTTTAAAAATGTGAGATAATTGCAGGGCACTACCACACTTGGGCACCATGTAACGAATTGGTACCAATAGTCATTTTTTTGCGTGTCAGTACCATCTCATAGCCTAATTGTTGCAATACGATCTGACAGCCGTATAACACGTATTGATGTTGTATCTCATGTATCGGGCCCGCATGTCAGTCTCCACGGTGGCGTACACGTACTAGCTCGGTCACTCACTCGAACCTGGTCGAACCCGACCATCTCGCTTGAACCTGGTCGAACCGGACCAACCCTCTTATCTCGC
This sequence comes from Hordeum vulgare subsp. vulgare, assembly GCF_904849725.1. NCBI lineage: Eukaryota > Viridiplantae > Streptophyta > Magnoliopsida > Poales > Poaceae > Hordeum > Hordeum vulgare. The sequence continues at coordinate 179,019,851 of NC_058522.1, forward strand.
TCGAACCATAGCCTTGCTCTCCCCTCTCCCTCTGTGTGCAGCTCTCCGACGATGGCGACGGCGACTCCCGGTGGCGGTGATGTTGCTGGCGGCTACGGAGACCTCCCGGCCCTCGGGGTAGATGACCACGTAGGTCTCGCTGTGGACGATGGCGGCTACAGTTCGAACCACTCCTCCGGCGCTGGTTCAGAGGATGAGGATTTGGAGGAGGAGGCAGCGCTGTCCATGGAGGATAGGGTGAAGATGGCAGAGATCTGGGTCGCCAACCCTAGCAGTAGCCATCACTGGACCAGTGGTGCTGGTGGCGGCATGATGTAAGTCACTGATGAACACTGGCAATATGTTTCTTTCTTTTTTTGGGTTGTATCAATGGTAGAGGGTAGTTGTATCAATGCTAAAGGTTGTGTGTTGCTCGTGGACTCTGAACCAGTGCTCCTGGACTCAATATGTGTGTTGCTCCAGCTAGGTTTATCAATGGTAGAGGTTGTGTGTTGTTCCTGGACTCTGAACCAGTGCTCCTGTGACATTCAAAATTCATAGTACAGGTTGTGTGTTGCTCCTGTGCAATTCAGAATTCATAGTAAAGGCTTTCTATGCTTATAGTTTGACTGATGAAGATAGCAAGTGCTTATGTGCTTATCTGAATTTGGATGTCTATGTGCTTATCTGAATATTTATGCTTATGAGTTTGCTTATCTGAATTTATATGCTTGCTTATCTGAATTTAATGCTTATGTGATTATCTGAATATTTATGTCTGAACTGTAGTTTGAATGGTGATGTTTGGGAACTGAGGATTCACTTTGATTCTCAGCCAAATATTGATAGGAAGCTATGTACCTCAGATGTTACATTTTTGAACCTGTATGCAGTGTTGCAAACAAAAGGTTTTTATTTGTCAGATGAGTTATGCCACATGAGGAATTTAGGAATAGGAGAGGAGAGAGAGCAGGGCTTAGATTTGATTGACACAAACATCAAACTGCAGGAACTAAAAAAGGAATATAACCACAATTTAGTTCTCAACTTGCTAGTGAGGGCAACAACAACTTATTTAGCAGCAAGTGCAGCAACTGAAGAGGATAAATTAGCAGCAATAGTTTATGAACCACATGTTCTTTATGATCTTTGTGAGCCTGCAGTTCTTGTTGTTGATCCAGAAGGTGTAGTTTTCCATAGCAGCCCTAGTCAGCCTACTGCCTTTTGCACCCAAGAGAGCATAAACTTCAGAAAGGACAATCTGAATGTTATAATGGAGGAAGAGCCAGTGTTTGAACAGTCACATAATAGTAGTGATGCATATGACAGTGATAACAATTCAGATAACGGCTCACAACTAGGAGAGGAGGAAGAAGATGTAGATCAATCTGAAGATTCAGATGAGGAACTATTACATTATGAGGGGGACACTAATGTTGAGGATTTGTTTGGCAGGAAGATGAGGATGTTTTTGCAACAGAAGAGCCTCAAATGCAAAAATGTCCAAAAAGGAGGACGAAACTTGAAGTTAGGAAAGGCCCCACTACTAGGTCACATGGTAGTGTGTTAGAGGAGGTGATACCTGATTTCATTCCTTCAACAGATGAAGAAGATGATTGATTGTTATTTTAGGATGATGATGATGGACATGAGCCACCCTCATTTGTGCTACCTAAAGGGAGGAAGAGTAGGGCCAAGAAAAGGAAACCAAGGATCTGGTACAATGACAAACTTGAGCATCCACATCAGCAGTTATGTCTGTACATGTGCTTTAAGGATCAACATCAATTCAGAGAAGCTTTGTTGAGCTTGCACATCACACAGGACAGAGACTTTAGGTATCACAGAAACTCAAAACAAAGGATCATTGCTTGTTGTAAGCAAGATCATTGCCAGTTTTGCATTGTTGCTGCAGTTATCAAAGGGGAGAAGACCTTTGCTATTAAGAAAATGAGGCTGGGGCACACTTGCCTACCAACACAGAGAAATCAAGGATTAGTGCAAAGTGGCTTGCAAATACCTATGAGTCATTGTTCAAGTCTAATCCTAGCACTAGCATAAACACTTTGATGGATAACTGTAGGGAGAATTATGGTGTTGATGTGGGAAGGCACATGGCCTATAGGGCCAAAAATCTTGCTATAAAAGTTGTGCTAGGAGAGCACAAGAAGCAGTATCCTAGACTTAGGGATTATGCTCAGACCATCATGGATACAAACCCTGGTAGTAGAGTTGTAGTCACAACAGTTACTTCTAAACCTACTACAAAAATACCACATCCAGCACCAAGGTTTCATGTTATGTTCTTCTGCATCAATGGAGCAAGGGAGGGATTTATGAATGGATGTAGACCATTCATTGGTTAGTCATTCTTTTATTGTGCATCAATAATTTTAATTGTTTAGCAATGCTTTATAGACTTAAATTGTTCTTTTCTTTCCATGAACAGGTCTTGATGGATGCTTCATTAAGCTGGCAACTAGTGCTCAAGTCCTTGCTGCCACTGGAAGAGATGGCAATAACAATATTTTCCCACTTGCATTTGCTATAGTTCGACAAGAGGACACAACTAACTGGTGTTGGTTTCTGCACCAATTGAAGATATGTCTAGGAGGTGAAATTGGGAAATTTGGTCCTTATACTATCATGTCTGATAGACACAAGGTATGTGCTTTGCAACTGAATCAAATTTAGCATTTCTATTAAGTTCTGCATTTGTAGTTGTATAGTAGCTAAGTTTAGGATGCGATGTGATCAGGGGCTGCTAAATGCAGTAAATCAAGTATTCCCAAACTGCCATCAAAGATTTTGCCTTAGACACCTCTATGCAAATTTCCAGAATGCTGGTTTTAGGGGGAAGGATCTTAAGAAATGCATGGATAATGCCAGCTATGCTTACAACCAAAACAAGTTTAACATTGCCATGAATGATCTCAAAAATGAGAGTGAGGAAGCTTGGAAGTAGCTGACTGGAATACCTAAGCACACATGGGCTAGGCATGCTTTTGACACTAACTGCAAGCCAAACTTGGTTGTTAACAACCTGTCTGAGGTGTTCAACAATTATATCCTAGATTTTGGGGAAAAACCTATTAGGACTGTGATTGATGGTATTAAGGACAAGCAGATGGTGAGGTGGCATAGGAATAGACAGAAAGGAAAGGCAGCTCTGTGGGAGATTACACCACATTATGCTGAGAAGCTAGAGGTGGAAAAGTAAAGGGCTAGATACTGCAAACCTATCCAAGCTGGTGTTAATCTATGGCAAATGAGTAGTGGGCAGCAAACACATGATGTAAACTTGGAACTGCATACATGTGGCTGCAGAAAGTGGGACCTGTCTGGCATACCTTGCAACCATGCAATATCAGCAATTAACAAGGCAAAAAGATTTCCAGAGGAATACGTGTCCAAATTCTTTAATAAACCTTTCTACCTTTCTTCTTATGAGCCAATGATATATCCTATTCCTCGTGAACATGATTGGACAAGGACAAGTAGACCAGAAATAGAGCCACCCACATTTCATGTGAAGAGGGGAAGAAAGAAAGAGAAGAGAGTAAAGGGAAAATTTGAGGTTTCAAAACCAAAGGACAGTTCAAGAATGGCCACTATAACATGCAGCAACTGTGGGCTCCAAGGTCATAGATACACCAACTGCAGACAACAGTTGAGAGCAGAGTTGGCTCTGAGGAAAAACAAGCATGTGGTAAGCACATTTTCTCATAATGTGCTTTCCAAGTATTGTCCTTTTGTGTTTATTTGCTTTGCAACTATTATGTTCATGTGTTCAATCCATTATTACAGGCTAGAACTGGAACATCACAGCCTCCAACTTCAAGATCACAAGCTGCAGCTGCAAGACCAAGGAGGGAAGCAAGATCACAGCCTCCCCCCTACAAGATCTACCAAAAGATCAACAAGTAGTGCCAGTGTTCATAGGCCTTTCACTACCCCAAGATTTGCTGCTGGAGGTTCATCATCTGTTGATGCAGGTTCATCATCTGCTCCTGCCCCAAGATTTGCTACTGGAGCTTCATCATTAGCTCCTGGAGGTTCATCAGCTGCTCCTACACCAAGAAACCATTCTGGCTGGATGGCATTTTTTTACTGCCAGTGGTAACCTTGACTAATGATGTGTATTCAGAGTATTTTCTGGTTGTATGATCAGTACTAAGTGATGTGTGATAAGTGATATGTACTAAGTTCTATGATGTGTATTAAGTGAATTTGCTCGTTGTATGATCAGTAGTAAGTGATGTGTGATAAGTGATAAGTACTAAGTGAGAAGTATTAAGTGAATTTGCTGGTTCTATGATAAGTACTAATTTCTTGGTGAGCTAATGATCATGTAATATGATGTGTGATGTGATGGTCATGGTTCTGATCTATTTATGAGTTCATCATCTGTTTATAGCAACAGGTTAGGAAATTAAGAGCTCTCTTGACTTAGGAAATTAATACCTAGCAGATTTCACATAATACAACAAATGTTCATGGTTCTTATTGCTCAAATGGTGTTATATCCGCTCTCTGATGTGCTTGATGGTCATGGTTCTTATTGCTCTCTGATGGTCATGGTTCTTAAGATATACCCATCTATCAATGCAACAGGTGCTTCATTGTCATGGACACTTAAACACATACCCATCTATAAATGCAACAAATAAGAAGTCACTTAAGCATAATACAACATACTTGGGTTAAACAAAGATCAAGACACTTAAGCATACATAATTCAGAGATTCTTGCATTACAACATTGGTACAAAAGGGCACCACACCAACCATAGCATAGTAGAGTTACAAACATAGCATAGTGGAGTTCATCATGCATTAAAGAACAACATTTCACAAAAGGGCACCACATCAACCACAGCATAGTGGACTTCATCTTCATCTGATCAGCTCATCCATCGAAAATGTCCCTGATCATCTTCAACTTCTCTTGGTTCTTTTCCAATGCCTTCAACTGATCAGCAATCTAGAGCTTCAGCTCATCCCTGCGTTTAATCAAATTCTGAATTCCTTTCTTCACACTATCAATGTGAAGGTTGAGCACCACAATGTCATCATTAAGTTTTTCCTCAGATTTTCACAGTTTATCAACCTGAACCTTTAAATTGTAGTTCTCTTCACTTAGCTTCTCCTTCTCTTTCAAATGATATGCCTTCTGGGTCCTAATGACCCTGCCTTGAGCTTGTGCAAGGTTCATAAGCACTGAATACTTCCCTTTAACTTCCATTATCTCTACCTCTTTCTTCTCAATCTGAGACTTCATGACAGACACAACAGAACTAGAGCTCTCTGCACCATGGGCATTCACCTTCATATAGCTCAAATCCATGACCCTCTCCTCCTGGGCATTGAGCAGTTGATTCACATCTTCTACTAGTTTGTCATAGTTTGCATCAAGATTTATTTTCTCCTCTGTGAGGTGGTGAATTTTCAGTGAATTCTCCAAATTATCATCCCTCCTACCACTCTTGCTGTCTTCCAACATTTCCCAAAGTTTCAACAATGCATTTTGCATTGTGGGAGGCCACTCTTGGTCTACCCACCCAACAAAACCACAGTTTTGAGGTGGCTGCAATACAAAAAACACATATTATATTATTCCATAAAGAACACCAATAAAATAATTGCAGAAGTACTGACCACTACTTCCACTACTTGTAAGAAAATAACAGCAATTGCAGAAGTAATGACCACTACTTCCACTACTTGTAAAAAATACCAGCACTTCCAACTAAGCCAGAATCTTTGAGCTAAGCTCCATGTTTAGAATCAATAAAAAAATACCAGCAATTGTAGAAGTACTGACCACTACTTCCACTAGTTGTAAAAAATATAAGCACTTCCAACTAAGCTAGAATCTTTGGGCTAAGCTCCATCTTTAGTATTAAACAATCTAAGAGCACTTGCCCATTTGTAATAAACAATGATAGTGGTGGGATCCGAAACAATGATAGTCTGCATCTAACTAAGCTAACAGGGATCTAAAGAACTAACCAAAAGCAATTAACTATGTAGTCTTCTATATTGACTAAACAGGGACCTAAACAGGAATTTAGCAAGGCACATTCTATATTGTTACATCAACAATTAGGTAATCTATCTAAGCTGAGATTGCAGGGAACCAGCAAATAGAAAAATCTGAAGCAACTTCATGCATATTACCGGCTGAGCACACACTAAAAACCTCCTGCCTGTCTCAAATCCTTCGAATGCTACAAGACGCTCAGGCGACAGCCCATGCTCCAAGCAAACATCCAGGGCAGAATTCTCGATGCCCATGTAGTCTTCGTCGTCGATGCTAGCAGGGATCTAAAAAGAACCAAAAAACAGAGATAAATCCCCAATGTGAAGAAACAGAAACCCTAAACCTAACCCTAGCTCTACAAATTACCCGGTACATCATGCCGTTGGAGGAAGAGCTGATGTCCAGGCTCGATAGGTCATTGCTACTCTCATCCTCATAAACCATGGTGCGGCGGAGGTGGTGGCGGCCGATGAGGTTCGGCGACGAGAGGGGCAGAGTGCGAGGAGAGAAGAAGGGGGGAGGAGGCGACTGGCTCGGTCGACCAGGTTGGAGCGAGACACAAAGACCGACTGAACCGGTTCGTGCCGATTGACATGCGGGCCCGGTACGTCAGATACAATGTCAATACGTGTTATACAGCTGTCAGATCATATTGCAACAATTAGGCTATGAGATGGTACTGACACGCAAAAAATGACTATTGGTACCAATTCGTTACATGGTGCCCAAGTGTGGTAGTGCCCTGCAATTATCTCTAAAAATGTTGGTTATTTCTGATAAATCTAGGTTTTTATTTTAAAAATATTTGCTTATGTTTCTAATGAAGGAATATTTTTAAAATCAACTAAACAGAAGCAAAACTATTCCAAATTAATCCTTTTTATTATTATAAAACAGAATACTTGCTGCAAAAATCCAACCAATGGTTCTATTAAATAGTACACATTTTTAGAAGAATAACACTAGAAAAATCATATTTTTACACTTGTTAAATCTTTTTATAAAAATCTTTGAAATCAAGTTTTTAAATAAAAGAAAAAGGGCTACAGCCCGTGGCCTAGCTTGGCCTGGGAGTTGGCCGGCCCAAAGGCCAGCCAGCTAGCCTGCCAAGGCGTGCGCGCCGTCAGGTTTGAACATGACGTGCGGGCCCGTGCGGTAAGTGACTGCGGGCAGCGAGGGAGAGAGAGATGGGTCACCGACAGGTGGAGCACACCTGTCGGGGTCGTCTCGTACCTCTGGCCAGAGAGGAGGAGGAGCACGCCGGCGTGGCTATCGACATCCCCGTGACCCAACGAAGACGGAAATGGGTCCGGCTCATCGTCGCATACCTGATGGTGGTCGAGACAACGACGGAGAGGCTCAGGTTCACCGACGACGAGGTTGCCACGGCGGAGGAGTTTCGGGCGAAGCTGGAGGTGGTAGCTAGGGGCACGAATTAGGTTGTGGAAGATGGGGAAAGATCCCTGGTGTCACGGGGAGTGGTTTGGTGGGCAGAGGGAGGCAGGAGCCGACGTGGAGCCGGAGATCAACCAGAGCTCCGAGGCGGAGGGTCCTTGGTCGATCTCGAACACCGGGGCTCTGCTGGCTTGCTCGGGTGACTAGGGAGGTGCTAGAGGTTGTTGCGATGCTGTCTGAGGCGTGCATGAGCGAGGGGGAGGGCTATATATAGGCCCGCGATGTTGAGACGATTCGGGAGCGCCGGTGACTCACCGTGGCGCGCATGAGGGTGCAAAGAGGATCTGGGGTCGAAACCACGGTCTTAGGACGTGGTTTTGGACTGCCAGAACTTAGTACGGGAAAGGAAGGGAGAGGGGAGACGAGCATCCGTGGTCGCGCATCCCTGGACGGTTCTGGTGCGCGTAGGCACGCGTTGAACCAGCTCTTAGCGTGCGAGAGGAGGGGCCTTGATGGTCGCCTGATGCAGAGGGGTTGTCGGGGGAGAGGTTGGGCACCTCGGGGGAGGCTGGAACTAGCCGAGAGCGTCGCCCCCACCTTAGTGTTCTCTGTAGCGTGCCCAGAGCGCAGTTTTGGCGTGCCATGGCATGCTGGCGCGCTCTGGGGGTGCTTTGGACGTGTCTAGCATGTCCTGGGCACTGGCTGGGATGTGGCTAGTCGCTGAAGTCCCGTGGGAGCTTCGGCTGGTCAAGGGAGACAAGATAAACAGATGTTGTCAGCTTTGAGTTGAAGCTTAGAATGGAGATTTTGGCATTTCTACTTTGAACCAAAGATGGGCCAGTTGACTAGGGCTGTGCACTGATACTGGCCACCTAATCTGAGAGTTTGGGGCAAAGGGTTGGGGTTTAGCTAAGGTTAGAGGGGCTTTTACTCATCTGTCGGAAGGTGATCGACTGTGTTTTGGGGTAATTGCACCACACCACTAGTTCTGCAACTTAACAGGATTGGGTTTGATGCTAAAACATGGGGTTTCACCAAGTTTGAGCTCCATTGGACAAGTTTAGCTTTGTAAACTTAAAAACTTCACAATTTGACTAGATATGTTCCTTCCAAAGAGAGTGTGGGCAAATTAAGTCCAACAAATCCCATTTTTGGTGTGGAACCCTCATTTGAGGTATTAGGAACTCGTGCAAAGTTTCAACTCCATTGGACAAACTTTGCAATGTAGAGTTGCTCTAACTTCAATCTGGACAGAAGAGGTTTCGAAGTTATTTGGTGTCCTTAATCACCTTGGATCAAGGTGAAACTTTATGTGGACACCAAATATGGCTTAGGGATACCAATGGAATTTTCTAGGATTTTATTGAGAATATTTCCTTTGGAAATATTTCAAAAGGTTAAAACAGACAGAAATGGTTTTCAGGGTTTTACTCAAATTATATTAATACAAATAGGGGTTAAAAATCGTATGTATGGAAAATATATGTCTAAGGCAGAGAAGTATTTTTCCATATAGGAATACCATTTCTCGCCTCAGAAATGGACATGCAAATAAATTAGAAAAATAATTCACAAAATAATTATTTTGTGGTTTTGGTGCACTAAAATGGTGCTAGAATCAGATCACCAACTTTGGGTGAGAACACTCCTTGCCATCAAGGGCATCTAGTGCAACACAAAGCAGGGTTTTACTTTGATCAGAAATAAGAAAAGGGTTTTGAAAATAATTTGATATTGAGAAATGTGATCAAGCATACAATGACAATCATGGCACTCACAACATTAGTTTGAAAAAGTTTTAATGAACTCCGATTTTTGAATTATAGAAAAAAGTGGTAGTGAAAACAGGCTGTGACAGACCTATCCCCCTTACAAGAATCTCGTCCCCGAGATTCCTAAGCTAGGTGCTAAAAAGGTACGGAAACTCAAATCGGAGATAGTCATCACGCTCCCATGTTGCTTCTGCCTCGGTGTGGTTGCTCCACTGAACCTTGAAATACTTGATGGTGCGGCTTCTGGTGCAACGCTCTGCTTCATCCAAGATGCGAATCGGCTTCTCGCGGTAAGTGAGGTCTGGCTGAAGGTCGATGGCCTAATGGTCATTGTCCTTGTAAAGACCGGAACAGTTTGGCGCTTGAATACACTTCCGAAGTTGTGACACGTGGAAGACGTTGTGCACACCCGAAAGTTTAGGAGGTAGCTCCAACTGGTAAGCAACTTCTCCATGCCTTGTCATGATCTTTAAAGGTCCAATGAACCTTGGAGCAAGTTTCCCTTTAACATGGAAACACTTGGTTCCCTTGAGAGGTGTGACATGGAGGTACACCTGGTCTTCAAGGTTAAACTCCAATTCCCTGTGGTGAGAGTCCGCATAGCTCTTTTATCGCGACTTGGTTGCTTTTAGGTTTTCTCGGACAAGCTGCACCTTCTCTTCTGCCTCTTCCAAAACTTCCGTCCCGAAAATCAATCAATCACCAGTTTCGGACCAGTTGAGTGGGGTGCGGCACTTTCATCTGTACATCACTTCAAATGGGGCCATCCGGAGATTGTACTGGTAGCTGTTGTTGTTTGAGATCTCCGCGAACGGCATACAGTCTTCCCATTTGGCTCCATGTGCCAAGACAGAAGTGCGGAGCATATCTTCGAGTATCTGGTTTACTCTCTCCGTTTGTCCGCCCGTTAGCGGGTGGAAAGCGGTGCTGAAAGAGAGTTTGGTTCCGAGGGCTTCTTGGAACTTCTTCCAGAATCTTGAGGTGAACTACGTGCCTTGGTCAGATGCAATCTCCTTGGGAACTCCGTGAAGGCTTACAATCCGCTCAATATAGAGACTAGCCAACTTGTCGCCCCCATACGTGGTGCTGACCGGAATGAAGTGAGACACCTTGGTCAGATGGTCGACGATGACCCATATAGAATCACGGCCTCTGCTAGACCTTGGTAAGCTGGTAACGAAATCCATGCCTACTTTGTCGCACTTCCATTTTGGCACTTGGAGAGGTTGTAGCAGTCTAGTAGGTCGCTGATGATCAGCCTTGACCCGCTAACATACATCGCACTTGGCAACATAAGACGCTATTTCCCTCTTCATGCCATGCCACCAGAATTTTTCTCGGAGATCTTGATACATTTTGGCACCACCGGGGTGAATAGAGTAGGGTGTATCATGTCCTTCCTACAGGATCAAATCCTTGAGTTCTGCCTTGTTGGGTACGCATAAACGTTTCCTTAACCACACTACTCCTTGTTCATCCACTAAAAATTCTGGGGACTTGCCTTCTTGAATCTTTTTCTTGATGCATCCAATGCACTTGTGCCCCTTCCCGGCCTCCTTGATATCATTATCCAACGTTGGTTTAACTTCGAGGTTAGCTAGGAATCCTGATTCCACTAGCTCCAACCCGAAGTTCTCCATTTCTTCATATAAGGCGGGTAGCCTTTCCTTGAGCATTACGTTCAAGCTACTGGTCTTCCTGCTTAAGGCATCAGCCACCACATTGGCCTTACCGGGGGTGATATTGAATGTTGAGGTCGTAATCTTTGATTAACTCCAACCATCTTTGTTGCCTCATATTCAATTCTCTCTGAGTGAAGATATACTTCAGACTTTTCTGGTCGGTGTATATTTCACATCGCTTCCCCAAAAGGTAATGTCGCCATGTCTTTAGAGCATCCACTGCAGCTGCTAAGTCAAGATCATGGGTGGCATAATTCTCCTCATGCAGACGCAGTTGGCATGACAGATACGCCACGACTCCGTCGTCTTGCATTAGATCTCCACCGAGCCCGGTCCTGGAGGCATCACAATATATCACAAACTCCTTGCTAATATCTGGAGTGGCCAATACCGTGCGGTAGTTAACCTCTTCTTCAACTCCTGGAAGCTTGCTCCACACTCTGGCGTCCATTCGAACTTCTTGCCTTTCTTCAAGAGCTGAGTCATGGGTCGAGCAATGCGGGAGAATCCTTCTACAAACTTGCGGTAGTATCCCGCGAGCCCGAGGAAGCTCCTGACTTCCTTCACATCAATTGGCGACTCCCATTGGTTACCGTAGTAATCTTGGAGGGATCAACTGCCAATCCACTTGTTGTCATGGTATGATCCAAGAATCCAACTTCGTTCAGCCAGAATTGGCATTTGCTAAATTTAGCATATAGTTGGTGCTCTCGAAGCTTTTCCAGCACTAACCTCAAGTGTTGCTCATGTTCTTCTTCGGACTTGGAAAAGATTAATATGTCATAAATGAATACGACGACAAACTTGTCCAGGTATTCCATGAAGACCTTGTTCATGAGGTACATGAAGTAAGTTGGGGCATTAGTCAACCCGAAAGACATGACAGTGCATTCATATAGACCATACCGGGTCACGAACGCAGTCTTGGGTATGTCCTCGGGTCGGATCTTCAATTGGTAATATCCTGATCAGAGATCGATCTTGGAGAATACCTTAGCTCCCTTTAACTGGTCAAACAAGTCTTCAATCTTGGGGAGTGGATACTTGTTCTCGATCGTGACATCATTGAGAGAACGGTAATCGACGCAGACTCTGATGGTTCCATCCTTCTTGGACACGAATAGAACAGGTGATCCCCAAGGTGACGCACTCGGACGAATTAACCCTTTCCCAAGTTGCTCATCCAGCTGCTTCTTCAGCTCCTCTAGCTCTTCGGATCCCATCCTGTAAGGCTTCTTATACATAGGCCTTGATCCGAGCATGAGCTCAGTGATGAACTCGATGTCTTGATCAGGAGGCATCCTTGGTAGCTCATTAGGAAAGACGTCCGGGTACTCACAGACTATTGGCACTCGATCGAGCTCTTCTCCTGACAGGCTGTTAACCTACGGTACTCGAGTGGTTACTGGCTTAGAGACATACTTGACTTTGACCCCTTGGTCGCTTGTCATGGTAATAGCCCTGTTGGCATAGTCCAAGATGCTCTGATGTTTGGCCAACCAATCCATGCTGAGAATTACTTCTAGGCCTCGCAACTTAATGACAATGAGGTATGATGAGAAGCTTCTCCCATTGATAACAATCCCAACTTTCCTACACCCTAGGTTGGTCCTTAACACTGCTCCCAGGTTTTGAATTGCCATTTGCCCGTCAAGCAGAGTAGGCTTTAAACCACATTTTTCCGCAAATCTTTGTGTAACAGAAGAATGCGAAGCACCACAATCAAACAATATTGTTGTTGGGGTGGAGTTGACGAGGAATGTACCCAAAATGCAGCTCGGGTCTTCATGCGCCTCTTGTGCAGAAATATGATTGATATGTCCCCTGATGTGATACTGCTGGTTGCGGGGAGCTTGGTTCCTGCCTGGTGCTCCTTGGCCTTGGTTTGGCGCATTGGGGCACGGTGCGTCGGGCTTCTTGTTGGGACACTGCCTGGAATAGTGCCCAGTCTGTCCACATCCAAAACAGGTAACTTGTACTGGAAGGTTGGTCTTGACTCCATTGTTGTTCGGTGGGTTGATTGCTGGTTTGGTGTTGACTTGCTGCTGAGGCTGGTAGTTCTGGCGAAATGTTGGACACTTGTACTGTTGCTGCTGATAATTGGGTCTTGCTAGAGCTGACTGCCATGGGCGTGGCTTCGGGTTACTAGGTCCTCCACTACCCATCAGCTTGCGCTTACGGGTGTCCTCCATTGCACGACGCTTATCCTCCAACATAAGGGCCTTATTAACCAGATCGCTGAAGGTCCGACATTCACATACAACCAGCTGATACTGGAGTGACTGTTGCAGTCCTTCCATAAAGCGTTCCACTTTGGCGGCCTCAGTGTTGACATTTTCTGGTGCATATCTTGATAGGAGGTTGAACTTCTACAAATACTCTTTGACGGATCCATTGCCTTGACTTAAGGCTCGGAATTCCCGCTTCTTAATGGACATCATTCTGGGAGGAATGTGAGCAGCGTGGAATCCCTCTTTGAACATAGCCCAAGTGATGACTTGCCCTGCTCGCATGATCTGAAATCCATCCCACCAAGCACTGGCTATGCCTCCGAGATAGTGAGAAGCATAGAGGACTTTCTCATGATGATCAGTGCATTTGACCAGCGTGAGGAGGTCTTTGATAGTACGGATCCAGTCATCGCCATCCAATGGTTCAGTCGTCTCCGTGAATATGGGTGGCGTAGTTCGCATGAACTCATAGGGAGTAGAGCGACCATTGTCATTCCCGTTCTGCGGCGGGTTGTTCACTAAGACTTGAGTCAGCTGCAGAATAGCGGCATTATTGGCTTGACTTTCCTCTCGGAGAGCTTGAAGGAACTGAGCCATAGTCAAGCTTTCAGGAGTTGGTGGTGGCGGTGGAACATCGTCTTGCTACTCGTGGTGATCTCCAGCTTGAGCTTCCCCTCCGGTTCCCTGCTACTGACTTGAAGAGGCAGAGCCGGGGTTGTCGAAGGTGCTGGTGCGAGTTGCAATCACCATCCTGTCAGGGGAGTAGACAGGTCAATTTGCCGAAATGGCCGAAATCATAAGGGATGATGTTCTAGTAAAAAGGGGGTCTGGTGCGGTGCTAGTGTGAAATTTTTAAGCCAAAGGTTTTTTTTTGGAAAAGCTAATGCATGTTGCTCACAAGCTGCCTAAGGCAGAATGCGACTTGCATTCAAACATGCTTACACAACACTCATGGTTCGCATGAACCGATACATGAACTCCTACGTTCGGGGAGGAACTCCTAATTGCCTACGTCGTAATCCTAAGTGGCGGACTGCTCGGTCTCATAGGCGGGTTCTGCAGGATCTTCGTTTTCATCTTCATCTTCATCAGTACTTCCCTCCTTTAGAGGGGTGGGAGAAGGAAGCGGTTCATCACGGCGTCTCTTGGTTAGTGAGGCAGGGAAGAGTTCAATGTACTCTTCCGCAGTCAGGCGGCGACTCTGAATAGGAGTGGCCTGAAGCGGTGGTGCTCCTTATCAGAAAGCAACACATGATCGTCCTTCTGGTGCTCCTTCCTTCTTCACCTTGCGGTTCTTCATCTTTTCCATGCGGAGTAGATCCTTGACTTGATGATGTTCTTGGCGAATCTTTGTTGACTCCTTGATCAAAAGGTGTGTCAAAGTGTCAGAGGAGAGGCTGAAGTAGGTATGAAACCTTAGTGGCGTTCCGCCCTCGGAAGATGGGTTGAGTGTCCAACTCCCGTCTATCCCATCCTTAACAAAAGGTAGGTGACGAGTAGCTGGCTCGTTAGCCATCTCAGGAAGGATATCGCGGAGACGTACGTGCGCCTCTCGTGCGGCTGTGCCCACTGCCAGCATCAGATCCTCCATCTGTGGTCCTTCAAAGAACCAGCTAGTCGGGGAGTCATTAGCCTTCACTATCACATCCACGTGATACTCCTTGGTGTCGGCATTGACCAAGTCATCGTGGTAGAGGAAGATGGGCGTGCGGCGTACTTGGCACTTCTCTAGGCTATCACCCAAAAGTAGGGGAAAGCCCGTCTCCAAAAGCATCTTAGGTACGGCGGCCATCTACAAGATGTAGGGGAGAAGCTTAGAAAGTTTCTCGTGGGTGCAGAATCTTAGGTTAAGGTCTAAGTGCACTAGTCGTGTTGGCTATCGTCCATGCTACCTAAGGCTTCCTATAGTCAGGATGGCTCTAATACCAGCTCTATGGGGACCCCGACTTACGAGTCGAGATCGCCAATGAACGTGCTCAGTGATCCCAGAGATCAATGCTCATCGAACACACAGATACTGAATTTTAAGAGTCTTACATCCAAGTACTGAATTATTACATCATGTGACCGAATGGAAAGTTCACAAGGTAGGGCCTATAAGGCCAAATCACATTACAACTAGTTGCGGAAATCTTAGGGCTAAGCGGGTACCCATGCCATCAGCCTACACCAATAGGCATTCTGACTGGGAAGCGTCCTAGTTCGCAGGGGCATCTCCGAAGACATACACATCTCCAAACTCCGGTCCTTCCATGTCTGATCAATAATATAACCAGTGGCAAGCCAATGACTACTTTTGAATGTAGTCGCAAACAGCCCATGATATGAACAATGCAAGTGAAGAATAACAATAACATGCTTCTTTGGTGGATATCTACTTGGTGGTAAATAAACATGATCATTGGTATGCATCATAAGTAAAACTACTTTTGAAGAACAGGTTACAGATACCAATATATCTGCCACGGGCTGAACCATCCGGGTTCACCCTATATGACAAGTCACCAACTTGGTCATATCAAATCTTTCATATAAACACCATTTAACATATACGCACACACACTTGGTTTATGCGGAAATGATTGGACGTAGTTTAAGCAGGATTACCCAACTCTCCTTGACCGTGGACATGGCTATTCGAATAGTTTTACACTCTGTAGAGGTAGTACGCTGGACCCACTAGATCCGGGAAACTTTCGTGTCATCCACGACTCACGGTATATAACATACCCGAGGTAAGTATACGATCAATGCCTTTCCCCTGACGATACTACACAAAGAGGTCCACTCAATTGGTACCCAACCCACATGTTGTACGTCTTAAGAGCACCGACTCTGGACAGTATCAACCATACGGGGACCAACGGTGTGTCTGGAACACGTAAAAACGGCATAGTCGCCCTACCTGGCATGACCCCATCATGAGAGTGACCACACATCACTCCCCCCACTAGTAATGTGGCTCTTTGCTAGCACCGACGATAGTAATCAACACAACCCCGTCCCATAAGGGGTAACGTGGTCGTACATGTAAGGTTGGGATGGTCGACACATCATAAATCTATTCCCGTTTCCGAAACCATACTCACTCAAAATACCTGGTGCACCACTTCATCGAATGTGGCCACCTATCTCATGATCACCCTCGGGCATTAGTGGCACCCGACGGGGTTTTCATAAACCTTTGATTTATACCAACAACATGCTCATGCTATTATTACTCTAACTTTACTTGTCAACATGATATTAGCATGACCCTCATAGGTGGTAGGATCAAGCTCAATGCATGTGCTCCGGAGGAACCATCGGTAACATCACTTCAATGATTTACCGGCACTTATGATCTTATGCAACAGAAATATTTGCTACACTAGCATGCAATATAACATATGCTCAGTCATGGTGAAAGGGCTGCTTGCCTTGGTCAGCTAGGTATCCGGGGTCTTCGATGTCTTCCGCTCCGACTCCTTCGTCACACGGCTTTTCTATCGTCGTACAAAGATGAAATAATAAGTAGCTCACTCTCAACCAATTCACAAAGTCATGTTAGAAATGTTGGTTATTTCTGATAAATCTAGGTTGTTATTTTAAAAATATTTGCTTCTGTTTCTGATGAAGGATTATTTTTAAAATCAACTGAACAAAAGCAAAACTATTCCAAATTAATCCTTTTTTTATTATAAAACAGAATAGTTGCTGCAAAAATCCAACCAATGGTTCTATTAAATACTACACATTTTTACAAGAATAATAGTGGAAAAGATCATATTTTTACACTGGTTAAATCTTTTTATGAAAATCTTTGAAAATCAAGTTTTTAAATAAAAGAAAAAGGGCTACAGCCCCTGGCCTGGCTTGGCCTGGGACTAGGCCGGCCCAAAGGCCAGCCAGCTAGCCTGCTCAGGCGCGCGCGCCGTCGGGTTTGAACCTGACACGCGGGCCCCTGCGGTCAGCGACTGCGGGCAGCGAGGGAGAGAGAGATGGGCCACCGACATTTGGGCACACCTGTCGGGGTCGTCTCCTACCTCTGACCAGAGAGGAGGAGGAGCACACCAGCATGGCTACCGACGTCCTCGGTCCCCAACAAAGACGGAAATGGGTCCAGCTCGTCATCGCCTACCTGATGGTGGTCGAGACAACGACGAAGAGGCTCAGGTTCACCGGCGACGAGGTAGCCGCAGCGGATGAGTTTCGAGCGAAGGTGGAGGTGGTAGCTAGGGGCACGGATTAGCTTGGTAAAGATGGGGGAAAGATCCCTCGTGTCACGGGGAGTGGTTTGGTGGGCAGAGGGAGGCAGGAGCCGACGTGTAGCCGGATATCGACCGTAGCTCCGAGGTGGAGGGCCCTCGGTCGATCTCGAGCACCGGGGCTCTGCTGGCTTACTGGGGTGTCTAGGGAGGTGCTAGAGGTCGTTGCGATGTTGTCTGACGGGTGCAGGAGCGAGGGGGAGGGCTATATATAGGCCCGCGACGGTGAGCCGATTCAGGAGCGTCGGTGACTCACCATGGCACGCATGGGGGTGTAGAGAGGAGCTGGGGTCGAAACCACGGTCTCAGGACGTGGTTTTGGACTGCCAGAACCTACTACGGGAAAGGAAGAGAGAGGGGAGACGAGCATCCATGGTCGTGCATCCCTGGTCGGTTCTGGTGCGCGCGCGCACGCATCGGAAAAGCTCTTAGAACGCGAGAGGAGATGCCCTGATGGTCGCCTAATGTAGAGGGGTTGTCGGGGGAGATGTTGGACACCTCGGGGGAGGCTGGAACTATCCGAGAGCGTCGCCCCCACCTTGGTCTTCTCTGTAGAGCACCTAGAGCGCAGTTTTAGCATGCCACGGCATGCTGGCGCGCTCTGGGGTGCTTTGTACATGTGTAGCATCTCCTGGGCACTGGCTGGGATGTGGCTAGCCATTGAAGTCCCGTGGGAGCTTCGGCTGGTCAAGGGAGACAAGATAAACACATGCTGTCAGCTTTGAGCTAAACCTTAAATGGAGATTTTGGCATTTGTACTTTGAACCATAGAGGGGCTAGTTGACTGGGGTTGTGCACTGATACTAGCCACCTAATCTAAGAGTTTGGGGCAAATGCTTGGGGTTTAGCTAAGGTTAGAGGGGCTTTTACCCATCTGTTAGAAGGTTCTCGACAGTGGTTTGGGGTGGTTGCACCCCACCACTGGTTCTGCAACTTAACAGGATTGAGTGTGATGCTAAAACATGGGGTTTCACCAACTTTGAGCAACATTGGACAAGTTTAGCTGTGTAAACTTGAAAACTTCACCATTTGACCAGATTTGTTCCTTCCAAAGAGAGTGTGGGCAATCTAAGTCCCACAAATCCCATTTTTGGTGTGGAACCCTCATTTTAGGTATTAGGCACTCCTGCAAAGTTTCAACTCCATTGGACAAACTTTGCAATGTAGAGTTGCTCTAACTACAATCTGGCAGAAGGGGTTTTGCACCTATTTGGTGTCCTTAATCACCTTGGATCAAGGTGAAACTTTATGTGGACACCAAATATGGCTTAGGGATACCACTGGAATTTTCTAGGATTTTATTGAGAATATTTCCTTTGGAAATATTTCAAAAGGTTAAAACATACAAACATGGTTTTCAGGGTTTTACACAAATAATATTAATACAAACAGGGGTTAAAAATCTTATGTATGGAAACTATATGTCCTTCTGATCATCTCCAAATTTAATCATATTTTTCTAAAGCAGTAAAGTATTGTTCCATATAGGAATACCATTTCTAGCCTCAGAAATGGACATGCAAATAAATTAGCAAAATAATTCACAAAATAATTATTTTTTGGTTTTGGTGCACTAAAATGGTGCTAGAATCAGAGCACCAACTTTGGGTGAGAACACTCATTGCCATCAAGGGCATGTAGTGCAACTCAAAGTAGAGTTTTATTTTGATCAGAAACAAGAAAAGGGTTTTAAAAATAATTTGATCTTGAGAAATATGGTTTTATCATCACATGATCAAGCACACAAGCATACAATGACAATCATGGCACTCACAACATTAGTTTGAAAAAGTTTTAATAAACTCAGATTTTTGAATTACAGAAAAAAAGTGGTAGTGAAACCAGGGTGTGACATACTTATAGGACAATCTTCCAACAAATGCATGATGTGAGGTTGGGGTTCAACATCTAGTGGATTCATTTGTTCATGGTCGTCTTACAGCGGTTCTCGTTGTGTCTTAAGGAGTCCTTGTAGCTTGTTACGACTCGAGGACACTTCATATGTCATGTGGACTACCTTGTACATGATGTCTACTATAGGATAGAGCCCATGCGATCCTATCCACGAAAATATCGAGCGGAATCTCTATCATGTGTTTGTTCTGGCTAATTTGCAAGTCGCATCCTTTGTTTTGTTGGAGTATGGTAATTCGAGTTCCTTCGATATCAAGTGGTGAATTCATAACTTTCCAAGAGGTGTTCTCATAATTTTATGGGAATGTTGATTCTTTTGCTCAATCAAATTGTCTTATCAATTCTTTTCATCTGGTGTGCTTCTCTTCAAGTAATTCAATCTTCTCCAAACTTTTGCCAGATCAACCTCTCATTTCTTTCTGGAGTTCATTTCATCTGTCCCAAGTTGTATTTCTTTTCAGTGATTAGATTATCATCCTAGTGCCTTTCTTTTTAGTGTCGCTTCCACCGTCTTATCTTCTATGTTGTTTCCGGTGAGTCTTGTGAAGATTCTCACGAGTTGCTAGTTCATCATTTTTCATTCTTGTTCTCTTTTCCGCTGAATTCAATTCAAGCTCTCTGTGTTCATCATATCCTTTTCATCTTTCAAATTCTTTCCATGTTGGTGATTTTCATCCAAGTCTCTCGTGTTTATTGATCCCTCTCTATTATGCCCGGAGTGGTGAAGACATCTTAGAAGTTTCTTGTTTTCAATCCTTTCAGTTGTTTCAAGGCTCTCATCTCATCAAGTTTTCATTATACCAGTGCAATCTCTCTTGTCTAATCAATTCTTTCAACGGTGGTTTATTTTGAGTGGACCCATAACCCATAGGTTTTTCCCAGAATTTACCTGACTCTTCTAATAATTTCCGGAGATCTCAAGATCTTTTCATGTATGACGTAAGTATGATTTTCATCAGTAATATTCCTTCTCCAAGATCGTTTCAAATTCATTATTTTCATCTTTGGCTCAACCTTTCAATCTTCATTATTCCGGAGTGTCTCAGTTATTCTTGATGGTGTTCTCATCATCATTCTCATCTTGGAAGACGAAGGAGTGTTTCTCTCAATTATTGTCCATTCTTTTGAAGATTGTCTTCTCAGCTTCATGTTATCTTCTCAATTGTTTCCAATCATGAGTAATTCCTTCCATGTCTAAACGGTGCATTTCAGAGTATTTTTCATTTCTTGATCCTTCGAAGGCCGTCATTTTAGAAGATTTCTTCGTCTCAGCTTTCTGCTTTCATTCTCAAATTATTCTCAATTGTGTCTCTTGTTCGTCTCTCAATTATTCTGGTGCCTTGTTGAAGTTTTTTGTTAGGCGGCTCAGGATCTCTTCATTCTCAAGGTGTTCTTCAAGATTCCTGTTGGATAAACTCAAGTTTTCTTCTCTTGCATTATGAAGTGCAATTCTCACTCCTTTATCTTTTGAGGTGGTGTTATAATATTTTTGTTATTGGAGGATTTTTGAAGAGAATTTGTTTCAATAATGAGATATTTAAACCCACCAATTCCATAATCATGAGTTATTTTCAACCCATGGTTTCTTCCATTGAGCTATCTTGGATTGGATCTCACCTAAATATTTGTCTAAGCATTGTTGATATTATGGTCATTATCGTTGATCAAAGTTCTCAATGTATCCTCTTAGTGTAGGAAGTTTTGCCTTTCTTGTTATATCCAATCAATCCTTGTTTCTGTTAGTGGCTCGTTGTCACCTAATTATTTGCGATGGTTTCCATAATCCCACTACAAGCTTGTTCTTTTCGTTGTTGATTTTCCAACAACTCCATGCAATCCTCCTTTGTACTCTTCAAGTTCAAATGTGGTGGAATGTAACACCCTCTGTTTAGCCTTCCTGACTAAATTAACTTAATTCAAAAATTAGGGGCAATTATTTTTTTTTTGTTAATGCCTCTGATACTTGATGTGATGTTTGCTTGCTTGCCTATCGCTTGTATTTGAATCCAATGATCTTGCTGCTCTCCAAACTCATCTCCTTGGCCCAAACCCTTGCCTAATGATCATGCCATGTGTGTAGGACCCAAACTATTTTTACCAAACATTATTTTCACCAAAAGCATTTCTTTGATTTAAGCTTTCAAAACCCGTGAGTTGGGATTTGTACTACAAGTCCTCAAATTAGTGAAGATATTTTTCACCAAGTGTTTTATTTAAAATCCATTATCAAAATGGCTTCTCAAAACCACAATATTATTATTTAAAAAGTTATTTTACTCTTTTATTTAAATACCTTTCTCTAAGGTCAGAAATGGTCCCTTATAAAGGAAAGTTATTTTTATTGCTTTTGAAATATTTGAGAGAATTTAGGTAAACTGAGTGGACATATATATTCCATATATATGAGTTTCAACACATGGTCATGTTCAAAATACTGGACAAAATCCTTCAAAACCCTTCCTGCCTATTTCATGCTTTTGGAATATTTCTATGAGAAATATTCTCCATAAATCCGTGTAAAATTCTATCATGTCATCTATGATATATGTGATGATCTTGCCAAGTTTCATCTTAATCCAAGTTGATTTGATTCACTTAATTATTCTAAAACCCTATCTGTTCAGATCCAAATTTGAGCAACTCTACATCATCAAGTGTCTCCAATTGTGCTCAAATTTGGTAGACATGTTTTGATACACCAATAATGCATCCACACCAAGTGGTGCATCAAGGAGAATAGAAGAACTTGTCCCAACCCCCTCAAAACCCTCTCTGTTGATTTCTGACTTTGGGAAACTTTACATTATAAAGTTTCTCCAATTGATCCCAAACTTTTTGAGCATGCTTTATGTTGGAATTATGCCCTAGAGGCAATAATAAATATAGTTATTATTATAATTCCTGTATCAAGATAATCGTTTATTATCCATGCTATAATTGTATTGAATGAAGACTCATTTACATGTGTGGATACATAGACAAAACACCATCCCTAGCAAGCCTCTAGTTGGCTAGGCAGTTGATCAAAGATAGTCAGTGTCTTCTGATTATGAACAAGGTGTTGTTGCTTGATAACTGGATCACGTCATTAGGAGAATCACGTGATGGACTAGACCCAAACTAATAGACGTAGCATGTTGATCGTGTCATTTTGTTGCTACTGTTTTCTGCGTGTCAAGTATTTATTCCTATGACCATGAGATCATATAACTCACTGACACCGGAGGAATGCTTTGTGTGTATCAAACGTCGCAACGTAACTGGGTGACTATAAAGATGCTCTACAGGTATCTCCGAAGGTGTTAGTTGAGTTAGTATGGATCAAGACTGGGATTTGTCACTCCGTGTGAACGGAGAGGTATCTCGGGGCCCACTCGGTAATACAACATCACACACAAGTCTTGCAAGCAATGTAACTTAGTGTAAGTTGCGGTATCTTGTATTACGGAACGAGTAAAGAGACTTGCCCGTAAACGAGATTGAAATAGGTATACGGATACTAACGATCGAATCTCGGGCAAGTAACATACCGAAGGACAAAGGGAATGACATACGGGATTATATGAATCCTTGGCACTGAGGTTCAAACGATAAGATCTTCGTAGAATATGTAGGATCCAATATGGGCATCCAGGTCCCGCTATTGGATATTGACCGAGGAGTCTCTCGGGTCATGTCTACATAGTTCTCGAACCCGGAGGGTCTGCACACTTAAGGTTCGACGTTGTTTTATGCGTATTTGAGTTATATGGTTGGTTACCGAATGTTGTTCGGAGTCCCGGATGAGATCACGGACGTCACGAGGGTTTCCGGAATAGTCCGGAAACGAAGATTGATATATAGGATGACCTCATTTGATTACCGGAAGGTTTTCGGAGTTACCGGGAATGACGAATGGGTTCCGGGAGTTCACCGGGGGGGCAACCCACCCCGGGGAAGCCCATAGGCCTTGAGGGTGGCACACCAGCCCTTAGTGGGCTGGTGTGACAGCCCAAAAGGGCTCTATGCGCCAAGAAGAGAAAATCAAGAGAAAAAAAAGGGAGGAGGTGGGAAGGAAGGGGGACTCCCTCCCACCAAACCAAGTCCAACTAGGTTTGGGGGGGGAGTCCTCCCCCCTTGGACTCGGCCGACCCCCTTGGGGCTCCTTGAGCCCCAAGGCAAGGTCCCCTCCCTCCCACCTATATATACGGAGGTTTTAGGGCTGATTTGAGACGACTTTTCCACGGCAGCCCGACCACATACCTCCACGGTTTTTCCTCTAGATCGCGTTTCTACGGAGCTCGGGCGGAGCCCTGCTGAGACAAGGTCATCACCAACCTCCGGAGCGCCGTCACGCTGCCGGAGAACTCTTCTACCTCTCCGTCTCTCTTTCTGGATCAAGAAGGCCGACATCATCGTCGAGCTGTACGTGTGCTGAACGCGGAGGTGCCGTCCGTTCGGTACTAGATCGTGGGACTGATCGCGGGATTGTTCGCGGGGCGGATCGAGGGACGTGAGGACGTTCCACTACATCAACCGCGTTCACTAATGCTTCTGATGTATGATCTACAAGGGTACATAGATCACTCATCCCCTCTCGTAGATGGACATCACCATGATAGGTCTTCGTGCGCGTAGGAAATTTTTTGTTTCCCATGCGACGTTACCCAACAGTGGCATCATGAGCTAGGTTCATGCGTAGATGTCTTCTCGATTAGAACACAAAAGTTTTTGTGGGCGGTGATGTGCATTTTGCTGCCCTCCTTAGTCTTTTCTTGATTCCGCGGTATTGTTGGATTGAAGCGGCTTGGACCGACATTACTCGTACGCTTACGAGAGACTGGTTTCATCGTTATGAGTAACTCCGTTGCTCAAAGATGACCGGCAAGTGTCGGTTTCTCCAACTTTAGTTGAATCGGATTTGACCGAGGAGGTCCTTGGTGAGGTTAAATAGCAACTCATATATCTCCGTTGTGGTGTTTGCGTAAGTAAGATGCGATCCTACTAGATACCCATGGTCACCACGTAAAACATGCAACAACAAAATTAGAGGACGTCTAACTTGTTTTTGTAGGGTATGCTTGTGATGTGATATGGCCAATGATGTGATGTTATATATTGGATGTATGAGATGATCATGTTGTAATAGAAATATCGACTTGCACGTCGATGGTACGGCAACCGGCAGGAGCCATAGGGTTGTCTTTATACTAACGTGTGTGCTTGGAGATGCGTTTACTATTTTGCTAGGATGTAGCTTTAGTAGTAATAGCATGAGTAGCACGACAACCCCGATGGCAACACGTTGATGGAGATCATGGTGTGGCGCCGGTGACAAGAAGATCGTGCCGGTGCTTTGGTGATGGAGATCAAGAAGCACGTGATGATGGCCATATCATGTCACTTATGAATTGCATGTGATGTTAATCCTTTTATGCACCTTATTTTGCTTAGAACGACGGTAGCATTATGAGGTGATCTCTCACTAAAATTTCAAGACGAAATTGTGTTCTCCCCGACTGTGCACCGTTGCTACAGTTCGTCGTTTCGAGACACCACGTGATGATCGGGTGTGATAGACTCAACGTTCACATACAACGGGTGCAAAACAGTTGCACACGCGGAACACTCGGGTTAAGCTTGACGAGCCTAGCATGTGCAGACATGGCCTCGGAACACATGAGACCGAAAGGTCGATCATGAATCATATAGATGATATGATTAGCATAGGGATGCTTACCACTGAAACTATACTCAACTCACGTGATGATCGGACTTGAGCTAGTGTAAGTGGATCATGAACCACTCAAATGACTAGAGAGATGTACCTTTTGAGTGGGAGTTTAGCGAATAATTTGATTAAGTTAAACTCTAATTATCTTGAACATAGTCTAAGTCCACTTTGAATATATTTGTGTTGTAGATCATGGCTCACGCGACAGTCATCCTGAATTTTAATACGTTCCTAGAGAAAGCTAAGTTGAAAGATGATGGAAGCAACTTTGTAGACTGGGCTCGTAATCTTAAGCTAATCTTACAAGCTGGGAAGAAGGATTATGTCCTTAATGCTGCGTTAGGAGATGAACCACCCGCTACGGCTGATCAGGATGTTAAGAACGCTTGGTTAGCACGTAAGGAGGACTACTCAATAGTTCAATGTGCAGTCTTGTATGGCTTAGAACCGGGACTTCAACGTCGCTTTGAGCGTCATGGAGCATTTGAGATGTTCCAGGAGTTGCAGTTTATCTTTCAGAAGAACGCCCGGATCGAGAGGTATGAGACCTCCGATAAATTCTATGCTTGCAAGATGGAGGAAAACTCATCTGTCAGTGAACATGTGCTCAAAATGTCTGGGTACTCAAACCGTCTAGCTGAGCTGGGGATTGAACTCCCGCAAGAAGCTATCACTGACAGAATCCTTCAATCACTGCCGCCAAGCTATAAAGGCTTTGTGTTGAACTACAACATGCAAGGGATGAACAAGTCTCCCGGCGAGTTGTTTGCGATGCTGAAAGTCGTAGAGTCTGAACTCCGTAAAGAGCATCAAGTGTTGATGGTGAATAAGACCACTAGTTTCAAGAGAAACGGCAAAGGCAAGAAGGGCAATTCGAAGAAGAGTGGCAAGCCTGTTGCCAATCTGACGAAGAAACCCAAAGCTGGACCGAAGCCGGAAACAGAGTGTTACTATTGCAAGGGTATGTGTCACTGGAAGCGCAATTGCCCCAAATATCTGGTAGATAAGAAGGCGGGCAAAGAAAAATCAAGTATATTTGATATACATGTTATTGATGTGTACTTAACCGGCTCTCGTAGTAGTGCCTGGGTATTCGATACCGGTTCTGTTCCTCATATTTGCAACTCGAAACAGGAACTGCGGAATAGGCGAAGGCTGGCGAAAGATGAAGTGACGATGCGTGTAGGAAATGGTTCCAAGGTTGATGCAATCGCCGTCGGCACAGTGTCACTTCAGTTACCGTCAGGATTAGTGATGAACTTAAATCATTGTTATTTAGTGCCTGCGTTGAGCATGAACATTATATCTGGATCTTGTTTATTGCGAGACGGTTACTCTTTTAAGTCAGAGAATAATGGTTGTTCTATTTCTATGAGTAACATCTTTTATGGTCATGCACCGAATGTGAGAGGATTGTTCATATTGAATCTTGATAGCGATACACATATACATAACATTGAGACCAAAAGAGTTAGAGTTAACAATGATAGCGCCATATTTTTGTGGCACTGCCGCTTAGGTCATATTGGTGTAAAGCGCATGAAGAAACTCCATGCTGATGGACTTTTGGAGTCACTTGACTTTGATTCACTTGACACGTGCGAACCATGCCTCATGGGCAAGATGACTAAGACTCCGTTCTCAGGAACAATGGAGCGTGCAAGTGACTTGTTGGAAATCATACATACCGATGTGTGTGGTCCGATGAGCGTGGAGGCACGCGGCGGATATCGTTATTTTCTCACCTTCACTGACGATTTAAGTAGATATGGTTATCTCTACTTGATGAAGCACAAGTCTGAAACATTTGAAAAATTCAAGCAATTTCAGAGTGAAGTGGAAAATCATCGTAACAAGAAGATCAAGTTCCTGCGGTCTGATCGTGGGGGTGAATATCTGAGTTTCGAGTTTGGTGCTCACTTAAGACAATGTGGAATTGTTTCACAGTTAACACCGCCTGGAACACCACAGCGTAATGGTGTGTCCGAACATCGTAATCATACTCTATTAGAGATGGTGCGATCTATGATGTCTCTTACTGATTTGCCGTTATCATTTTGGGGCTATGCATTAGAAAGAGTAGCATTCACTTTAAATAGGGCACCATCAAAATCCGTTGAGACGACACCATACGAACTGTGGTATGGCAAAGGGCCAAAGTTGTCGTTTCTTAAAGTTTGGGGATGTGATGCTTATGTCAAAAAGCTTCAGCCTGAAAAGCTGGAACCCAAAGCGGAAAAGTGCGTCTTCATAGGTTACCCAAAAGAGACAGTTGGGTACACCTTCTATCTCAAATCCGAGGGCAAAGTGTTTGTTGCTAAAAACGGAGCTTTTCTCGAGAAGGAGTTTCTCTCGAGAGAATTGACTGGGAGGAAGATAGAACTTGACGAGGTTGTCGAACCTCTCATCCCTCTGGATGGTGGCGCAGGGCAAGGGGAAACCTCTGTCATTGCAACGCCGGTTGAGGAGGAAGTTAATGATGATGATCATGAAACTCCAGTTCAAGTTTCTGTTGAACCACGCAGGTCGACGAGACCACGTGCTGCTCCAGAGTGGTACGGTAATCCCGTCTTATCAATCATGTTGTTAGACAACAATGAACCTGCGAATTATGAAGAAGCAATGGTGGGCCCAGATTCCAAAAAATGGCTAGAAGCCATGAAGTCCGAGATAGGATCCATGTATGAGAACAAAGTGTGGACTTTGGAGGTACTGCCTGAGGGCCGCAAGGCCATTCAGAACAAATGGATCTTTAAGAGGAAGACGGACGCTGACGGTAATGTGACCGTTTATAAAGCTCGACTTGTGGCAAAGGGTTTTTCACAAGTTCAAGGAGTTGACTACGATGAGACTTTCTCACCCGTAGCGATGCTTAAGTCCGTCAGAATCATGTTAGCAATAGCTGCATTTTTCGATTATGAAATCTGGCAGATGGATGTCAAAACGGCGTTCCTTAACAGTTTCCTTAAGGAAGAGTTGTATATGATACAACCCGAAGGTTTTGTCGATCCTAAGAATGCTAACAAGGTGTGCAAGCTCCAGCGATCCATTTATGGACTGGTGCAAGCATCTCGGAGTTGGAACAAACGCTTTGATGAGGTGACCAAAGCATTTGGGTTTATACAAGTGGTTGGAGAATCTTGTATTTACAAGAAAGTGAGTGGGAGCTCTGTGGCGTTTCTAATATTATATGTGGATGACATATTACTGATTGGAAACAACGTAGAGTTTTTAGAGAGCATAAAGGATTACTTGAATAAAAGTTTCTCTATGAAGGACCTAGGAGAAGCTGCTTACATTCTAGGCATTAAGATCTATAGGGATAGATCAAAACGCCTGATAGGACTTTCACAAAGCACATACCTTGATAAAGTTTTGAAAAGGTTCAAAATGGAACAGTCCAAGAAAGGGTTCTTGCCAGTTCTACAAGGTACGAGATTGAGTAAGACTCAGTGCCCAGCAAGTGATGAAGATAGAGAGCATATGCGCTCCGTCCCCTATGCTTCAGCCATAGGTTCTATCATGTATGCGATGTTGTGCACTAGACCGGATGTTAGCCTGGCCATAAGTATGGCAGGTAGGTTCCAGAGTAATCCAGGAGTGGATCACTGGACAGCGGTCAAGAATATCCTGAAGTACCTGAAAAGGACCAAGGAGATGTTTCTCGTGTATGGAGGTGACGAAGAGCTCGCCGTAAAAGGTTACGTCGATGCAAGCTTTGACACAGATCCGAACGACTCTAAGTCGCAAACCGGATACGTATTTATTCTTAATGGGGGTGCAATAAGCTGGTGCAGTTCCAAGCAAAGCGTCGTAGCAGATTCTACATGTGAAGCGGAGTACATGGCTGCCTCGGAGGCGGCTAAGGAGGGTGTCTGGATGAAGCAGTTCATGACGGATCTTGGAGTGGTGCCAAGCGCACTGAATCCAATAACCTTGTTCTGCGACAACACTGGTGCCATTGCCTTAGCAAAGGAACCGCGGTTTCACAAGAAGACCAGACACATCAAACGACGCTTCAACCTCATCCGCGACTACGTCGAGGGAGAGGACGTGAATATATGCAAAGTGCACACGGATCTGAATGTAGCAGACCCGCTGACTAAACCTCTTCCACGACCAAAACATGATCAGCACGAGAATTGTATGGGTGTTAGATTTATTACAATGTAATTCACATGGTGATGTGAGGGCTAGATTATTGACTCTAGTGCAAGTGGGAGACTGTTGGAATTATGCCCTAGAGGCAATAATAAATATAGTTATTATTATAATTCCTGTATCAAGATAATCGTTTATTATCCATGCTATAATTGTATTGAATGAAGACTCATTTACATGTGTGGATACATAGACAAAACACTGTCCCTAGCAAGCCTCTAGTTGGCTAGCCAGTTGATCAAAGATAGTCAGTGTCTTCTGATTATGAACAAGGTGTTGTTGCTTGATAACTGGATCACGTCATTAGGAGAATCACGTGATGGACTAGACCCAAACTAATAGACGTAGCATGTTGATCGTGTCATTTTGTTGCTACTGTTTTCTGCGTGTCAAGTATTTATTCCTATGACCATGAGATCATATAACTCACTGACATCGGAGGAATGCTTTGTGTGTATCAAACGTCGCAACGTAACTGGGTGACTATAAAGATGCTCTACAGGTATCTCCGAAGGTGTTAGTTGAGTTAGTATGGATCAAGATTGGGATTTTCCACTCCGTGTGAACGGAGAGGTATCTCGGGGCCCACTCGGTAATACAACATCACACACAAGTCTTGCAAGCAATGTAACTTAGTGTAAGTTGCGGGATCTTGTATTACGGAACGAGTAAAGAGACTTGCCGGTAAACGAGATTGAAATAGGTATACGGATACTAACGATCGAATCTCGGGCAAGTAACATACCGAAGGACAAAGGGAATGACATACGGGATTATATGAATCCTTGGCACTGAGGTTCAAACGATAAGATCTTCATAGAATATGTAGGATCCAATATGGGCATCCAGGTCCCGCTATTGGATATTGACCGAGGAGTCTCTCGGGTCATGTCTACATAGTTCTCGAACCCGCAGGGTTTGCACACTTAAGGTTCGACGTTGTTTTATGCGTATTTGAGTTATATGGTTGGTTACCGAATGTTGTTCGGAGTCCCGGATGAGATCACGGATGTCACGAGGGTTTCCGGAATAGTCCGGAAACGAAGATTGATATATAGGATGACCTCATTTGATTACCGGAAGGTTTTCGGAGTTACGGGAATGTACCGGGAATGACGAATGGGTTCCGGGAGTTCACCGGGGGGGCAACCCACCGCGGGGAAGCCCATAGGCCTTGAGGGTGGCACACCAGCCCTTAGTGGGCTGGTGGGACAGCCCAAAAGGGCTCTATGCGCCAAGAAGAGAAAATCAAGAGAAAAAAAAAGGGAGGAGGTGGGAAGGAAGGGGGACTCCCTCCCACCAAACCAAGTCCAACTCGGTTTGGGGGGGGAGTCCTCCCCCCTTGGACTCGGCCGACCCCCTTGGGGCTCCTTGAGCCCCAAGGCAAGGTCCCCTCCCTCCCACCTATATATACGGAGGTTTTAGGGCTGATTTGAGACGACTTTTCCACGGCAGCCCGGCCACATACCTCCACGGTTTTTCCTCTAGATCGCGTTTCTGCGGAGCTCGGGCGGAGCCCTGCTGAG
Source organism: Hordeum vulgare subsp. vulgare (assembly GCF_904849725.1). NCBI lineage: Eukaryota > Viridiplantae > Streptophyta > Magnoliopsida > Poales > Poaceae > Hordeum > Hordeum vulgare. The sequence continues at coordinate 179,050,513 of NC_058522.1, forward strand.
ACAAGGTCATCACCAACCTCCGGAGCGTCGTCACGCTGCTGGAGAACTCTTCTACCTCTCCGTCTCTCTTGCTGGATCAAGAAGGCCAAGATCATCGTCGAGCTGTACGTGTGCTGAACGCGGAGGTGCCGTCCGTTCGGTACTAGATCGTGGGACTGATCGCGGGATTGTTCGCGAGGCGGATCGAGGGACGTGAGGACGTTCCACTACATCAACCGCGTTCACTAACGCTTCTGCTGTACGATCTACAAGGGTACGTAGATCACTCATCCCCTCTCGTAGATGGACATCACCATGATAGGTCTTCGTGCGCGTAGGAAATTTTTTGTTTCCCATGCGACGTTACCCAACACTTTAATGCTCAAATAATGCCCCCACACCAAATATTGGATTTGTGGGAATTGATTTGAATAATTTTGTAAGGAGAAGGCCATTTCTGCCCATTTCATTGGGTTTTCCAAGTATACATTGGAAACCTTCTCCACCAAATCCCAAATTTGGTGTCCAGGCTTATTTTCATCTATTATTTGATCCTGTTAAGTTCCACATCAATTGAAATCCATTTGGTAGCCCTAACAATCATCAAACACCTTGTGTGCACTCACCTAACTGGCTACTTTGGCCCCTTCCACTATTACCCTTGAGCTTAAACTTTTACCACAACTCCCTCTAGGTAACTTTTACCTCCAGTAGCCTTGCCATGGCCTGTGGTTAATTATTGGAGGGAGGCTCCATGTAGCTACTCTTCATTTTCACCATGGAAGCACCATTTTTACCCCTCTTCCTATACTTCTGCTTAAGCCAAAGCCCCCACATTCTTACAGGGCATCTCTAGCATGCTAATGCATCATTTCAAACCAAGATATGGCATGCTCATGTGGGAAAAATGAGCAACACATCTGAAAGTTGATTTCTGGCTGAAATGTAGCTTTGTACAACAACTACTAGGTACCCTCCTTTGTTTGAGCTGAAACTTAGTAGTACATCAAGTATTGTAGATTTGTACAGCAAGTACTAGGTACCCCAAGACTCCCCATTTGAAATTCACTTTTATTAGCTCCAAGTTTGTTGTTGCAAACTTAACCACAGTCAAAGCCCATTCAAACCATCTCCACTAGCGACCAAACTCCTCAGTCACAACCCAGCTAGCATGCCCCACACCCCAGACACCTTTGACAGGTCAAGCTGCTGCTGTAGGCATGAGTGGCCATGGTGACCACCACCCTGGCATGCAAAACGGGTGCTCTGCACCTTAACCATGCCATACAGCTCGAATCAGGCAGCCACAGCTTGTCGCAACATGCCAGAACTCCTCCTTTTGACCATTCCAAGCACTCCCCTACGATGGCTAGCATCCAAACTCTCCAGATACACATGTGCTCCCCATGCCAGAGAGCATTCGAAGCTCTCCCTTCGGCTGCCCCTCCATTTGAGGCTCTCCCCGAGCCTCTCTTGCTCCCCTCTCCCTTGTGCACCTCCAGGGCTCCCCCTTTGAGCCCCTACTCTCCTCCCAAGCTCTCTCCTCCCTCCCATGGCCGCCATAGCGCCTCCTCGGCCTCCCTACAACCGGGCTCGCCAGCCTCCCTCCTCTCCTCCTCGGGCTGCGTAGGGGTGCCCCGGGTGCCCCTGCAGGCCCCCGCTCCTTCCCTTCCTCCATGGGTGGCCGTGGCGCCCTTCTTCCTCCTCTGACAACCGCGCCACCCCGCTCAGATGCCGGCTCGTCCATTGCTCCCCACGTGGAAAGAGCCCCACGATGAAGCAGCTCACCGCCACGAGCGCTCCGGTGGTCGGAGCACCACCAGGGGTGGCCTGAGCCGTCGGGACGGAGCGCCGGAGCTTCGGCCTTCGCTCCCTGGTCCAGCCACACGAGGTGGCCATGCGGGGAAGAAGGACCTGACTGGTGGGCCGGCGACCCCACCAGTCAGTCAATGGTAACCGGGCCCGTGCGGAGTAAGTGGAGGCACATCCTCCCGAAGCCGTCTCCCCTCGGTGCTAGGCGCTTTTCGACAAATATGCCTTGGGCGTGGCCCTCTGCTGGTGCATGTGAGCTGCTGGGCCGGCCTAGTTCCCTCTCTAGCGCCATGGGCACAATATACTCTCTGGTTCATCCCCTCTTATCTTTTCTTTATCACAAACTTCATAAATCCATCATAAATTCATCCTAACTCCAAAAATGTTGATTTAATTTTCTGCTGGACCCTAAAATTCTTGCCTATCCAAATATATGCCTTCAACATTTTTTCAGGTATACTTTTTGTGTAATTATTATTCAAATAAAAATTTGAGTAATTCAAACCCCACCTTGAGAAATTCCTAGAGGACTCAAATCAACTACAAATGGAGAGATTCCAATTTCCAAAGCCTTCTTATAACTTGCCCTATTTTTGAAACCTTGGTCAACATTTTTGTATGGCATATTTATGTTGCATAAATAAATAACTCCCCTTTTCTATTTATCCAATGTTAGAAAATCCCTACTATATTCATATCAACTCCAAATCTAGTGAAACAACTTCCTAATTTTTTCTAAAATTATGCTCTAATAAATGAGTGCCTCCACTCATTTTTATCATAATATTTTCTGTAGGCTTCTTTAAGGATCACCTATTCCTGCTTTCATCCATTCAAAAATCCTCGATGGTCCAAACCTCCTATAGCAAGCTTCAGGTATTTTTCTTATGACCAGAGTGGTCCAAGAAATATATAACTTCTATTTATATAGCACTTTTGATCTACCTGTTGTGTGGCTGACTGTGATTGTTTCCAATGATAGTTGACGAGTAGACGGAGTACTCGGAGTTGGATCGGAAGACCACGAAAACCGCGAGGACTTATGCTAAGTAGAGCAATTATTCCCATTGCATATGATCATGAGTATTCCGTAAATCATCGATATGGTGTTAACGATGGCTCCTCCGGAGCCCTTGCATTTAAGCATGATCCTACCACCTATGAGGGTCACGCTAATATTATGTTGACAAGTAGACAATAGAGCTAAGCATAGTAGATGCATGAGCATGATGATGGTAAATATGAAAGGTTTTATGAAAACCTCGTCGGGTGCCACTAATGCCCGAGGGTGATGGCGAGTTAGGTGGCCACTTGTGAAGCAGTGGTGCACCGGGTATATGTTTGGTGTGAGTGGTTTCAGAAACAACATTAGATTTATGATGTGTCGACCATCCCAACCTTACATGTGCAACCACGTTACCCCTTTATGGGACGGGGCTTTGTTGATTACTTTGGTCGGTGCTAGCAAAGAGCCACATTACTAGTGGTGGGAGTGACATGTGGTCACTCACGTGATGGGGTCGTACCAGGTAGGTCGACTATGCCATTTTTACGTGTTCCGGGCACACTGTTGGTCCCCTCATGGATGATACTTTCCAGAGTTGGTGCTCATAAGACGTACATCATGTGGGTTGGGTACCAATCGAGTGGAACTCTTTGTCTAGTATCGTCAGGGGAAAGGCATTGATCGGGTACTTAACTCGGGTATATTATATACCGCGAGTGGTGGATGACACAGAAGTTTCCTGGATCTCGTGGGTACAGCGTACAACCTGTGCAAAGTGTTAAACTATTCGAATAGCCGTGTCCACTGTCAATGACAGTTGGGTAATCTTGCTTAAACTAAGTCCAGTCGTTTCTGCACAAACCAAGTGTGTGTGTGTTTAAGGAGTTATATGAAACAGTTGATATGACCAAGTTTGGAGACTTGGCATATCAGGTGAACCCGAAGTGTTCAGCCTTGGCAGATATGTTGATATCTGTAACCTGTTCTTCTGATTACCATCTAGCTTATGATGCATATCCATACTCGTCTATGATCATGTTTATTTACCTTCAAAGCTTGGTTTCCGCAAATGCTGCATGTCACTTATTATTGTACCAACTGCATTATCCACATCATGGGTTGTTTGCGAGTACATTCAAAAGTATACATTGGCTTGCCATTGGTTATTTCATTGACTAGGTATGAGAGATCAGGATATGGTGAAGAGTAATTTGGTGACGTTCCTGCGAGCTAGGATGCTTCCCAGTCAGAATGCTTGTAGGTTAAGGCTGATAGCATGGACCAATATTTCCGCTATAGGTCTAGTTTGGTGTGCTGGCCTTCAAGGCCAATATATGTAAGACTTGACTGCAATGGTCATTTATTGTATCAAACGGTATGTACGGATGTAAGACTCTTGTTATTCAGTTTCTGTGTGTTCGGTGAGCATTGATCTCCGGGATTCTTGATAACCCACAAGTATAGGGGATCGCAACAGTTTTCGAGGGTAGAGTATTCAACCCAAATTTATTGATTCGACTCAAGGGGAAGCCAAAGAATATTCTCAAGTATTAGCAGTTGAGTTGTCAATTCAACCACACCTGAAAGATTTAGTATGTGAAGCAAACTATCAGTAGCAAAGTAGTGTGATAGCAACAGTAGCAACACTAACCAGTAGCAGCAAAGTGACAGCAGTAGCAGCAGAGTAACAACAGTAACAACAGAGTAACAGTAGCAGAAGTGACAGTAGTAGTGGCAAAGTAACGTAGCAAGCACGAGTAGGAAAAACTCGTAGGCATTGGATCGGTAATGGATGATTATGCCGGATGCTATTCATCATGTAACAGTTATAACACGGAGAGATATGTAACTAGCTCCAGTTCGTCAATGTAATGTAGGCATGGATTCCGCATGTAGTCATACGTGCTTAGGGAAAAGAACTTGCATGACATCTATTGTCCATCCCTCCCGTGGCAGCGGGGTCCTAATGGAAACTACGGGATATTAAGGTTCTCCTTTTAATAAAGAACCGGACCAACACATTAACACTTGGTGAATACATGAACTCCTCATACTATGGTCATCTCTGGGAGTGGTTCCGGCTATTGTCACTCCGGGGTTGCCGAGTTATAACACATAGTAGGTGACTACAACTTGCAAGATAGGCTCAAGAACACACATATATTGGCGAGAACATTATAGGTTCAGATCTGAAATCATGGCACTCGGGCCCTAGTGACAAGCATTAAGCATGGCAAAGTAGTAGCAACATTAATCTCAGAACATAGTAGATACTAGGGATCAATCCCCGTCAAAACTAACTCGATTACATGATAGATCTCATCCAACCCATCACCGTCGAGCAAGCCTATGATGAGATTACTCATGAACAGTGAAGAGCATCATGGAATTGGCGATGAAGGAAAATTGATGATGACGATGGCGACGATTTCCCCTCTCCAGAGCCTAGAACGGACTCCAGATCTGCCCTCGAGATGAAGAACAGGAGGTGGCGGTGCCTCCGTATCGTAAAACACGATGAACTCTTCTCCTTGATTTTTTTCCGGGCGAGACGGACTAAATAGAGCTGAGATTGGAGCTGGTGGAGCGTTGTGGGCCCCACAAGCCTGCCAGGGGGAGCGCGCCTGGTTGGCTTGTAGGCTGACAGCTCTACTTCCTCCGCTGATTCTTGCGCTAGTATTTTTGATATATTCCAGAAAAATTCTCCGTAAATTTTCAGGTCATTCCGAGAACTTTTATTTCTACGCAAAAACAACATCATGGCAATTCTGCTGAAAACAGCGTTAGTCCGGGTTAGTTCCATTCAAATCATGCCAATTAGAGTCCAAAACAAGGGCAAAAGAGTTCAGAAAAGTAGATACGACGAAGACGTATCAGGGATCACTGAGCATGATTATTCGGCGATCTCAACTTGTAAGTCAGGATCCCCACGGAGATGGTATCAGAGCCATCTTGACTGTAGGAAGCCCTTAGTTAGCACAGATGTTAGTTAGGGCGAAAACTATTTTCTAGAGCTTTCAAAGTACCTACAAAACATGTAGCTGTGTCACCTCTCCTAAATTTTTAAAAGAAGCAAAGGTTATTGCCTTAGCACTTTCAACCATATTCTCTAACACTCCTCGTCTACTTTTTGAAAACCTACAGATGGTCGCTAGCACCCTTATGCCCTCTAACCACGGGATTACTTAAAATCCTCTAGGGTAACTTGGAAGGAAGCAATCTTTCCAAGCAACTACCCATGTACTGAAGGACAAGGATGACAACTCTACGACCAGACGACACCAACAGAAGTACCTCCATGAGGAACAAGGACATCGAGACCCCAAAGATGGCGACACCCTCGTCACTATTCTGGAGTGATGCCACCTTCACCCGCGACTATCAGAACATAATATATGTAAGACCATGACCTGCATCGCTAATAGGGCGAACCTGTCAATATCAAGGTTGTGTCGACCACCACCGGTGGATGAGAACCTTGCCATTTGGTCCGCCTCACCGTAGTGAGCACGAAAAACGATTCTCTTCATCCCCCGCTCTAGGTGTCGATATCGCGATCATTATGACTGATAGGTCGGAACTCTATCATGCCTAGCTAATGTCATTGCATAAAAGTTGTCCACTTGGGACTCTCGATGCCTTGGAAGGCAAGAAGACAATGGCAAGATTGTGAAGACAATGGAAGACTCTGTCAACGACAGCCATGAAGGACCACCCTCGTCGGCAGCTCACCAGAAGAGAAGTCATCAAGAATTATTTTCAGCCCAACCCGAGTCGTTTCGGCAAGCAACAAAAAGAGACGTGACAACACCATGAGATGGTCCAGAAGACTTAGCGGACTCCTCGAATCCGAGAACCCTAGGGTAGGATGAGTCATGAATCCCCTATACGAAGTCTAGTCCGTGAAATGGTTCAGATGGAACCATATTGTGTGTTGCTTGTTTTTGTTTGTTTGTGATTTGATATAAGTCGCACTTTTGCTATAGGCAACAAGCATGCGGTTATATCGCCTACCTCATCTTGATGTTTGAATTGAGTTTCCCACACTTGTTTGATTGCATTTACACTATAGCAGCCCTTAGGCACTCCCCTTTGTGCTACTACTCTCTCTCTCTCTCATCCCTCTCGTCAACTGAAGACCAGCAAGACAAGATGCACAAGGGATCCACTTCGACGGACACCGACACTGAAGACACTGACTATACCATGCTCAACCACACGCAACCCGTAGAGGTTATGCTTTTCTCGAGATCGGAAACCCTCCCTAGCCAAGTCTAACCTCCACAGGCCTTTTCGGTTCAAATATCTGGTCACGTGTCTAATACACAAGTTTGCTAGAATAGCCGCCGAGCCCCGACAAACCCCCACTTAGCACCGGGTCCTTTATGGAACGAGTGATCACAGTGAGCAAGTATCCTACAATCTTAAGCCGGCACCAAAACCATGATGCCATAAGAAGGACCGTTCTCAGATAAGAGAATATTAGACTAAGGATTGTTGTGATGATGATGTTGGAAATATGCCCTAGAGGAAATAATAAAATAGTTATTACTATATTTCAAGTTTCAAGATAATCATTTATTATCAATGCTATAATTGTATTGAGTGGAAACATAAATGCATGTGTGGATATATAGACAAAATAATTCCCCTAGTGAGCCTCTAGTTGACTAGCCTGTTGGTTAAGGATGGTTAAGGTTTCCTAGCCATAGACAAGTGGTGTCACTTGATGACGGGATCACATCATTAGAAGAATGATGTGATGGACAAGACACAAACTATAAACGTAGGATATGATTGTGTCATTTTGTTGCTATTGTTTTCTGCATGTCAAGTATACATTCCTATGACCATGAGATCATGTAACTCACTCACACTGGAGGCCCAGCGCCCCAGGCCGGCCTGCTCTGCCTCGACCCGGCCCTGCTCCACCTTCCCTCCGGGCCGGCCCATGAGCCCATGGTGAGCACTCACATGCGCCTCTATCCCTCGCCCGTGCATGGTATAGTTGTCGTGCGCTCACGCCCTGTTGGCCCAGCTGCTCAGATTCGGCCCGTTGTAGTTTTTTTAGGTGGTGCGATTAATTCATTTTTAGGAAAAATGCATATTTTCAAATGCCCGTAGTTTTTAAATTCTGCGTCGGGGCATGACAAATTGTATATGTAAAGTGATTATAATTTCGCGTACAATAATATTTTTCAACTCTCGTGCATATTTAAAACTGTTTAATGTGTTGTTTGCATTGGTTTGCGTGTCGACGTGATAGAAACGGTTTAATCTGTAGTTAGTTAATCGTACCTCCGTTAGAGATGAGGTATATATGTAAACCGACTAGAATGACGTGTAGTTTCACGTGAACAACTTTGTTTTGTCATTTAACAAACTTAAAGTGTGTTTAGGACAGATCTGGACAGATTTTGAAGTTAACACATGGGGTTAGTTCGGAGCTGCTATATGTCGTTTCCAGCCTCATTTAAAATGCCTAGATATGTAGATTATTTGTGCTTCACCTCTTGTCGTGTTTAAACAACAGTTAATATTGTCATTTACCTAAACGGGGGTGAACTAAATATTTGATTGTGGAGTTTCATCAATATGCAACTCGTTGCATATTGAGCTTCATTTAACGTGTAGTGTTTGATTGTTGTGAATTTCCATGCTTTTCATAATTGAAATGAACATGCATCATATTAGGTTGTGCAACATGACATGCATATGTGTGGTGAATATCGTGTGTTGATTCTTGTTTTCGGTTTTTTTCGTCTCGATAGAGTTGTGCAAGCGTGTCGGAATGTCAGGATCCATTCGACTACGTCGGTTCTTCTGCTTCACGGATTCGTTCTCCTTCTAAGCGGAATCTCAAGCAAGATGACCATTTCCCAAGATACCATTACTATCAATTCCATGCTAATTGTCTCGTTTCTTTCGTTATGTCTCGTTGCCTACCATCTGCTAAATGTCAGCCTCTCAACATTGCCATGAAAACCTTCAACCTGTTCACAACCTAGCAAACCACTGATTGGTTATGTTACCATTTGCTTAACCGTGTGTTAGTGTTGCTAGTTGCAGGTGTAGTTGCTTCCATGTGATAACATGGGTTAACTACTAATTAATTTAATGGACCTATATACTTTGTAAAAGATGGAAGGCTCGGCTTTCTAGCCTGGTGTTTTGTTCCATTTTTGCCGCCCTATTTTCGGCTACCGGTGTTATATTCCATATTTGAGCGCTCCTAACACGATCAGGGTTGTTATGGGGACCCCCTTGATAAAAAAAATTAGATTAAAATTGGTCTGGCAAGGCCCAACTTTGGTATTATTTGCCTAATAACTAATGAACCACATAGGGAGTAATTAATTCGAGGACCTTAATCAACCCCTCGGCCAGTGCTCTGCATGAGTGTTGGTCTGAATCGGGCGATGTCCGGTGCCCCGTGGTCACCCAGGGTTTCAGCCAACCAGAGGTCCTGCCCATCCGGTCGTGCCCTCAAAACGAGATACGCGGCTCCTATCGGGTTTGTCGGAACGCGCATGCGGCCTTGCTGGATTTGTTTCACCTTTTACGAAATATCTTGTGCATCGGGATTCCGGTGATGCTTTGGGCTATCTCAAAGTTGATGTTTTCCACCAAGGAATCCAAGGAGATCACGAGTTTCGTGATCGAGGTTTTCTATGCGGCTTGTGGTAGTTTGTGATGGACTAGTTGGAGCACCCCTGCAGGGTTAAATATTTTCGGAATGTCGTGCGTGCGGTTATGTGGCAACGTGTAAACTTTCTTTAACATACGGTTCTAGATAACTCGAAGTAGACTTAATTAAAACTTGCCAATTGAGTGCATAACCATGATTGTCTCTTTCGTGAGGTCCTTCTCCGATCGGGCACACAATAGGGTTATGTCTGACGTATGTAGGTGTCCAGGATCATTAATTTGATCATCAATAGTTCACTTCCACTATGCGTAGATCTTCCCCATCTTTTATTCTTGTACTCATAAGTTAGCCACCTCAAAATGCTTAGTCGCTTGTTGCAGCCTCACCACTTAACCATACCTCACCCATTAAGCTTTGCTAGTCTTGATACCTTTGGAAATGAGATTATTGAGTCCCTCTGGCTCAAAGATTATTACAACACCGGTTGCAGGAATAGGTAAAGTGATTTTAAGACGTGAGGGAAATGATTGTGCTATTCGCAGTTTCTTCTTCTTCTTCTTCTTCTTCGAACTAGGATGGGTTCCAGGCCGGCATCCTGGGATAGCAAGGATGGACGTCGTTCTTCTATTGTTTGTTTTCGTCCGTAGTCACACCATGCTCTTCTTCATGATGGTTGTGTATTGATGTATAGATGTGATCTTGATGTAGCTTGTGGCGAGTGTAAGCCAACACTGTATACTCATCTTTTCAGTACATGTACTTGTAACGATATCCATTCTTGCGAAACAAGAGATGTATTTCTATCCCTGTCGAGGCACTCCTGCCAAAATAATGCTAGGACCACATCTTGGGCGGTACAGACCTGTTGCTGCTACTATGCACGACACTGTTGCGACTGCTGCTTGCTCGGCTTGCCACAGAACAGCGGCGACGGCGAAGCTACAGGAAAGAGAGGGGGAAGCGGAGCGCTGCTCACCTATGGTGCAGAGAAGGAGGGCACGCGCGACGAAGAGGAGTGACACACTGCTGCAGTCGACGAACCGATGCAAAGGAGCTCGCCAGAGAGGAAGAAGAGTCGCTCGTCGTTAGGGCATCGTGGCATCGACCTTGACATTGAGTTGTCGCGGGAATGAACCCCACGGCCCTCCGCAAGCTCCTGGTCCAGACGGGGAAGAAGACGGGCGTCGATCTGCTGCCGGCGTCGAGCTCACTAGGACGTGATCATGGCGACGGTGGCATTGGGTGGTTCACCCCAGGAGGAGCAAAAATGGGCGAGGAGGAACCCTAGGCATAGGGCATGGCTAAATAGGCCGAATGGGGAGGCTCTGGTGGCCGTCTGATCGAGGCCAAGGGAGAATCGGTGGTGGCTGAGGAGTTCGTGCACACGTGACGTCAAAAGGAGGAAGGAGGGACGCGCTGGTGGACCTGGGCCGAAACTAGCTGGACTGGGCATGGTCTCTCTCTCTCTCTGTTTTAAGAGCTTTTGCAAATAAAACATAACACGCATCTTTGAAATATTACATGGGCCAAAATAAAAAGGGTTTTGACAAAATAAAATTATCTTTGGGCTTCTAAAATGATGCCACTATTTATAAAAATAAGTGGGCCATTTTAGAAGTACAAAAATAAATTACTTTTATTTGGACCGGGGCTCTGTTTTTAAATAAGAACAAAAGGAAAATAAATTCAAAGAAAAGAGTGTTTCACCCCACAATTAATAGGAAGAATTTTGAAGAGGAGGAACATTTTATTGGGACCAAAACATGAACTTCAAATCTGCCACAAAATAACTAGAAAGGAGGGAGTTTTTGAAATCATGGTGCAACAATGGGTTTTCAGGAGAAGGACTTGTTGCACCCAATCATATTCAAGCACCAAGTCATAACCACACCTACACTCACACTAAAACATCAAGGTGCAACAAGCAACACAAGACAAAGAACACAATTGAAATGATGATATGCATGATGCCAGATGCAACATAAAATGATGACACAATTGGGCTCAACCACTTATTAATAACATAGCAAGGTTGCCATACAAGGAAAGAAATTAAAAGAGGGTGAAGGGAATGCATTGGGGCTGTCACAATGGTTCTTTGGTATGGACGACTGATGGTCACAAATATGAGTCTACGATTTATGAGTGGGCCACTATCATTGGTGCTCCCAAGCAGAAAGAGAGTGATGTGGATGTGTATTCTGAAGCAAAATGAGCCACAACACCATGGAAAATATGTACAAGCCAATTCCTCACAAGTATTTGGGTAGTTACAAGATGGGCTCAATATACTTCTTGCAAGCTGGGATACCCACCACTAACACTATTCTGAGACACACCTTGATGCCTAAAGCAGGCGATGATAGGATGATTCGAGGACACTCCATCAATATGATGCACCATTTGGACTCTCACACTTGATATAGAGTGATGGATTTGATAGTAGAGGCTATGTGGAGGACTTCTGCTGATCAGAAAAGATCTTATGGATATGCCCGTGACATTCATATGCTCATCAATTCCCAGCTAGGAAAGCATGCATTTATTCTTGGTCATCCCCATCTACCCCTTCAGCAAGAATTTGAAGATAATGTTGTGGTGATGGATGAAAATGATCCCAGCTCAGCTGCAGCAAGAATGCCAGCAAAGGCAGCAGAAGCTGACGCTGCTAGAAATGAGCCACCACCAGTTCCAGAGCTCAAAACTCAAGCTGAGCAAATGGCATTTCTAGTTAGCTCTGTCCAAGGCATGGAAAAGAACTTCCAAGAGATACTGCAAAGTCAGAAAAGCTTTGAGGAGAGTCGTGGATACTAAGTTTCATGACATGGATGTGAAGGTTACTGAGTTGACCATCATAGTCAAACAGCTTCAACATGAAGTTGACTGATTGGAGATCCCGCACTCACGTGCTGAAGATGGTGAAGATGACGATTAAGAAGAGTCACCGCCTCTCACTACCACACGGTTCATCACTCAGCCTAGATCAGCTGGTGTTCCTGCTCAAGAGACAAGACAAACATCTCCAGCTCAAGCATCAGCACCTTCAGCACCAGCTCCAACTCAAGCACCTCTAGTATCAACTCCTCCAGCTACAGGACACTCAAAAGATGCCTTCGTGGATGCTCTACTATCGACTCCGTCATCGGCTGCCAAGAGAGACGAGTAGCTCTATTCTTTTTGAACTTTTTGGTAAGGGGGCAAAATGTATAGATCATAGACTAAGAGAGAGAGATATATATTTTGACTTTATTTGCTCTAATTTGGTTTCAAAAACTTTGGTCTTTTGGATGACTTTACCCCATTATCTGAGTTTGATCGTATGCTTTACCTAGTTGATGCCACGTCATTATCCTTTTAGCTATCTATGTGATGATCATTCACTTATCTTGTTGGTGGCATGTGCATTTCTGTTCATTCTTATCTTGTGTGCGCACCACCAAGATGTATGTGACATGGAAGAGTAACCCATGATCTAATTGATTGTGCATTTGCATTCAATCGCAAATTTTAAATAATGCACAAATTTAGGGGGAGCTCTTGCTTTTTCACATACTTCTCAAATCGCCGATGATAATCATTGATTATATCTTCTGTGGAAGCTTTGATCTATATGTTGTCATCAATTACCAAAAAGGGGGAGATTGAAAGCACAATTACTCCCTAGGGTGGTTTTGATAATTGATTACAACATATGCAACATTTGACTAATATGTTTTCCAAGTATATTTCAGAAAAGTTCAAAAGATGTTATGGCTAAAGGCTTATGTGGAGATGCCCCTTGATGCAAGAAAGGAATAATATTGGATCAAGCTTCAATCTAGAAGACTCATCATTTTATATTTGTGAGAAATCAATTTTGAGTCCATAGGAAAGCCAATACTATTAAAAGGGGGTGAGGTAGTAAAATGAACTGATTGCTCAAAATGCTCAAAGTTAGCCACCAAAATACTTAGTCATTTTCCCACATATCCATTCTATCAAATTCCACATACTCAAATTCGGTGTCACCAACTTCCACATTTCGGACCCACCGAGTTTGACCTCAGACGGAAACCCTAGACATTCCCACCACATCGGTGCAACCAAATCCATATCGGTGCTACCGAGTTCAGTGTGACAAACAATTTGTTGCCTCGGTACACAAAATCGGAATTTCCGAGTTTGAGTGTCGATGCCACCGAGTTTGGGCATCTGAACGTTAGCCACCGTTTGGGTGCCACCAAGTTGTGTATATCGGTCCCACCAAGATTCAACATTTCTGCCTTTTGTGCTAATCGGTACCACCGAGTTTGTAACTTCGGTGTCACCGAGTTTGCCGCTTTAGGTGTAACGGTTGGATTTTGTGTGCTACCTATATATACCCCTTCACCCACCTCTCACTCCTGGGAGAAGCACGCAGAACACACACTTCATTGCCAGATCCATTTTTTGAGAGAGAACCACCTACACATGTGTTGAGACCAAGATATTCCAATCCAACCATTTGACACTTGATCTTTGTCTCCCCAAACTGCTTTCCACCAAATCAATCTCTCCTACCCATGCATATTCTGTGAGAGAGTGATTTTGTGTTGAGGAGACTATCTTTAGAAGCACAAGAGCAAGGAATTCATTGATCTATCACATATATTACCTTTTTGGAGGGTGGTGCCTCCTAGATTGGTTAGGTGTCGGTTGGGATCCTCCTACTTCGTGTTGTGGAGAGGAACCAAGATGTTTGTAAGGGCAATGAGATCGCCTACTTTGTGAAGATCTATCATGAGTAAGGCTAGTCCTGTGTGGACGGAAGCCGTGGTGGAATAGACATGGCCGCTTCTTCATGGACCCCTTGTGGGTGGAGCCCTCCATGGACTCTCACAGCCTTTACCCTCCATGGTTTGAAGTCTCCACTAACATGGACGTACGATAGCACCACCTACCGGAACAATGCCAAAAAATCATCGTGTCAACCTCATGCGTTTGATCTCCCTACCTTAATCCTTTACTTTACACATGCATGTTTTACTCTCCGCTACTATACTTTTAGAACTGCATGTGTAGGGTGTACTTGACTTGCTATAACTGCCAAAGCTGCCTCTCAACTAAAATTGGGAAAAAGGCAAAAAAAATTGTCAAGTAGTCTAATCACCCCCCTCTAGACATACTTTTAATCCTACAAAAGCCCAGGGCACGGGCGGACCTGGCCCTCAGGGAGGCGGCCATCATAGAGTGGGAGGCGATCGTGGTCCTCCGCGAGAGGGAGGCCACCCAGACCACCCATGATCAGGAGGCGGAGCATGAGCGCCTCAAGGCCCGGGAAGGGTGCTTTCTCGTCGACGAGGTTGCCCTCATGGCGGTGCACAAGGAGGCCTTTGCCGATGTAGATGCGAAGGTGGATCGAGAGCGGGAGGCCGCCCTGGAGGAGTACCACGACGAGCTCGCCCGAAAGGAAGCCCACCTCCGGCTCAAGTACGACGCGCTCCAAGAGTAGGTGAGCATGCTCAGGGCCGAGCTGCACGGTGCCTAAGCCGCCCCTGGAGGCTGCCTCCACGAGCGAGGGGATGCTGATACGTCTCCAACGTATCGATAATTTATTAAGTATTCATGCCAATATTCTACAACTTTCATATACTTTTGGAAACATTTAATATTATTTTTTGGGTCTAACTTACTTATCTAGTGCCAGTTCCTGTTTTTTGTGTGTTTTTTGTTTCGTAGAAATTCCATATCAAACGAAGTCCAAACGTTATAAACATTTATAGAGATTTTTTATGGAATATATGTGAATTTTGGGAAGAAGAATCAACACCACACGACGCCCGAGGCTCCCACAAGGCAACATGGCACGGCCATGGGGGTGGCAGCACCCTGATGCATTGTGGCCCCCCCTTAAGTTAGTTGGGGCCCGTCTTTCGCGGCAAGAAATATATTTTTCTCGTAAAAATCCCCTCAAAATTTCAGCCCGATTGGAGTTACGGATCTCCGAATATTTAAGAACTGGTGTATGGCGAGAAAACACTAGCGAAAACAGGCGAGAAACAGGAGAGAGATCCAATCTCGGAGGGGCTCTCGCCCCTCCGGGAGCCGTGGCGGCCAATTACCAGAGGGTATAACCTCTCCCAATCTAGGAAGAGGCCATGCATTGGGAAGCCTAAGGTGGGAGACTCTCTCCCCCTCTCTTCTGTTGGCGCTTGAGTGCCACTGGAGGAACCATCGCCGCGATGATTGTCTTCATCAAACATTACTGTCTCCATCACCTCCCCTCATCTATTTTATGGCGTTCCACTCTCCTGCACCCCGTTGTAATCCCCTACTTGAACATGGTGTTTCATGCCACATATTATTAATCAATGATGTCTTGTCATCCTATGATATTTCAGTAGATTTTTGGTGTCCTCTGGGTTGATTGATGATCTTGATTGATTTCAGTTTACGTTTTAATTTGGTGTTGTATTGTGATGCCCTTCGTGTCGTGCACACATGAGGGAATTATCACTGTAGGGTTTGCAATATGTTCATGATTCACTTATAGTGGGTGGCTAGAGTGACATAAGCTTACACCCGAGTAAGGGAGTTATTTGCCTATGGTAGTAAAGGGGACTTGATGTTTAATGCTATGGTTGGGTTTATCTTAATGATTTCTAGTACTTGTGGATGCTTACTATAGATCCAATCCTAAGTTCATACGATCCAAGTACGAAAAGTATGTTATCTCATGCATCTCCCTCATATAAAATTCCAAGAATGATTACGGATCTTGTTAACAATTGCCAAGGATGATACCGTACCCTATACCATAATTATTCCACACTCGCTAATTGTAATTTATTGTGGTATATTCTAACTTTATTTAGGCAGCGACTATTTTCATCTTTTAGTTCTCCAATATCATGCAAAGCTATCCTATTTATACCCACATCATAGTTTTATTTCTCGTTACTAGATAGAAGCAAACGTTCGGTGTATGTAGAGTTGTATCGATGGCAAATAGGGCTTGAGAGAATATTGATCTTACCTTTAGCTCCTTGTGGGTTCGACACTCCATACTTATCACTTCCATGTTCGGAAAGTGCTATGATGATTCCTTGCACTTGGGGATTATCAATACTCATTGGCGATGCGATCCTACAAGCAAGAAACTAAGACAAGTATGAGCTCATCATTTTCACATGAACACGACTAGTGACATGAAGATAAAAAATGCTCACATAATCATCAATAGTGATGCGACTCTGTGGTGCATTCGGGACTTCCTCCAAGCATCCAAACCAATGGGTGCAAGCTTTGTTGATCGCGTCCCAACGCCATTGAATGCCCTTCATGCCTTGACCTGATGGGTACGACATCATTTGGTGAAATTGATCCTCAATTCTTTGCAAATAGTTGTTGTTGGTTTGATCCTTGCCGATAATGGTGTCAAAAGAAATGCTTTCACTAAGCGTACATCCTCCGTCTTCGTATATATGCCGCCCCTCCTCGGCATGTACCAGCACCCACCCTAGCGTCATAGTCGGCCTCTTTGATCTCTTGCACTTCATCATCATCTTCATTCACCGCGCCATTCACTTTCGTGTATGTCTCAGAATAACCAAGTGGGGCACTCAAATTCACTGTGCTCTCAGCCAACAACTTCGTATATGTGTAGGGCACATTTTCTCTACAATAGACAATCACGAAAGCTCAAACAATAATCTCGAACGGCCAAAAACATAGTCGACCATAGCAAAACAAGTTTTTTACCTCCCGAATTTTTCATCAAACACGTTATGGGCGTGGTCGTCGGCTTCTTCATCAATGTCGATGTCGGGGTAGGCCGAAGGACGAGGAGGAGACCGACCCCTTGACGTGATCACCTTCTTCCTCAGGGCCTCCCCCCGCACAACGGCGGGGCCGGCGAGCCGGTCTTCTTCCTTTTGGTCGGGGGCATGGGGCCGGAGCGGGGTCAACACTCGAAGATACCGCGCCGGCTGCGATTACCCCCTGCATGATATGGCTCCCTTGCCGCTTTCTCTTGCTGGTGGTAGCGGCGGCGGGAAGAATTGTAGCGACATCGAGTGGAGCTGGAGCCTTGGAAGGGCCGAGCGGACGGACCGGCAGCAGCGGAGGCGACGCTGACACTTCGTATGGAGCGCCCGGGGCTGACAAGTACTCCATCCAGCTAAATTCTAGCGTGGCGAGGCCGAAGGTCGGGTAGGCGGCGGTGACGGGGGCGTGTGACAGCCCGAGACCAACGCTCCATAAGATTCCCATTTTATTTCGTTGTCGCCATGCGACTCAATTGTTTGTCGCATTCATCATCGCATCATTTGCATTGCATCGGCACTCCGTTGCCGCCAGTTTTCAAAACTTGCATCCGTTAGTAGTTGCCGGTTCTATCCGTTTTCGTCGTTGACCATTTCGAGGCCAACCACACACGCACGCGCCCTCGACATCGATAAAATATTGTTTTTAAAGATGTTCGAAAAATATACTCGGATTGGGTTGAAACTTGGTGTGCGGTCTTATTTTATTATAGGTAAGCCTCCTGCCAAATTTCTTTGCAATCGGAGTTCGTTTGATACCCGTACAATTTATTATATAGCAGCGCTATAACCGGTTTAATTGTCACACGTTCGGTGTTTAAAAACTCTGTCACGGGCCGCACCATTTCCCTCTCATCCCTACATAGCCCAACCTATTCTACACAGCTTAACACCACCCACCTAGCCTATCCCCCCCGTTTCGGACCGTCCGTTCAAGATCCGACGGCGGGAAAACGAAGCAAAACCCCTCCTAACCCTAAGCCTGCCTATTTAAGTACCCTCCCCCTGCCTAATTTGCCTAAACCCTAGCTTGCCTCGAAATCTACATAGCCAACCCGCTTCCTTAGCCCTCGGACCAACGAGTAGCCTCCCACCTCCAATCTCGCGGGCCCGCGAGCCCAAATCTTGCCCGCCGGGCCTGAATCGTTGTCGCCGTCGCCGAGGGCCGAAGCGCCCGCGCCCAGCACTTGAGCCAGCCGCCCGCACTCAGAATGCCCGGCCCCCGCTCGCCGCAACCTCCGCCGCTTGCACCGCCTCACTCGAGCTCCGCTGGATCCGTCCTGCACGTCACCTGAACCCCGGTAACCCCGCGATGTTTCCCTCTCCTCTCGTTTCTCTCTTCTACCCTCACTCCATCGCGCTCTCTCTCTCGCCGCAGAGCCTGCCCGCCATGGGAGCTGGAACTGCACCGATCACCGCCCAATCTAGCTGAGATCCGCCCCTCCTCCCTAGATCCGGCCGGATCCCAGCCAGATCTGTAGCAGATTCAGCCCGTTTAGTAATTTTTTAGGTCCTGCTATTTAATTCTTTTCAGAAAAATGCATTATTTTAAAATGCACGTATCTTCTCAACCGAGCATCGGACCAAAATAAGTCATATATGTAAAATTATTAGAATTTCGTGTAGAGTAATATTTTCCAACTCTCATGCATAATTAAAACTGTTAAGCTTGGTGTTTGCCTCGTTTTGTGTGATGCCATGCTAAACAGGTTTAGTTCGTAGTTAATTAATCGTATCTCCGCTGGAGATGGGCCATATATGTAAATGGACTAGAACGACAAGTAGAATCACGTGAACCACTTTTTTCTGTTTAACAAACATAAATTGTGATTAGGACAAATTTGGACAAATTTAGAATTTAACACATAGGGTCATTTCAGAGATGCTATATGTCGTTTCCGGCTTCATTTAAAATGCATGGATAGGTAGTTTAATTACGCTTCACCCCTTGCAATGTTAAACAACATTTAATATTGCGAGTAAATAAATGAGAGTGAACTAAATAATTAAATATGGAGTTTCGTCAATATGCAACTCATTGCATATTGATCTTCACTTAATGTGTCGTGTTTGTTTGTTGTGAATTGCCATGACATGCCTTGCATAATTGGACCGATCATGCATCATATTAGGGTGTGCATCATATCGTGCATGTGCGGTAGTGAATATCGTGTGTTGGTTCTTGTTTCCGGTTTGCTTCGTCTCGATGCAGTTCCGCAAGCGTGTCGGAATGTGAGGATCCGTTCGACTACGTCGGTTCGTGTGCTTCACAGATTCGTTCTTCTTCCAAGTGGGATCACAAGCAAGATGATCATTTCCCTAGATACCATTACTATCAATGCCATGCTAGTTGTCTCGTTTCTTTCGGTATGTCTCGCTGCCTACCACCTGTTAAATAGTAGCCTCCCAACATTGCCATGGAAACCTCTAATTTTTCAAGTACCCACCAAACCTTGTTTGGCTATGTTACTGCTTGCTCAGCCTTTTGATAGCGTTGCTAGATGCAGGTGCAGTTGCTTCCATGTGTCAACATGGGTTCCTTGTTATATCATCATATTAATTGCTATTTAATTTAATGCACCTATATACTTGGTAAAAGGTGGAAGGCTCGGCGTTTCTAGCCAGGTGTTTTGTTCCACCTTTGCCACCTTAGTTTCGGCTACCGGTGTTATGTTCCATAAATGAGCGATCCTAACATGCTTGGGGTTGTTATGGGGACCCCCTAGATTTTCGTTTTGGGATAAAACTCATCTGGCAAGGCCCAACACTGGTACTATATTTTCCCAACATAATAATTTTGTTAATACAGAAAACATAGGGCGCCATGAACCCGAGAAGTAATTCAACGTAATACAGGGGGACTGTGCTGATGGTGTTGGTCCCAAACAGAGCCACTTGCGAGGCCACCCAGGGCAACTCGGGGGATGTCTATCCGGCCACCGTACGTAGTGATCATCCGATTGTGCCCTGAGAACGAGATATGCGGCTCCTATCAGGATCGTCGGCACGTCAGGCGGCCTTGCTGGATTTGTTTTACCTGTCTCGAGCGTCTTGTGTGAGGGATTTTGAGGATACTATGGGCTATCTCGAGGTGGAGGTTTTCCAATAGGAACCCGAAGAGATCATGGGTTTTCCCTGATCGGGGTCATTCCGACGTAGCGTGTGGTAGTTTGTGATGGACTAGTTGGAGCACCTGTGCAGGGTTAAATCTTTCGGAAAGCCATGCTCGCGGTTATATGGCAAATTTGAAAACTTTGTTTAACATCTGGTTCAAGAAAACTTGAAGTAAACTTAATTAAAACTTGCCAACTGAGTGCGTAACCATGGCTTTCTCTTTTGTGAGCTCCTTCTCCGATCGAGGACACGGTGGGTTTATGTCTGACGTAAGTAGGTGTTTAGGATCATTCATTTGATCACGAGTAGTTCACGTCCGTTGTGCGTAGATCATCCCCCTCTTTTATTCTTGTACTCGTTAGCTAGCCACCTAGAAGAAATGCTTAGTTGCTTGTTGTAGCCTCACCACTTAACCATACCTCACCCATTAAGTTTTGCTAGTCTTGATACCTTTGGAAATGAGATTGCTGAGTCCCTTGTGGCTCACATATCACTACAACACGAGTTGCATGTACAGGTAAGGAGTTACTTTGATGTGAGCGCGCTGATTGTGCTATTTGGAGTTTGTTCTTCTTCTTCATCATCGATCTAGGATGGGTTCTGGGATAGCAAGGATGGACGTCGTTCTTTTATCGTTTGTTTTAGGATCATGCGGATATTTTTGGAATCTATATGATGTCGATCTGACGGAGTTCTGACTTGGTGCCTCCTGCTGTGTTGATTTTATTCGGGGGAGTTGAGCTCCACGGGATTCTGGAACACATCGCTATCATTCAGATTTATTAGTATCTCAGGACAGAGGATGTTCAAAATTGCTTCAATACTAGTAGTGGCGAGAGGAGTTTGGCTTCCCCAGTTGATAGAGGCGAAGTTGTCCCTGTCTTTCGATGAGATGGTGGTTTCGTTTTGGTAGAGTCGACTTTCACGATCTGACTACGAACGTGTGAGGACATCGCGCCTTAGCAATCGCTAAACCAACTCTGAGAGGTTATTGACCATGCCGGAGCACGATCAACCTGACCACGAAGGTATGTTTCCTGCACGCAAACGAAGAACAAGCGAGAAACTAAGATTGCAATCAAGATATTGCGAATATAAGAGGAAAGCATTGATGAAGGCGGGGTTCTGTGACGCCTTTGTCGGGTCGTGGTACACAAACGAAGAACGTGAAGTTGCAGCTATGGGGAACTTGTAATCTAAACAAAACCCAAGTCTAAACGGTGCCCTAAGGGTTGTACTATGAGGGAATAGAGAGGCAATTTTGTGACACTTGAGAAGGGGTCCGAAAACAGCCCTAAACTCGATTTCCCCACGCATATGGACTCTAAAAACAACCTATACTATGGTATTCCAAAATTACATGGGCCTGGTCCAAAAATAAGGTGGTGCAGCACCTATAATAGCCTATGGATGACATTTATAAAGTGGTGTCTTGAATATTTCGTCCAAAGCCTTCATGCTCTCATTATGGTGGCTTTAAAGTACGAAAATCACCAGTGGTAGCTCCATTGTTCTTTCCCGCACGTGCACCTTCTTCTCCATGCTTGATCCCGCTCCAACAGATATCCTTCTTGTCCATGCCAGGTCCTTCATTCATAAGTACAACAAAAGTATGTAACTTTGGAAGCATCATATGTTCAAGAACATTAGAAGTATTTCCAAGAAACGAAAGTACCTAATAATTAAATTGGTGTGCGCTAACTCTAGTAACTGGTCCAGTATGTATAGCAGCTGGGGTTGTGGGTGTAACAATGGTGTTGATCTCCTCATCACCAGTACTAGTGCAGATAGGTCCGGAGGTATCTCCATACTTAGTATCGTTGTGACTACGAGGGTCTGAGATAGACAAGGTTCCGAGATTCTGGTTGTGTGTTGACGGATGTGATACAGTGTACGTGTTAGATGCTAGGAGTTGAGTGATGAATTTCTCCTTGTATCCGTGGACAAGATTGCATGACCAGAAATTTCGGGAGTTCTTAGGTGGGAATTCAAGTAGTTACTTATAGGACAATCTTCCAACAGATGCATGATGTGAGGTTGGGGTTCGACATCTAGTGGATTCGTTTGTTCACGGTCGTCTTATAGTGGTACTCTTTGTTTCTTAAAGAGTCCTTGTAGCTTGCTACGACTCAGCGATGCTTTGTATGTCCTGTGCACAGCCTTGTATATGATGGCTACTGTAGGATAGAGCCCGTGCGATCCTATCCACGAAAATATTGAGCGAAATATCTGTCATGAATTTGTTCTCGCTTGTTTCATAAGCCTCATCCTTTGTTTGTTGGAGTATGGTAATTCGAGCTGCTTCGATGTCAAGTGGTGAATTCATATCTTTCTAGGTGGTGTTCTCATATTTTTATGGGAATGCAAATTCTTTTGCTCAATCAAGTTGTCTTATCAGTTCTTCTCAACCGGAGTCGTCATGTCAATTCTTTTTCATCCGGTGTGCTTCTCTTCAACTCAATTCTATCCATTTCAAGATTTGCAAGATCAATCTCTCATTTATTTATGGAGTTCATCTCATCTGTCCCAAGTTGTCTCTGTTTTCCCCGCCCTCCCGCCCTTTTCTTCAGTGATTAGATTATCATCCTAGTGCCTTCCTTTTCAGTGTTGCTTCCTCTATCTTCTCTTCCGTGTGGTATCTGATGATTCTTTGTGAAGATTCTTAGGAGTTCGAGTTCATCATTTCTTCATGTTTTTTCTTTTCCCAGTTGATTCAATTCAAGATCTCGGTGTTCATCATATCCTTTCTTTTGTTCAATGATTCTTGTGTTGGAAATTCTTATTCAAGTATTTTCTGTTTTTCATCTCTCTCTCTATCTATTATATCCGAAGTGTTTAAGATATCTCAGAAGTTTCTTGTTTTCAATCCTTTCAATTATTTTGAGGGTCTCACCTCATCAAGTTTTCATTTATATTGGCGCAATATTTTTCTTCCTAAGCAATCCATTCAATGGTGCTTTCTTTGAGTGGGACCATAACCCACATGTTCTTCCCAGGATCTTACCTGGCTATTCTAATCTTTTCCGGAGATCTCTTAATCTTTTCAAGTGTGACATAAGTATGGATTTCATCAGTCATGTTCATTCTCCAAGATCTATTCAAATTTATTTTAATCATTGGCTCAACCTTTCATTCTTCATTATTCCGGAGTATCTCAGTAATTCGTGATGGTGCTTCTTGCCATCATTCTCTGCATTGAAGACGGAAGAAGTGATTCCTCTTAAATCTTGCTCCATTCTTGTGAAGATTGTCATCTCATCTTCGTGTTATCCTCTCATTTGTTTTCGATCATGAGTATTCCTTCCATATCTAATCGGTGCATTTTAGAGTTGTTTTCATTTCTCGATCCTCCAAAGTCCATCATTTCAGAAGATTTCTTCGTTCTTAGCTTTCAGCTTTCATTCTCAAATTCTTCTCAATTGTTTTCTCTTCGTTCGTCTCTCAATTATTCTGGTGCCTTGTTCAAGTTTCTTCTAGGTGGACCAGGATCTATTCATTCTCAAGGTATTCTTCTAGATTCTTGTGGAGAACCTCAAGTATTCTTATCTTGCATCTCAAAGTGCAATTCTTCCTCCTTTATTCTTTGAGGTGGTGTTATAGCATTCTTGTTAGTGTAGGAGTCTTGACGAAATTTGTTTCAAGAATGACATATTTAAACCCACCGATGCTATGATCATGAGATATTTTGAACCCATGGTTTGTTCATTGAGCTATCTTGGTTTAGACTTCACCTAATGCTTTTTCTAAGTATTGTTGCTATTATGGTGTTGCCATTAATCCAAGTTTTCAATGTATCCTCTTGGTGTAAGAAGTTTTGCCTTTCTTGTTTCAATCCTTGTTTCTGTTAGTGGCTGGTTGTCACCTCATAATTGTTGAGATGGTTTTCATAAGTTCACTACAAGCTTGTTCTTTCAGTTGTTGGTTTGCCAACAACTTCGTTCAATTCTTCTTGCAATGCTGCTTGTCAAATTCAATTGTGATAGTAGTTGTCATTTTCTTCTTCATTCTTTGTTCTCATGATCTAGTTTCTATTCTCTTGTTCAGGAGTTTTTATGATGTTGCTCTCTTCAATCTATCATCTTGTTCTATCAAGATCATGTTCTTTCCTTGCTTATGAATTTAGTTGGTTTGTTGTGAATCTTGTCTAGATCTTTCTATCTTATCAAATTTTGCCCTCTTTCCTACCGAAGTGCTGCCAAAATTTTGCTTGAATTCTTGCTTGTTCCTCATACCATTCTTCATCTCTTTGCAACCTTCAAGGATCGTTGGTTTCACTCATTTGTCAAAGAAGCGACTAAGTTTTACCTCTTTCTCTTCCTCTTCCCCTTTCATTCATATGTGATGTAATCCTTTGTATGAGAGTTGTGACAGCCCGGGACCGACGCTCTAGAAGATTCCCCTTTTATTTCGTTGTCGCCGTGCAACTCGATTATTTGTCGCATTCATCATCGCATCATCTGCATTGCATCAGCACCGCGTTGCCGCCAGTTTTCAAAACTTGCATCCATTAGTAGTTGCCAGTTCTCCCCGTTTTCGTCGTTGACCGTTTCGAGACCAACCACACACGCACATGCTCGCAGCATCGATAAAATATTGTTTTTAAAGGTGTCCGAGAAATATTCTCAGATTGGGTTGAAACTTGGCGTGCGGTCTTATTTTATTGTAGGTAGGCCGCCTGTCAAATTCCATCGCAATCGGAGTTCGTTTGATACCCGTACCATTTATTATATAGCGGTGTTATAGCCGGTTTAATTGTTGGATGTTCGGTGTTTCAAAACTCTATCACGGACCGCACCCTTTCCCTCTCATCCCTACATAGCCCAACCTATTCTACACACCCCAACACCACCCATCTAGCCTATCCCTCCTTTTCGGACCGTCCGTTCGAGATCCGACGGCCTGAAAAGGAAGCAAAACCCCTCCTAACCCTAACCCTGCCTATTTAAATATCCCCTACCTAATATGCCCAAACCCTAGCTTGCCTCGAAATCCGCACAGCCAACCTACTCCCTCAACTGCCGGACCAGTCAGCAGCCGCCGACCGCCAACAACGCGGTCCCGCGAGACAAGGTCTGGCCCGCCAGGACCGAATCGCCGCCGTCGCCCGGGGCTGAAGCGCGTGCGCCGAGCGCTCGAGCCTGCCGCCCGCACGTAGAGCGCCCAGCCCCCACTTGCCGCGACCTCCGCCGCTCGCCCTACCTCGCTAGAGCTCCGCCAGAGCCGCCCTGCACGTCACCTAACCCCCGGTAACCCCGCGTCGTTTCCCTCTCCTCTCGTTTCTCTCTTCTCCCCTCACCCCAACGCTCTCCCTCCCTGCAAAGCTTGCCCGCCATGGGAGCGGGAGCCGCGTCGCTCACCGCCTAATCTAGCCGGGATCCGCCCCTCCTCCCTAGATCCAGCCGGATCCCAGCCAGATACGCGCGTCACCCTCACCTCAAGCTCGTCGGCGTCATGCGCGTCGCCTCGTCCCCCTGCCCCGCCATGGCCTCGTGCCCCTGGAGGAGCACGGAAGCACCGAAGCCCTACCCAATCTGGTCGTTTGACTGTGCCGCTGCTGGGCCTCTCCAGCCGAGGCCTTGCCCGGCCCAGCTTTGCCCTGCCAACCCATCTCTTCCCCGCCAGGCCCAGCAGCTTGATCCTGCACGAGGCCATTAGGTGAGCGCCCCTGCCTATTCTTCGCCCGCGCGGGACTTTGCTAAACTGCGTCAACCATGTGTAGCCCAACTCTAGCAGATTCGGCCCGTTTAGTATTTTTTTAGGTCCTGCGATTTAATTCTTTTTAAGAAAAATGCATTATTTTGAAATGCACGTATCTTCTCAACCGAGCACCAGACCGAAATAAATTATATACGTAAAATATTAGAATTTTGTGTAGAGTAATATTTTCCAACCCTCATGCATAATTAAAACTGTTAACCTTGTTGTTTGCCTCGTTTTGCTTGATGCCATGCTAAAACGGTTTAGTTTGTAGTTAATTAATCGTAGCTCCGTTGGAGATGAGCCATATATGTAAATGGACTAGAACGACGAGTAGAATCACGTGAACCACTTTGTTTTGCCCTTTAAAAAACATAAAATGTGATTAGGAAAAATCTAGACAAATTTAGAATTTAACACATGGGGTCATTTCAGAGATGCTATATGTCGTTTCCGACCTCATTTAAAATGACTAGATAGGTAGTTTAATAACGCTTCAACCCTTGCCATGTTTAAGAACATTTAATGTTGCATGTAAATAAACAAGAGTGAATTAAATAATTAAATGTGGAGTTTCGTCAATATGCAACTCATTCCATATTGATCTTCACTTAATGTGTAGTGTTTGTTTGTTGTGAATTACCATGCCATGCCGTGCATAATTGAACCGGTCATGGATCATATTAGGGTGTGCATCATATCGTGCACGTGCGGTGGTGAATATTGTGCTTTCATTCTTGTTTTCGGTTTGCTTCCTCTCGATAGAGTTCCGCAAGTGTGTCGTAATGTGATGATCCGTTCGACTACGTCGGTTCGTCTCCTTCACGGATTCATTCTTCTTCCAAGCGGGATCACATGCAAGATGATCATTTCCCTAGATACCATTACTATCATTGACATGCTAGTTGTCTCATTTCTTTTGCTTTGTCTCGCTGCCTACCACATGTTAAATATCAGCCTCCCAACATTGCTATGAAAACCTCTAATCTTTCCACTACCCGACAAACCTTGTTTGGCTATGTTACTGCTTGCTTAGCCTTTTGATAGTGTTGCTAGTTGCGGGTGCAGTTGCTTCCATGTACCAACATGGGTTCCTTGTTATAACACCATATTAATTGCTATTTTATTTAATGCACGTATATAGTTGGTAAAAGGTGGAAGGCTCGGTGTAATGCCCCAGAGTGTAACTTGCCATATTTGGAACCTTCTATATGTGTTGCAATGAGAGTTCTATTCCATGTGGTATTTCATGTGCTCTTGTCTTGTTTCCCTTTGCATGCATGCATCCTCATCATTCCATGTCTCTTGTGTTTGTTGTTATTGTGATCCATGTATGTGGTGTGACATGTGTTGTTGATATGTGAAGTGATGTGGAGTGTTGTTTGAAAGTAGGGAGCATCTATGTTAGTTTGCAATAGGTTTAAAAAAAACTCTCCATTTTCTCAAGGCTCAAGTTTCACTTGCTCCATCCCTGATTCAAAAATGATCATATTTTAGAGTGTTTTGTAGTGGATGTGGTGCTAGGTTTGAAGTGATTTGAAACTTTGTTAAAGTGGGGTAAATATTCACAAAACAGATTATTTATTTCTGTTTTGTAAATATTAAAGTGCTCGAAAAAATCCCTTTACATTCTATCTAATTAGGTCATAAGCCCTTATGACCAGGGGCATTTGTATTTTAATTTTTGGAGCCATAGGTTTTCCCTGGGAGCTTATTTATCTGCTCGTGTTTGTTTTTAATAGAAAACCCCATGTTTTTTCTTCCTTACCTGACGCCAGCATGGGCCTCCTTTCCCTCCCGAGGCCCATCTCTCCTTCTCTGTTATCCCCAGCATCAACCCACGCGCGCTCCATCTCCTTCCTCCTAACGGCGTCGTCCCCGCGCTACTTTCCATCGATAGCTGCAGAGAGAGAGCGAGAGAGTTGACGGCGTGCGTCCCATCTGCGGCTCATATATCCTCGGCATGCGTGCCCTATTGCCTAGGGTTCTGCGTCCCTCCTCCTAGCGCTGCAACCTCCCCTCCATCTCTCTCCCTTCCCCAAGGTAAGATCTGTAGGAGAAGGTAGCAGAGGGGTAGCAGTAGAGCACTGCCGTCTCCACCGCGCGTCCCTCGCCTCCGGCGCCGGCAAGCATGTCCGGGAGCTCGGGGGAAGTCCTCGCGTTCCATTCCCGTCGTCGGTGAGGTCGGGGCGCGACTACACCGACGGGCAGGACCTCGTCTCCGACGTGTTCCCCGCGGTCCCGTACCCCTGCTTCGGTTCGTCTTCAGATCGTCTTCAGTTCGTCTTCACGCGTCTCCCTCCGATCGGGACCCACTCTTCTCCTTCCTCTCGGTGAGCCGTGCTCCTTCCTCCCTTCCCCCTCTTTAGATGCAGCATAGGTGCTCGTTGTCGTGCCTCTCTGATCGGAGAGGAGAATGGCAGAACATGTGTGTGTGTGTGTATGCTCGGGCTCGTTCCGATGCTCAGGGCAGCGACTTCCAACGCGACAGGAGTAGTAGCGATTAGATGATCCCCACTGGCGCAGCAGTAGTGGTAGGAGGCCACACTCCAGTGAGCGTAGCTGCCGACGTCTCTGTGCAAGTAGAGCAGGGTGGTCCATGTGTTGTTTACCTAGTAGGATACCCTGTTAGGCCAAGATCCGCACAGCAGAAGAGTGGTAGCAGGCCGATTTTGCTGCTAGCACGTCGTGGGTTCGAGACCCAGTGGCGACACCCCTTTTTAATTCTTGGTTTTGGGCAGTAGCTCGATAGGGAAGACTTACTTGCGATGTTCCCCCTTCTCTGTCGAAGAAGGGATGTTAGCCCAGTGGTGCTAGTGCTGGTGGTGAACCAGGGGCACCTGGGTTCGATTCCCCCCAAGCCCTTTTTTTGCCTATTCCTTTTGTTGTTTTTCATTTGCTTGCTAGATTGTTGCTGCAGCTTGCTTGGACAACACTATATGTGGCCTAATATTTTTATACCAGTAGGTTTCATTTATGTTTTAGTTAGTAGCACTTGATGCTTATGCATGTGCTTGTGCTAGTGTATGTGTATGTGTGAGCAAGCTTCCATGTATGTGTGTGTGTTACTCATGTGCATGAGTGCTGAGCTTATGCACTAGGTTGTGCAAGTGTGTGTGTGTGTGGGTTCCCCCCCCCACATACTTTGTGTGTAGGAGTAGTGATTCTTGTGTGTGTGTAGGTGATCATGTGGAGTGTGTGTGTGTGTGCGTGCATGTGTGTGTGTGACACCCACATGCCAAGGCATGGTTTGCCTTAGAGAGCACTTGGTGCAAGCTTGAATGTGTAGGAGTAGGTTTGCATGATGTGAGTGTAAGTGTGTGTGTGTGTGGAACTAGCATGTGTAGGTGCTTGATGTATGTGTGTGTGTTATTTTTCTGTTTTTGGGGTAGAATCATCCGAGGAATCCATTGGTGGAATCAGATTCCACTTTGAAACACTTTCTAGGAATGTCATTTTTCTGTTTTGTTCCATGTTTAGAGCTTGGTTCCATGTGATGTGATGAACCCAAGAGGATGATTCCTTTATGTGGCAGTAGAGGGTGAACCCCTCTACAGCATGGTGGTGGTGTTTCATGCTTAGGAGTTTACATGTGCATGTTGTGTCTAGTCAAAGTAGGCATGTGGCTGAAATATCAGCTTAGTGAAAATCTGTGATTTTCACTAAGTCTGAGAAATTGTTGTTATTTTCTTCCCTTCTAGTTGTGCTTGCAGAAGTTTATGTGCTGGGAATCAGCCCCTGCAATCAACTGGAAAGTTGTAGATTTTGTGTTTGTCTATCTCTCATTCAAGTTCCATTCCATTTGACGTCGTGTAGATATTGTTTTGGGTGTTGTCAAAATGCTTCAAAGCATAAACAGCTAGTGAGAATCTGAGAATTTAACTAAGTCCGTGAAAACTGATATTTTTGTCCAAGTTAGCAGTTGTAGATCTTTATGTGTGTAACTCCTTTGTATTATCTTTTCGCTCATGATTGTAGAGCTTTTGAATAGCTTCTGTCACATATCTTATTTGGCACATTTGGGTGGCTGTAGGTGCTTTCCATGTTTCTCCCAAACTGCTATGTTGTTGTTTAGGACAGAATGTGTAGTTTTGTTGTTTTAATGTTTGTGAGTGCATAAGTCGATGGTGTGGTGAGTTTATTTGCACCACCCCATCTATGTTTGGTTGTTTGATTATTTGGCAACCTGGGAATACCAGAAGTATGCCATTGGAGAGTGCGTGTGGTAGTTTTGATCCGTAGGACTCCATTTCTTGTTGCGTTGTTTCCGGTTGATCCGTAGGTCCGTTCGTAACGTTCTTTATATGTTTTTGCATCGTTTTCGCGTGATGCATCTGTTCAGGTCATCTTAATGCATGTCAAGATAGCTTAGAGTGAAGTTCTGTCTAGAAGTTTGTAGTTTCTTCTCATGCATATGCAAGTGACAAGATTAGAGATGCATGTTCATTCTCATCTCATGCATCATGTGTATGCTGCATCATGTGGTGTTGTTGTTCATTGGATGCTATTTTTATGTTGGGTAGCACCGGTATCACAGAGCGAGTACGTGGATCCGGGAGCGTACGTGCAGGACGAACAAGAGCAGTTCCAAGCTTAAGACATCACAGGCAAGATGACGTGACCTTGATACCATCTCTAGTCTTGTTGTGCCTAGATTCACGTTTCCTTCATCATATGCTTGCTTCCTACCACTGAAATAATTGCCTCCTGATATTCCCATGAAACCCTAAAACTTTCACCTCCTAGCAAATATTGAATGGCTAAGTAGGCTTGTTCAGCTTGTAATGTTAGCGTTGCTAGTTGCACGTGCAATTGTCTCATGCGATAACATGAGTGTGATATCATTATGTTAAATCTGTTATTTAATTAATGCACCTATATACTTGGAAAATAACGAAAGGCCTAGCCTCTTGTCGGGTGTTTTGTTCCGTTATTGCCGCCCTAGTTTCCGGCTACCGGTGTTTGATTCCATAACTGATCGCTCCTAGCACGTTCGGGGTTGTTATGGGGACCCCCTTCATAAATCGTGTAGTGTTAAGACTTGTCCGGCAGGTCCCAACATTGGTTTTAATTTGCTAATCACTTAATATTAATCTGCATAGGGAATAGCTACCCTGAGGAATTAATCAACAACCCGTGCTAGTGCTCCTCATGAGTGGTGGTCCAAATTGAGCAGACTATGGGGCCACCACAGGGCAACCTGAGGTTTGCTATAACCCGTAGTGTGACTCATCCGTCGTGTCCTGAGACTGACATACGCGGCTCTTATCGGGGTCGTCGACACGACGGGAGGTCCTCCTAGTCTTGTCTTACCTTAGCGATATATCTTGCGTATAGGAATCTCGTTGAAGCTTTGGTTCTCCCCAGAGTTGAGGTTTTCCTTTAAGGAATCCGACGAGATCATGAGATCCGTGATAGAAGATTACTTTGCGGCCCGTGACCGTTTGTGATGGACTAGTTGGAGCACCCCTGCACGGTCTAATCTTTCGGAAAGTCGTAGCCGCGGTTATGTGGCAACTTGGAATATTTGTTAACATCCGGTTATAGATAACTTGAACCTAATCTAATGAAATTGCCAACTGTGTGCGTTACCGTGGCTGTCCCCTTCGAAGACCTCTCTTCGAACGGGAACACGGTGGGGTTATGTTTGACGTAAGTAGGTGTTCAGGATCACTTAATGATCAGCTAGCCTTCGCCCGCTAGCATAGACCACATATATAACTTGTTCTACGTAAGTTAGCCACCATAAATGCTTAGGATGCTACAACCTAAACACTAAACCTTCCTTACCTAATAACTTGTCTAGTTCTGGCACCGAGGTCATAGATTGTTGAGTCCCTGTGGCTCACAGATTACTTCAACACCCCAATAGGTACAGGTACGCCCGACACAGGTGATCCCGATGTCATGTAGTTGGCGTGGCAGTACGACGAGGAGAACGACCGCCTGTACGTGAACTATCCAGAAGACTGAGGTGTGGTCGTGATCGTGGGCAAGCATGCAGGGTAGCATAGCCTTTTCTCATGTTATGTAGTCCGTAGCGGAACTACCTTGTCTAAATAAATGTGTGATGTAAACTCTGATATTACCTATGAGATGGCGAACGATTCCCTATTTGTCATTCTGTTATTATGTATGTGCTATGTTATCATGCTTGGGAAATGCTTAGATGCGCTTCTTTCCATTTTGGGGCCTCGTTCGCTAAATCGGAAAGGACCACATCTTAGTCGTTACAACTTGGTAATCAGAGCCCTACGACCATAGGAGACTTTGTGTGATCGTACTTGGCCGAGTCGAGTCTAGTAAAATGTTTTGAGTCTTAGTTATATCGGAGAGTAGGATTCTTTTTTCTCCTCTTCCATGCTCTGGTGAGGTTCCCGACTTCAGAAATCTTAATTCTACTCTTCTTCTCGCTCAAAATTTTTTTAGGATCACGCGGGTATTTTGAAATCTATATGATATCGATGTGACAGAGTTCTGTCTTGGTGCCTCGTGTCTGCCTTGATTTCTTCCAGGGAGTTGAGCTCCAGGGGATTCTTGTGCACATCACCATCATTCAGATTTATGAGTATCTCAGAACGAAGGATGTCCGTAATTGCTTCAATACTAGTAGTGGCGAGATAACCCCGATGTCCCCAGTACTGGTGCAGATTGTTCGGGAGTACTGACGTACTTTGTATCGTTGTGATCACGAGGGTCTGTAGTAGATGAAGGTCCGAGATTCTGGTTATGTGTTGACGGATGTGATACATTGGACGGGTTAGTATAGGAGTTGTGTGAATATTACTCGTTGTATCCGTGTACCAGATTGCATGACCAGATATTTCGGGAATTCATAGGTGGGATATCAAGTAGTGACTTATAGGACAATCTTCCTACAGATGCATGATGTGAGGTTGGGATTCGACATTCAGTGGGTATGTTTGTTCACGGTCGTCTTACATCGGTTCTCGTTGTGTCTTAAAGAGTCCTTGTAGCTTGCTACGACTCGGGGATACTTCGTAAGTCGTGTGCACTACCTTGCACAGGATGGCTACTGTAAATTCGAGCCTGTGCGATCTTATCCACGAAGATATCGGATGAAATATCGATCATATGTTTGTTCCGAGCAGTTCTAGCTCATACTTGTTTGTAAGTGGTCTTAATCAGATTTTTGATGACAGTCACTTTGAGGAAGCATTCTTACTATTTTGTTCGAGTGCAATTGCTAATATTCCTGTTCAGATATTCTTGCCTTTTTTATTCAGCTATACCTTCAATTTATTCTGTGGGCTAATATGTTGTCCGTCTTCAGGATGGCTCCACCAACTCGTCAGAATCCAGGTCGTGAGTATGTGCCGCCACCACCTCCTCCTCCGGAGAATCCTCCTCCGCCGCCGCCTCCTCCTGCAGAGGCTTGGCAAGCGGTGATGGATGCTAGAAATGCAAACACTTAGATGCTGATACAGTTGTTGCAAGAGAGGACTAATCAGCAGCAAGGCAACTTCAATCATGAGGGCAATCAGTTTACTAATCTGGGTCAGTTCCTGTCAAATCAGCCGAAGACCTTCACGTTGTGTGACCAACCGTTTGATCCTGAGGACTGGATCCGCGACATGAACAAGCACTTTGAATGTAGCAATATCCGTCTAGAGGATTTCGTCAAGTTTGCAACATTCCAGCTGAAGGGGCAAGCATCTATCTGGTGGCAGCAGTTGAAGGATTCCAGGGGTGCTAGAGTGATCACTTGGGATGAGTTCTGCCGAGACTTCAGGTCCCACTACATTCCGTCCAGCTTAGCGGAGGAGATGCGTGAAAAGTTCAGGCGCTTGAAGCAAGGTGGTAACTCCATGTACAAGTACAACGCCGAGTTCCACGAGCTAGCCCGATATGCCTTGCACGATATCCCTGATCAGAAGAGCAAGATTTATCAGTTTAGAGGTGGCTTGAAAGAAGATTTGCAGCTAGCTCTCGCTTTGCACGATCCTGAGGAATTCTATAAGTTCTACAACTTAGCTCTCAGGGCTAAGGCAACCTTGCTCAAGGTGGAGAATTCAAAGAAGCGCTTCAAAGATTCCAGCTCGTCTTCCTCAACTCAGGTGGTTCAGAAGCAACAGAAGTATTGGGTGTCTCCTCCTCCTCCTCGGCTCACGCAGCAGTTCAAGCATTCAAGTGGCCGTGGTTCTTCCCACCCACCCAACCCAGCTTTTCAGTAGAGATTCCAGTAGCAGAAGCAAGGGCCTCCTCAGACACAGTACCGTCAGCCAGTAGATGTTACTTGTCACAAGTGTGGGAAGAAGGGTCACTATGCCAACAAGTGCACTTCTCAGCTCCGTCTTCCGCCTCCTCCTCCAGGCAAACCTCCAAGCAATGCTATCGTCAAGTTCAACCCCAGGTCTGCTCGAGTCAACATGGAGAATGCGGCTGAGGCGGAAAACTCGTCAGATGTGATTATGGGTAACCTCCTCATCAATGATATTCCTGCTAAAGTGTTGTTTGATTCTGGTGCATCGCATTGTTTCTTGTCATATCCTTTTGCAGCAAAGCATGATTTCCATCTTCAAGATTTGGCTAAGTCTTTGGACATTGTTTCTCCGGGGATGCTTATGAGTTCTCGTTGGGTTGTTCTGGATGTTTCTGTCAAGATGGGTAGTTGTTCTTTTCTGGCGTCTCCTATTGTCTTGGGCAATTCCGACATTGATTTGATCCTTGGTATGGACTAGCTGGCCATGAACAAGGCATCGATTGATTGTGAAGCTAAAGAAGTGAAGCTTACTCACTCTTCGGAGGATGTGATTATCTTCGCGGCGCGCGATGACACAATCCATCTGTTCTCTTTGAATGAAAAGGGTGAGATTAATCCTATTTCGCAAGTCCGAGTGGTCTGCAAATATGAAGATGTGTTTCCAGAAGAACTACCAGGAATGCCTCCACACCGAGAAGTTGAATTTGTTATTGAGCTTGAACCAGGTACTGAGCCTGTTTGCAAACGGCCGTACAAATTGGGTCCAGAAGAGCTGAAGGAACTTAAGAGGCAACTCGATGAGCAGCAGCGTTTGGGTCTGATCAGACCAAGCTCGTCTCCTTGGGGCTGTGGAGTTCTGTTTGTCAAGAAGAAGGATGGCACGGACCGATTGTGTGTCGATTACCGTCCATTGAACAAGAAGACAATCAGAAACAAGTATCCACTTCCGAACATAAATGAGTTGTTCGAGCAGTTGAAAGGGGCTAAGATCTTCTCCAAGCTCAATCTCAGAATGGGCTATCATCAAATTCGCATTCGCAAAGAGGATATTCCAAAGACTGCTTTCAGGACAAGTTTTGGCTCGTATGAGTATACGGTCATGTCTTTTGGTCTGGCAAATGCTCCACCGACATTTTGTCGAATGATGAACTACATATTCTCCCCATTCAAGAATGAGTTCGTCTTGCTGTGTCTCGACGATATTCTGGTCTTTTCAGAAACTGAGGAAGAACATGAAGAACATCTTAGGCTGGTGCTTGATAAGCTGAGAGAGCATAAATTCTATGCCAAGTTTTCCAAATGTGAGTTCTGGTTGAAAGAAGTCATCTATCTTGGGCACATCATCTCTGCCGAGGGCATCAAAGTTAATCCGTCGAAGGTGCACGCCATTGTTGAGTGGGTGCCTACGCAAAATGTGAAGCAGCTTCCAAGCTTTCTCGGGCTTGCAAGCTATTGTAGAAGGTTCGTTGAGAACTTCTCCAAGATTGTTAAGCCTCTCTCAAGTCTTCTTCAAAAGGGTGTGAAGTATGCCTGGTCTCGAGAGTGTCAGTTGGCCTTCGACACACTCAAAGAGAAGCTCACCTCTACTCCAGTCTTGGTTCCTCCTGATGACTCCAAACCTTACCAAGTGTTCTGCGACGCCTCTCTTCAAGGTCTTGGTGCAGTTCTGATGCAAGAGAAGAAAGTGGTTGCTTATACCTCGAGGCAGTTGAAGCCAGCTGAGAAGAATTATCGTATGCATGATCTTGAGCTGGCAGCAGTGGTACATGCTATGATGACTTGGAGACACCTCTTGTTGGAACGAAAGGTTGAAGTGTTCATCGATCACAAGAGTCTCAAGTACATCTTCACCCAGCCTAATCTGAATCTCCGGCAAACTCGTTGGGTTGGAAATGCTCCAAGATTTTAATCCGAGCATTGAGTATACTCCAGTCAAAGCTAATGTCATGGCAGATGCTTTGAGCAGGAAGGCTTACTGCAACAGTCTCATTCTGAAGCCTCTCCAGCCTGACCTTTGTGAATCTTTCAGAAAGCTCAACCTTCAGTTAGTACCTTAGGGATTTCTTGCAAATCTTCAGGTCTCTCCTACCTTGGAAGATCAGGTCCGAGCAGCACATCTTCTTGATGCAATGGTGAAGAAAGTCAAGATTGGCTTGGCAAAGGGACTTCCCAAATATAAGTGCTTCAGTGTTGATGCGAGAGACGCATTATTCTTTGAGGATCGTCTTGTCGTTCCGAAAGGTGATCTCAGAAAGGTAATCATGGAAGAAGCTCATAACTCTCTGCTCTCAATACATCCAGGAAGCTCCAAGATGTATCAGGACTTGAAACAGACCTTCTGGTGGACTCGCATGAAGCGTGAGATTGCTCAGTTCGTAAATGAATGTGATGTATGTCAAAGCGTGAAAGCAGAGCATCAACGTCCAGCAGGTCTTTTGCATCAATTTCCCATTCCCGAGTGGAAGTTCGACCATATTGAGATGGATTTCGTCACCGGGTTTCCGAAGTCCAAGAAGGGTAATGATGCCATCTTCGTCGTCATCGACAAGTTGAGTAAAGTGGCTCATTTTCTTCCAGTCAACGAATCCATCTCTGCAGCTCAGCTTGCAGAGCTGTACACTTCCAGGATAGTATCTTTGCACGGCGTGCCTATGTTGATTTCTTCGGATCGCGGAAGTATCTTCACTTCCAAGTTCTGGGACTCTATTCAGTCTACGATGGGCATGAAAATACGATTCAGCACAACTTTTCATCCTCAGACTAGTGGGCAAGTGGAGAGAGTCAATCAGGTCCTTGAGGATATGGTGAGAGCATGGGTTATCTCTTTTGGCATGAAGTGGGAAGACTGCCTGCCTTTCGCTGAGTTCTCGTATAACAACAGTTATCAAGCTAGTTCAGGCAAAGCTCCGTTTGAGATTCTGTATGGCAGGAAGTGTCGTACCCCCGCTCAACTGGTCCGAGACCGGCAAGTGTCAGATTCTTGGGAATGACTTGATAGAAGAAGTTGAAGACATGTGTCGAGTCATTCAGGATAATCTCAGAGCAGCGCGGTCCCGTCAGAAGAGCTATTATAATAGCAAGCATCATGACATGTCTTATGAGCTCGATGACTTCGTCTATCTCAAGGTCTCCCCTATGAAGGGTACGCAACGTTTTGGCATCAAAGGGAAGCTTGCGCCTCGTTTCGTGGGTCCTTTCAGAATTGTTGGCAAGAGAGGCGACCTTGCGTATCAGCTTGAGCTCCCTTCAAACTTTGCAAATGTGCATGACGTGTTCCATGTCTCTCAGCTCCGGAGATGCTTCAAGACTCTCGAGCGCACAGTTCATCTTCAAGACATCAACCTTCAACCCGACCTATCCTATCGTGAGCATCCAGTTGCGGTTCTCGAGGCGACTGAGCGCAAGACCCGCAACAAGTCTATCAAATTTCTCAAGGTGCAGTGGTCACACCATTCCGATAAAGAGGCCACTTGGGAACGCGAGGATCACCTCCGTTCTGAATTCCCAGAGTTCTTTCAGTCCTAGATCTCGGGGCGAGATCTTTTTGTAGTGTGGGAGAGTTTGTAATTCCCCAGAGTGTAACTTGCCATATTTGGAACCTTCTGTATGTGGGTCCATCTTGTCATTGCAATGAGAGTTCTATTCCATGTGGTATTTCATGTGCTCATGTCTTGTTTCCCTTTGCATGCATGCATCCTCATCATTCCATGTCTCTTGTGTTTGTTGTTATTGTGATCCATGTATGTGGTGTGACATGTGTTGTTGATATGTGAAGTGATGTGGAGTGTTGTTTGAAAGTAGGGAGCATCTATGTTAGTTTGTAATAGGTTTTAAAAAAACCTCTCCATTTTCTCAAGGCTCAAGTTTCACTTGCTCCATCCCTGATTCAAAAATGATCATATTTTAGTGTGTTTTGTAGTGTATGTGGTGCTAGGTTTGAAGTGATTTGAAACTTTGTTAAAGTGGGTTAAATATTGACAAAAAATATTATTTATTTCTATTTTGTAAATATTAAAGTGCTCCAAAAACTCCCTTTACATTTTATTTAATTACGTCATAAGCCCTTATGACCAGGGGCATTTGTATTTTAATTTTTGGAGCCATAGGTTTCCCTTGGGAGCTTATTTATCTGCCGGTGTTTGTTTTTAATAGAAAACCCCAGGGGTTTTTTCTTCCTTACCTCGCACCAGCATGGGCCTCCTTTCCCTCCCGAGGCCCATCTCTCCCTTTCTGTTATCTCGAGCGTCAGCCCACGCGCGCTCCATCTCCTTCCTCCTGACGGCGTCGTCCCCGCACGGCTTTTCGTCACTAGCTGCAAAGAGAGAGCAAGAGAGTTGACGGCGTGCGTCCCATCTGCGGCCATATATCCTCGGCGTGCATGCCCTATTGCCTAGGGTTCCGTGTCCCCCCTCCTAGCGCCTCCACCTCCCCTCCATCCCTCTCTCCCTTCCCCAAGGTAAGATCTGTAGAAGAAGGTAGAAGAGGGGTAGCAGTAGAGCGCCGCCGTCTCCACCGCGTGTCCCTCGCCTCCGGCGCCGGCAAGCATGTCCGGGAGCTCGGGGGAAATCCCCACGTTCCATTCCTGTCGTTGGTGAGGTCGGGGCGCGACTACACTGACGGGCAGGACCTCGTCTCCGACGTGTTCCCGGCGGTCCCGTACCCCTGCTTCGGTTCTGCTTCAGTTCGTCTTCAGATCGTCTTCAGTTCGTCTTCAGGCGTCTCCCTCCGATCAGGAACCACTCTTCTCCTTCCTCTCGGTGAGCCATGCTCCTTCCTCCCTTCCCCCTCTTTAGATGCGGCCTAGGTGCTCATTGTCGTGCCTCTCTGATCGGAGAGGAGAACGGCAGAACATGTGTGTGTGTGCTCGGGCTCGTTCCGATGCTCAGGGCAGCGGCTTCCAACGCGACAGGAGTAGTAGCGATTAGATGATCCCCGCCGGCGCACCAGTAGTGGTAGGAGGCCACGCTCCGGTGAGCGTCGCTGCCGGCGTCTCTGTGCAATCAGAGCAGGGCGGTCCGTGTGTTGTTTACCTAGTAGGATACCCTGTTAGGCCAAGATCCGCAGAGCAGCAGAGTGGCAGCAGACCGATTTTGCTGCTAGCACGTCGTGGCTTCGAGACCTAGTGGCGACACCCCTTTTTAATTCTTGGTTTTGGGCAGTAGCTCGACAGGGAAGA
Source organism: Hordeum vulgare subsp. vulgare (assembly GCF_904849725.1). Classification (NCBI taxonomy): domain Eukaryota; kingdom Viridiplantae; phylum Streptophyta; class Magnoliopsida; order Poales; family Poaceae; genus Hordeum; species Hordeum vulgare. Next base: position 179,089,951 of record NC_058522.1, read on the forward strand.
CTTACTTGCGCTGTTCCCCCTTCTCTGTCGAAGAAGGGCTGCTAGCCCACTGGTGCTAGTGCTGGTGGTGAACCAGGGGCACCTGGGTTCGATTCCCCCCAACCCCTTTTATTTTTTTGCCTATTACTTTTGTTGTTTTTCATTTTCTTGCTAGATAGTTGTCGCAGCTTGCTTGGACAACACTAGTTGTGGTATTCTCTTTGCCGTCCGGGATTTACTCTTTGCCGTCTGTGATGGCAGACGGCAAAGAAGCTGATTCCTGTAGTGGTGGCCTAATATTTTTATACTAGTAGGTTTCATTTATGTTTTAGTTAGTAGCACTTGATGCTTATGCATGTGCTTGTGCTAGTGTATGTGTGAGAAAGCTTCCATGTATGTGTGTGTGTTACTCATGTGCATGAGTGATGAGCTTATGCACTAGGTTGTGCAAGTGTGTGAGTGTGTGTGTGTGGGTCCCCCCCACATACTTTGTGTGTAGGAGTAGTGATTCTTGTGTGTGTGTGTGTGTGTGTAGGTGATCATGTGGAGTGTGTTTGTGTGTGTGCATGTGTGTGTGTGAAACCCACATGCCAAGGCATGGTTTGCCTTAGAGAGCACTTGGTGCAAGCTTGAATGTGTAGGTGTAGGTTTGCATGATGTGAGTGTAAGTAAGTGTGTGTGTGTGGAACTAGCATGTGTAGGTGCTTGATGTATGTGTGTGTGTATGGAGATGTGCTATGGCACACATACACGAGGTCTAAACCCTCATGTCACCATTGGTGTTGTGGAGATGTGCAAGTGCATGTGTAGGTGATGATCTAGTGAGAACACATGTGATATATCACTATTTGTATCTTCGTGATTACATGTACTTTTTCATCTTAGCTTTGTGCCCATTTGATCTATGCAAGTACCTAGCTAATATATATGTTTTTGGGGTAGAATCATCCCAGGAATCCATTGGTGGAATCAGATTGCACTTTCGAACAATTTCTGGGAATGTCATTTTTCTGTTTTGTTCTATGTTTAGAGCTTGGTTTCATGTGATGTGATGAGCCCAAGAGGATGATTCCATGTTGTGGCAGTAGAGGGTGAACCCCCTCTATAGCATGGTGGTGTTGTTTCATGCTTAGGAGTTTACATGTGCATGTTGTGCCTACTCAAAGTAGGCATGTGGCTGAAAATATCAGCTTAGTAAAAATCTGTGATTTTCACTAAGTCTGAGAAACTGCTGTTATTTTCTTCCCTTGTAGTTGTGCTTGCAGAAGTTCATGTGTTGGGAATCAGCCCCTGCAATCAACTAGAAAGTTGTAGCTTTTGTGTTTGTTTAGATCTCTATCAATTTTTATTCCATTTGACTTCCTGTAGATATTGTTTTGGGTGCTGTCAAAAAGATTCAGAGCATAAACAACTAGTTAGAATCTGAGAATTTCACTAAGTCCCTGAAAACTGGTATTTTTGTCCAAGTTAGCAGCTGTAGATCTTTCTGTGTGTAACTCCTTTGTATTACCTTTTTGCTCATGCTTGTAGAGCTTTTGAATAGCTTCTGCCACATATCTTATTTGGCACATTTGGGTGGCTGTAGGTGCTTTGCATGTTGCTCCCAAACTGCTATGTTGCTGTTTAGGATAAAATGTATAGTTTTGTTGTTTTGATGTTTGTGAGTGCAGAAGTTGATGGTGTGGTGAGTTTCTTTGCACCACCCCATCTATATTTGGTTGTTTGATCATTTGGCAACCTGGGAATACCAGAAGTATGCCATTGGAGAGTGCTTGTGGTAGTTTTGATCCGTAGGACTCCATTTCTTGTTTCGTTGTTTCCGGTTTATCCGTAGCTCCGTTCGTAACGTTTTTGATATGTTTTTGCATCGTTTTCGCGTGATGCATCTGTTCATGTCATCTTCATCCATGTCAAGATAGCTTAGAGTGAAGTTCTGTCCAGAAGTTTGTAGTTTCTTCTAATGCATATGCAAGTGAGTAGATTAGAGATGCATGTTCATTCTCATCTCATGCATCATGTGTATGTTGCATCATGTGGTGTCGTTGTTCATTGGATGCTATTTTTATGTTGGGTAGCACCGGGATTCGAGAGCGAGTACGTGGATCCGGGAGAGTATGTGCAGGACGAACAAGAGTTGTTCCATGCTGAAGACATCACAGGCAAGATGACGTGACCTTGATACCATCTCTAGTCTTGTTGTGCCTAGATTCACATTTCCTTCGTCATATGCTCGCTACCTACCACTTAAATAATTGCCTCCTGATATTGCCATGAAACCCAAACACTTTCCCCTCCTACCAAATATTGAATGGCTAAGTAGGCTTGCTCAGCTTCTAATGTTAGCGTTGCTAGTTGGAGGTGCAATTGTCTCATGCGATAACATGAGTTTGATATCATTATGTTAAATCTGTTATTTAATTAATGCACCTATATACTTGGAAAATAACGGAAGGCCTAGCCTCTTGCCGGGTGTTTTGTTCCGTTATTGCCGCCATAGTTTCCGGCTACCGGTGTTTGATTCCATAACTGATCGCTCCTAGCACGTTCGGGGTTGTTATGGGGACCCCCTTGATAAATCGTGTAGTGTTAAGACTTGTCCGACAGGACCCAACATTGGTTTTAATTTGCTAATCACTTAATAATAATCTGCATAGGGAATAGCTACCCCGAGGAATTAATCAACAACCCGGGCCAGTGCTCCTCATGAGTGTTGGTCCAAATTGAGCAGACTATGGGACCACCACAGGGCAACCTGAGGTTTGGTATAACATGTAGTGTGACTCATCCGTCGTGTCCTGAGACTGAGATACGCGGCTCTTATCGGGGTCGTCGACCCGACGGGAGGTCCTCCTAGTCTTGTCTTACCTTAGCGATATATCTTGCGTATAGGAATCCCGGTGAAGCTTTGGTTCTCCCCAGAGTTGAGGTATTCCTCTAAGGAATCCGACGAGATCACGAGTTTAGTGATAGAGGATTACTTTGCGGCCCGTGACCGTTTGTGATGGACTAGTTGGAGCACCCCTACAGGGTCTAATCTTTTGGAAAGCCGTGCCCGCGGTTATGTGGCAACTTGGAATATTTGTTAACATCCGGTTATAGATAACTTGAACCTAATCTAATAAAATTGCCAACTGTGTGCGTAACCGTGACTGTCCCCTTCGAAGACCTCTCTCCGAACGGGAACACGGTGGGGTTATGTTTGACGTAAGTAGGTGTTCAGGATCACTTAATGATCAGCTAGCCTTCGCCCGCTAGCATAGACCACATATATAACTTGTTCTACGTAAGTTAGCCACCATAAATGCTTAGGATTCTGCAACCTAAACATTGAACCTTCCTTACCTAATAACTTGTCTAGTTCTGGCACCGAGGTCATAGATTGTTGAGTCCCTGTGGCTCACAGATTACTTCAACACCCCAACAGGTACAGGTACGCCCGACATAGGTGACCCCGATGGCATGCAGCTGGCGTGGCAGTACGACGAGGAGAACGACCGCTTGTAGGTGAACTATCCAGAAGACTGAGGCGTGGTCGTGATCATGGGCAAGCATGCAGGGTAGCATAGCCTTTTCTCATGTTATGTAGTCCATATCGGAACTACCTTGTCTAAATAAATGTGTGATGTAAACTCTGATATTACCTATGAGATGGCAAACGATTCCCTATTTGTCATTCTTTTATTATGTATGTGCTATGTTATCGTGCTTGCGAAACGCTTACATGCGCTTCTTTCCATTTTGGGCCTCGTTCCCTAAATCAGAAAGGACGGCATCCTAGTCGTTACACTTGGCCTTAGTTTCGGCTACCCGTGTTATGTTCCATAAATGAGCGCTCCTAACATGCTTGGGGTTGTTATGGGACCCCCTAGATTTTCGTTTTGGGATAAAACTCGTCTGACAAGGCCCAACATTGATACTATATTTACCTAACATAATAATTCTGTTAATACTGAAAACATAGGGCGTCATGAACCCGAGGAGTAATTCAACATAATACAGGGTGGCCAGTGCTGATGGTGTTGGTCCCAAACAGAGCCACTTGCAGGGCCACCCGGGGCAACTCGGGGGATGTCTATCCAGCCACCGTACGTAGTGCTCATTCGATTGTGCCCTGAGAACGAGATACGTGGCTCCTATAAGGATCGTCGGCACGTCGGGCGGCCTTGCTGGACTTGTTTTACCTTTCTCGAGCTTCTTGTGCGAGGGATTCCGAGGATACTTTGGGCTATCTCGAGGTGGAGGTTTTCCAATAGGAACCCGAGATCACGGGTTTTCCCTAATCGAGGTCATTCTGGCGCAGCGTGTGGTAGTTTGTGATGGACTAGTTGGAGCACCCTTGCAGGGGTAAATCTTTCGGAAAGCCGTGTCCGTGGTTATGTGGTAAATTTGGAAACTTTATTTAACATCCGGTTCTAGAAAATTTGAAGTAAACTTAATTAAAACTTGCCAACTGAGTGTGTAACCGTGACTCTCTCTTCCGCGAGCTCCTCCTCCGATCGAGGACACGGTGGGGTTATGTCTGACGTAAGTACGTGTTCAGAATCATTCATTTGATCATCAGTAGTTCACGTCCGCTATGCATAGATTATCCCCCTCTTTTATTCTTGTACTCGTAAGCTAGCCACCTTAAAGAAATGCTTAGTCGCTTGTTGTAGCCTCACCACTTAACCATACCTGACCCATTAAGCTTTGCTAGTCTTGATACCTTTGGAAATGAGATTGCTAAGTCTCCTGTGGCTCACAGATTAATACAACACCAGTTGAAGGTATATGTAAGTAGTTACTTTGACGTGAGCGCGTTGATTGTACTATTTGAAGTTTCTTCTTCTTCATCATCATCGATCTAGGATGGGTTCTGGGATAGCAAGGATGGACGTCGTTCTTTTATCATTTGTTTTTGTCCGTGGACGGACCCTTTTCTTCTTCATGATGACTGTATATTGCTGAATTGGTGTAATCTTAATGTAGCTTGTGGCGAGTGTAAGCCAACTTCTTATACTCATCTTTTCAGTACATGTACTTGTGACGATATCAATTCTTACGAAAAGACGAGATGCGGCCCCCGCGCCAAAGCAAAGTTAGGACCGCATCTTGGACATTACAGGGCGGAAGGAAGAGTTGAAGCCGGCGAAAGTTCTTTCGCGCCAACGGAAAGGGGTCCTTCAAAATCGACTGATTTCCCTCACATATGAACGAAACGAGCTCGTGGTTGTTGGTTTCCGTAAAAAACTCAAAACAATTCGATTTACATGACCTATTCGGATCGAAACATGGGATGAATCTAATAAATCAACGGTTATTTAATTGAACACCCTGGTTTACGGGATCTGATATGCTCTAAGCGACCAAACAAAAACCAAAGTATCCGATGCCTTTGGAGCTGAACTCCATGCCCTGGCGGCGGCAGTAACGACAGCAACCGAGATGGGCGCGACTAGAGTCATCTTCGAGACAGACTCGCAGCTGCTTGCAGAGGCCATGAATGTTTTCCGCGCCGACGCCTCGTCCTATGCAGCTATCATCGAGGACCTGAAGTACCAGCTCAAGCTTTGGTTCGCCCATTGAAGTGTTATCACATGTAGACGCATTATGAACAAAGTAGCGCATGCCTTAGCCCAAATTGATAGCACCTGTGCCGCCAATAGTTGTGTCGAATAGGACTCGGTTGTACCACCCGATGTGGCTCTTTGCGTGTGGGGCAATATGCGCGAGGGTAGTTGATTTATAAAGCTCTGCTTTAAAAAAAAAAAGACGCCGTTGGGTTCGCCGCTGACCCTCTCCTCTCGGCCGCCTCTCTTTCTGCTGCCACACGAAAACAGGAAAACCCCGAAAATACAAATTATTAAGAAATAGAAAGCACATCTCCGGCACCATCTATCGCCTCATCCCGAGAACGCGAAAGCCTCCGCCCGTGGGCGCAGACCGACCAGGTACCGTCGACCGAATCCCTCAAAGCTTCCCATTGCGAACTTTTCCCTTGGTCAATTTGATTTGGTTTTTCCGTTGTGAGTTGGTGGAGAAAACATAGCTGATTTGGTTGCTGCCACAGGTGAACGATGATGATGAACTTCAGGGACTGGATCTCATACCGGCTCGGGTCGTCGCTGCTGTCGGCGAGGCCGCTCGCCATCTCCGGGTCCGACGCCGGCGCCTCCCAGGGCGATGGCGAAGGTACTCTCGGTGGGGTCGAATTGCTAGTGATTTTTAGCCTTGTTTACAATGATTTATAATAGAATTAAGCATCTTTCTTGATACTGCTCTAAAGCAACGTTGGTTAGTTCCAGTTTCTCTGTCCTAATATATGTTCCAGATGTAACGCTATAGGAACTGTGGATGTTCACTTGCTGTTATTGCAGCTGTGATATCCCTTCAGTGTGCCGTCCATCTTGATTTCATTTGCATAGCTGAAGGTCCTATTACTAATTGTTGATTTATTTTTATTCCGTCACTTGGAGACGTTTCCTGACGACATTTTTTATAATTCCATCCTCCTGTTAAATGTTAAGCTAAATTGGTGGATTTCCTATTTCATGTACAACACAAAGTGAGTTTGTAGAGTCACTTGGAGACGTTTCCTGACGACATTTTTTATAATTCCATCCTCCTGTTAAATGTTAAGCTAAATTGGTGGATTTCCTATTTCAGGTACAACACAAAGTGAGTTTGTAGAGACCGTATCTGCCAACATATTTCCTTCCAATGATAGCCGTGCGCTAGAGGTCACATCCAACCCACAGGATGCTGTTTCCTCTGGTCTTCTTCAGCCAGATCATGATCACAACAAGTCAGATCCACTAAAGCAAGTTGAGGCACTTCAAATTAAGTTTTTGCGGCTGGTACACAGGACTGGACTGCCTCCCAGTACCAATGTAGTTGCACAGGTACTGTACAGACTGCAACTTGCCAACTTGATCAAGGCTGGTGAATCAGATGCGAAGAGAACTAACCTTGCTATCAACAAAGCCAGAGTTATAGCAGCAGAACAAGAAGCATACGGTGGACCTGATTTGGACCTCCCCTTGCGTATTCTTCTTCTGGGAAAGACTGGTGTGGGAAAGAGCGCCACAATAAACTCCATGTTTGATGAAACAAAGGTCACTACTAATGCACTTGTTCCTGGTACTAGTAGGATAAGGAGGGTTGATGGAACTATCAAAGGAATACGAGTTACAGTTATCGACACACCTGGTCTGGTACCTCACTATCATAGCCAACGGAGGAACAGGAAGATTTTGCATGCTGTCAAGCATTTCATTAAAAGAAACCCGCCTGATATTGTCCTATACTTTGAGCGACTTGACCATATTAACAGCAGATACAGTGACTACCCTCTGCTGAAGCTTATAACTGATACCTTGGGTTCTTCAATATGGTTCAACACTGTCCTTGTAATGACTCACTGTTCCTCATCTCCTCCTGAAGGACCAGATGGTTATCCTTTGGAATATGACGCGTACACCCGTTATTGTAAGAATGTCGTGGAGCGTCATATCCAGCTAGCAGCTTGTAACACACAGCTGGAGAACCCTATTGTTCTGGTTGACAATCATCCAATGTGCAGACGGAACACCAGGGGTGAAAGAGTTTTGCCAAATGGGCAGGTATGGGCATCAGAACTTCTTTTGCTGTGTGGGGCGACCAAGTTGTTAGCAGAAGCAAATTCCTTACTAAAGTTACAAGATAGTTTTCTGCTGTCACAAGCAAATGCCAGGCTGCCTTCACTGCCTCATCTTCTTTCGTCACTCCTTAAACCTGCTGCATCATCAAGTTTTGAGGGCGTTGACAATGAGATGACTGAGCTATCAGATGAGGAGGATGAATATGATCAGCTACCACCTTTCCGTGTTCTAAAAAGATCTGAATTTGAAAATTTGACCAAAGAACAGAAAACTGCATATCTTGATGAACTGGACTACCGTGAGACTTCATACCTCAAACAGCAGTGGAAGGAGGGAATCCGGAGGCAAAAGCTTGCTGAAACTGAAAACAGCGAAGCATCATCTGCAGTTGCTGATGATTATGAAGAGAGCACATCCCCAGAAGTTGTGCATATATCAGATATGGAAATCCCACTAAGTTTTGACTCTAATTATCCAGCTCACCGCTACCGTCACCTTATAACTAATGATCAGTTGTTTAGACCAATTTTGGATCCCCAAGGATGGGACCATGATATTGGGTTCGATGGGATCAATTTTGAAGCATGTCATGATTTAAAAAAGAACATATCCACATCTATCGCTGGACAGATGAGGAAGGACAAAGAAGACATGTATATGCAATCGGAATGTTCGGTAAGCTACAGTTATCAAAGACGCTACTCATTAATGGGGGGCATGGATATACAAACAGCGACCAAGGATTTAGTTTTTACTGTTCATGGGGATGCCAAGTTTGAAAATCTGCCTTGGAACACCACCGGAGGAGGTATTTCTGTTACTAAATTCGGGTCAAAGTATTTTTCTGGGGCCAAATTAGAGGACTGCATCACCATTGGGAAACGAGTCCACTTGGTAGCCAATGCCGGGAGAATGGTTGGTGGTGGACAAGTGGCAGATGGTGGTAGCCTGGAAGTAACAGTAAGAGGAAAAGACTACCCTGTGAGAGAAGGGAGGACCAGCATGGCGGCCACTGCTCTGTTCTTCGAGAAAGAGACTGTAATTGGGGCGAATCTTCAGTCAATCTTCCGAGTGAGCCGTGGGTTAAAATTATCGGTCAGCGCAAACGTAAATAGCAGAAATCTAGGCCGGCTTTGTGTCAAGACCAGCACGTCGGACCATGTGGAAATAGCTCTGGTTGCGGCCGTCTCACTTGTCCAGTTCTTGCTAAGGAGAAGATTGCCGCCGACTGACAAAGGCAACCAACAGCTTGATACCGACTTAGATGAGTAAGTGAGCAGATAGAAGGAGAGCAGTCAAGCCATGCCATGTTGTAAACGTTCAGCAGTTGGGTGTCGTACTTGGTCAAGCTACTGTACCAGCCGCTAATGTGGGGTTTCTAATTGTACAGATTTCCTATATCCATGACTTTTTTTTTGAAACAAGGCAAAATACTTGCTATTTTCATTGATTAAGAAGAGGAGTTTGATAGACAAGAAGCGTAAAAGTTTTTTTTTGAATGTCGGTAGCTTGGATGCTACCAAAGTATTTGATTAGGAAGGAGGGCGAGCTACAAAGAACCCGGTCAGGTTAACCTGCCAACGTGGCTCAGATGTGCCAGAAGGCCAAACGGAAACAGGAAAAGAAGAAAGAAAAAACAGAAACACGGCGAGGAAAAAGCGCCCGAGGATCAGCCTGGATCGAAGGGTATTCCTGCGCCGGCAATGTTCCAAAGGTGGATCTCCTCTCTAGTTTTATCAACGAACCTATGCCAGGACTAAATTCAGTGATAGCGTCAGTATCAGTTTCAGTCATTACAAGAGAGTGCACGGAAGCCAATGGTTGGGATCACTCCTCGCGTACCGCTTCGTCGCTGGCCGTTGATTAGTTACTGTAGTAATTTTGTTGTCGGTTTACTGCTGGTTAAACCCTTCGCTTATAGAACAGCTGGGCTGTGGCTGAGCTGGATATCGAATTTTCTATAATTCTTGCCTTCGTTCAGAAGCTTATAATACAAATCAGATATGAGATGAACTTTTCCCTATTTCTTACATAAAATTCCCCTAGAAACAAGCCGGGTCCTGACAAATTGGTATCATGAGCCACCGATTCTCGGCTGAAGATGGGTTTGATTGAGAATTTTTTTCTCAGATCCATGATTCCCACCCTTTCCCACCTTTTTAGCGGTTGATAGTGCGAGTTCAGGTGGCGTTGGTGGCGGAGTAGTGAGGATCCGTAGGATTCTCGTGGCGCTGGTGGCGGTGAATTGTTCGGGCATAGATCGGTACGGCAGGAGTGGTTGATCGAATTCACTGTTTGATCGGTAAAATTCCACGTCCGTGCGCTGATTTGTATGCCTTTGCGGGTGGCGAGGATCGTGGCGGCGGCAGGATCTGAGTTACAGGAAGGGTTGCTGGTTTCCAGTGGTAAAATTCCTCACTAGTAACTTAGATCAAGGTGATGGGTCGTAAGGGAGCAATTGATGATGCGGATTTGCAAGAAATTTTATCCCCGCGGGATAAGTTCGGAGTTCTGTAGAAGGATAGTTCTGTGATGTGTTCGGATGTGTCTAAGCTCCAGGAAGATATGCATTCGATTGACTCAAAACAAGGTGAAATTTCTCAACATGTGGGCAGTATTGAGAAGGCAGTACTTGATTTGTGTAAACAACTATCAACCATTAGCCAAGTCGTGCAAACCATCATCCACCTATGGGGCAAAATCTAGGAGGTTCAAATCAAGCAAGTTCAAGTCACATAGTTCGTTCTCCTATGCTGCATCAGGAAAACTTACAGGAACAACAGATCAGAAATGAATTCTTGAGGAAACAACTCGAATTGGAAAAGGAAAAAACCAGGCAAGTTGAAGAGATTCAGACGCAGAATTTACCCCCTCTGAAAGTTCATAGACAAACTGTACCCCCTCGTTATGACAATCAACAAAGAACAGATCATGTCAGTGCTATGGGTACCCTTGTGACAGCAAGAGAGGCTGGTCAGACCTGCATTCAACAAGTTTTATCAAGCAAACAGGGATAGACAGTTGTGGCAAGGGTATTACAGAACTTATGAACAAGATATGCAAGCTCAATTCATGAAATCCTTAACAAAAGGTCCTAAGATGGATTTTTCAAGGTTTGAAGGAGCAGACCCAGTTGGATGGATAAGACAATGCAACAAATATTTCCAAATGTCAGCAGCTCCAGAAGAATACAAAGTATCCCTAGCTCAGCTCTACATCATAGGTGAAGCTGATACTTGGTTGAGAAGATGTGGCATACTCAAGAAACAATTGACATGGAAGCAATTTTGTGCTGAACTAATTAAGAGATTTTCTGAACACGGATCCTATGATTTGACTGAAATTTTTAATTCAGCCAAGCAAGGGAACAACAATGTCTCTGAGTATACCAAATTGTTTGAAGACTTGATGACTGATGTACAGGAAGAAAACCCTGAACTCAGTGAGTTGTGGTTTGTCAGATGCTATGTTAATGGCTTAAGAGATGGAATTAAATTTCAAATTAGACCATTAAGACCACAAACTCTCACAACTTCTTATTGGCTTGCCAAGGATGTGGAACCCTGTCATCCTCCTATCTGAAGTTTGCCAAAGAAAAATAGCATACCCTACTCTCACTTTTATCAGAAACCTACCACTAGTGCTGCTGGGAGACAATTGTCTACTATATCTATGGCAATTGTGTCACAAAATCCAACAAGGCAAAATGATACTTATCAGAAGATTAGGAAAGTTGGAGAATGTTGGAGATGTGGAGATAAATGGGTGTATGGACACAAGTATAAACTGATTCCTAATGTACACATGATGCAACAGGATGCAGAGAAACATATATCACAAGATATTGAAGATATCCATAATCAAGAGCAACCTGAAACTGTTTCAGAAGGAGAGCAAGCAATGTTTATCTCTGCTTTTGCCATGGGACAACAAATGAATGTTCCTACTCCTACTGTAGTAATTCACATTAAAGGAAGAAGGGTTGTTGCACTATTGGATTCTGGAAGCACATCTTCATTCCTCAATCAAGATTTTGCAGTGAAAGCAAATTGCCAATTGCTACCAATGAAACCAAGGGTGCTAGCTGTGGCTGGAGGAGGAACTTTAGTTTCTCATCCAGTAGTTCCAAAATGTGAATTTCAGCTGGGCAGATTGAAACAACATCACAATTTCAGACTAATATCACTACCCTGTCACGACGCTATCTTAGGGTATGATTGGTTTACAGCTGTGAGCCCAGTCTCCTTTGATATACCAAAACAACAATTTAGCTTTACTGTCCAAGAAAAACAGACAATAACCACTGCTATGTTTACTAATTCTGCTAGTTTCAAAGAGGTGAGTTCAGAGAAAATGAATAAGTTGTTAGATAAGGGAGTAGAGGTATTCCTCCTGCAAGTCCATAATATCATGATGAATGCTCCTGAAGGTTGCAAAACTCCATCCCAAGTTCAAAAATTACTACTGGAATATGCTGATCTCTTTGAAGAACCAAAGACTCTTCCCCCACATAGAGCTTTGGACCACACTATTCCTTTAGTACCAGGGGCTACACCTCCTCAAGTCAGGCCTTATAGAGTCCCTCAGCATCAGAAGCAGGAAATGGAAGAACAAATCAAAAAGCTGTTAGCTGCTCATTTCATCAGACATAGTCAAAGCCCATATGCAGCCCGTGTGATATTGGTCAAGAAAAAAGATGGCTCCATGATACTATGCACTGATTTCAGAAAGTTGAATTCTCTTACAGTTAAGAACAAATTTCCTATACCTCTTATAGAAGATTTGTTAGATGAATGCATGGTGCCACATATTTTTCCAAACTAGATCTGAGATCTAGCTATCATCAAATTAGAACGAATCCTAAAGATATACACAAAACTTCTTTCAGAACATTCTTAGGCCATTTTGAATACTTGGTCATGCCTTTTGGATTATCCAATAATCCAGGCAGATTTCAAGAACTTATGTACACCATATTTGCTCCTTATCTGAGAAAATTTGTGTTGGTATTTTTTGATGATATTTTGATATTCAACAAAAATCTCAAGGAACATCTAGAACATATCAAAATAGTTCTAGATACATTGAAATCACACAACTTGTTTGCCAATCTATGAAAGTGTGTGTTTGCTGCTCAACAAGTGGAATATTTGGGCCATGTGATATCTGCTGATGGGATAGCCACTGACCCCAAGAAAATCTCTCCTATTGCGGATTGGCCTGTTCCTGATAATGTTACCAAGCTAACTAGGTTTAGCTGGATATTACAGAAGATTCATCAAGGGATATGGTTTGATCTATAGACCCTTCATGATGTGTTAAAAAAGGGGCAATTCTCTTGGCAGACAACACAAGACACAACTTTCAAACAACTTCAACAAGCATAAATATCTGCTCCAGTGTTGGCATTACCTGATTTCTCTCAACCTTTTGTGTTGGAAACGGACGCTTCAGGCAAGGGTATATGAGTTGTACTGATGCAGCATGGTAGGCCTATATCATATCATAAATATCTACTCCAGTGTTGGCATTACCTGATTTCTCTCAACCTTTTGTCTTGGAAATTGATGCTTCAGGCAAGGGTATATGAGCTATACTAATGCAGCATAGTAGGCCTATATCATATTATAGTTCTACTCTATGTCCTAGAAATGCTGCCTTGTCCACCTATGAAAAAGAAGCTCTAGCCATTTTGGAAGCACTAAAAAGATGGAGGCATTACTTGCTGGGAAATGAGTTAACAATCAAAACTAATCAACAATCCCTCAAGTTCATCACTGATCAGAAGTTGACTGAAGGTATACAACACAAGTTGATGATGAAATTGTTAGAGTTCAACTTCACCATTCAATATAAGAAGGGAGTTTGCAACAAAGTGGCTGATGCCTTTTCTATAGTACTTCCTGGATGCATGGAATTAAAAAGACAGTGGAGGAGTTTATTGCAGCTTGTCCTATGTGTCAAAGAGCTAAACATGAGAATTGTCTTCAACCAGGATTACTTGATCCTTTACCTGTGGCAGATTTGGCATGGCAACATATAGCCATGGAGTTTGTGGAGTGTCCGCCAGTGTCTAGTGGACATAATGTTATTATGGTGGTGGTGTACAGGTTTACAAAATATGCACATTTTATTCCTGTCTCACATCCTTACACAGTGCTTAGTGTGGCTCAAGCTTTTGTGGACCAAGTCATCAGGCTGCATGGTCCACCCAAGATGATCATCTCAGACAGAGACAAAATCTATACCAGCAAACTATGGAAAGATATCTTTGCTGCTTTGAAAGTGGAGTTAAGATACAACACTACCTATCACCCTCAAACTGATTGACAGAAAGAGAGGATAAATCAATGTTTGGAAACTTATCTAAGATGCATGACTACAAATGCTCCTAGTAAGTTGTTATCATGGTTATCACTGGCAGAATTTTGGTACAATTCAACTTACCGTACCAGCCTCAAGATGCCCCCATTTCAAGCTTTATATGGGTACCCTCCTTCTATGATCAGTGAGCTAGCAATATGTAATGACTAAGATGCGGTCCTTTCCTATTTAGGGGGCGATGCCCCAAAATGGAAAGAAGCGCATCTATGCGGTTCGCAAGCAAGATAAACATAGCACATACATACATACATACATAAAGAATGACAAATAGGGAATCGTTTGCCATCTCACATAGATAATATCAGAGTTTACATCCGCACATTTATTCAGACAAGGTAGTTCCGCTATGGACTACATAACATAAGAAAAGGCTATGCTATCCCGCATGGTTGCCCACGATCACGACCATGCCTTAGTCTTCTGGATAGTTCACGTACAAGCGGTCGTTCTCCTCATCGTACTGCCACGCCAGCTGCATGCCATCGGGATCACCTGTGTCGGGCGTACCTGTACCTGTTGGGGGGGGTTGAAGTAATCTGTGAGCCACGGGGACTCAGCAATCTATGACCTTGGTAACGAAACTAGTGAAGTTATTAGGTGAGGAAGGTTCAGTGTTTAGGTTGCAACATCCTGAGCATTTATGGTGGATAACTTATGAAGAACAAGTTATAGATGTGGTGGTCTACACTAGCGGTCGAAGACTAGCTGATCACTAAGTGATCCTGAACACCTACTTACGTCAAACATAACCCCACCGTGTTCCCGATCGAAGAGAGGTCTTCGAAGGGGATAATCACGGATACGCACACGGTTGGCAGTTTTAGTAGAATTAGTTCAAGTTATCTAGAACACAGATGTTAACAAATATTCCAAGTTGCCACATAACTGCGGGCACGGCTTTCCGAAAGATTAAACCCTGCAGGGGTGCTCCAACTAGTCCATCACAAACGGTCACGGGCCGCAAAGTAATCCTCTATCACGAAACTCGTGATCTCGTCGGATTCCTTAGAGGAAAACCTCAACTCTAGGGAGAACCAAAGCTTCACCGGGATTCCTATACGCAAGATATATCGCTAAGGTAAGACAAGACTAGCAGGACCTCTCGTCGTGTCGACGACCCCGATAAGAGCCGTGTATCTCAGCCTCAGTACACGACGGATGAGCACAGCGTACAATGGGCTGATAGACATCTCCCGAGTTGCCCCGGGTTGGCCCCGCACACGACTCTAGTTTGGACCAATACTCATGAGGAGCATTGGCCCAGGTTGTTGATTAGTTCCTCGGGGTAGCTATTCCCTATGCAAATTATTATTAGGTGATTAGAAAATTAAAACCAATGTTGGGTTCTGCGGGACAAGTCTTAACACTACACGATTTATCAAGGGGGTCCCCATAACAACCCCGAACGTGTTAGGAGCGATCAGTTATGGAATCAAACACCGGTAGCCGGAAACTAAGGCGGCAATAACGGAACAAATCACCCGGCAAAGGCTAGGCCTTCCGTCATTTACCAAGTATACATGTGCATTTATTAAATAACAGATTTAAACATAATGATATCAAAACTCATGTTAACACATGTGACACTCGTACCTGCAACTAGCAAAGCTATCATTAGAAGCTGAGCAAGCCTACTTAGCCATTCAATATTAGCTAGGAGGCGAAAGTGTTTGGGTTTCATGGAAATATCAGGAGGCAGTTATTTCAGTGGTAGGCAGCGAGCATATGACAAAGGAAACATGAATCTAGGCATAACAAAGCTAGAGACGGTATCAAGGTCATGGTCATCTTGCCAGTGATGTCTTCAGCTTGGAACTGCTCTTGTTTGTCCTGCACGTACTCTCCCGAATCCACGTACTCGCTCTCCGATCCCCGTGCTACCCAATATAAAAACAACAGCCAATGAACAAAAACACAACATGATGCATGAGATGAGAATGTAGCATGCATCTCTATTCTAGTCACTTGCATATGCATGGGAAGAAAAGACAAACTTCTGGACAGAACTTCACTCTAAGATATCTTGACATGCATGAAGATGACATGAACAGATGCATCACGAGAAAACGATGCAAAAATATATAAATAACGTTGTGAACGGAGTTACGGATCAACCAGAAACTACGAAACAAGAAATGGAGTCCTATGGATCAAATCTACCACAAGCACTCTCCAATGGCATACTTCTGGTATTCCCAGGTTGCCACATGATCAAGCAAACAAGTATAGGTGGGGTGGTGCAAAGAAACTCACCACAACACCAAATATGCACTCACAAGCTTCAAAACAACAGAACTATGCAATCTGTCATAAATATCATCATAGCAGTTTGAGAGCAACATGCAAAGCACCTACAGCCACCCAAATGTGCCAAACAAGATATGTGGCAAAAGCTATTCAAAATCTCTACAAGCATGAGCAAAAAGATAATACAAAGGAGTTACCCACAGAAAGATCTACATGTGCTAACTTGGCCAAAAATAATAGATTTCAGGGACTTGGTGAAAATCTGTGAAAATCTCAGATTTTCACCAGCTGTTTATGCTCTGAAGCATTTTGACAGCCCCCAAAACCATATCTACAGGAAGTGAAAGTGCATGAAAATTGACAGAGAGCTAGACAAACACAAAAGCTCCAACTCCCTAGTTGATTGCAAGGCTGATGCCCAACACATGAACTTTTGCAACCACAACTACACGGGAAGAAAATAACAACAATTTCTCAGACTTAGTGAAAATCACAGATTTTCACTAAGCTGTCAATTTCAGCCACATGCCTACTTTGACAAGGCACATCTTCCACATACAAACTCCTAAGCATAAAACAAAACCACCATGTTGTAGAGGGGTTCACCCACTACTGCCACATCAAGGAATCATCCTCTTAGGCTCATCACACTACATGCCACCAAGCTCTAAACATAGATTAAAACAGAAAAATGACATCTCCTGAAAGTGTTCCAAAGTGAAATCTGATTCCACCAATGGATTCCTAGGAAGATTGTACTCCAAAAACATATATAATACCTAGGTACTTGCATAGAACAAATATGCACAAAGCTAATATGAAATACTACATGGAATCACATAGATGCAAATAGTGTCATATCATATGTGTTGCACACTAGTTCATCACCTACACATGCACTTGCACACACTCACAACCCCAGTGGTGCACATGAGGGGTAGTCCTCATGTATGTGTGCCTTAGCACACCACCACACACACACATACATGCTAGCATAACAAGTGCCCATGCACACACACCTACACATGCTAGTTTTCTAAAACACACACATTCTTACACTCACACCACTATCACTAACACACACACAAGGATCAACACCACAACACACATGATGGCATGAATGAGATGGATGCATGAATGCAAAGGGATAACAAGACATGAGCACATGAATTACCACATGAAATATAGCTCTCATATCAATGACATCATGGACCCACAAATGACAAGGTTCCAAATATGGCAAGTTACACTTGGGGCATTATAAACTCTCCCACACTACAAAAGGATCTCATCCCGAGATCTAGGACTGAAAGAACTCTGGGAATTCGGAACGGAGGTGATCCTCGCGTTCCCAAGTGGCCTCTTTATCGGAATGATGTGACCACTGCACCTGCGAAATTTGATAGACTTGTTGCGGGTCTTACGCTCAGTCGCCTCGAGAACTGCAACTGGATGCTCATGATAGGATAGGTCGGGTTGAAGGTCGATGTCTTGAAGATGAACTTTGCGCTCGGGAGTCTTGAAGCATCTCCGAAGCTGAGAGACATGGAACACGTCATGCACATTTGCAAAGTTTGAAGGGAGCTCAAGCTGATACGCAAGGTGGCCTCTCTTGCCAACAACTCTGAAAGGACCAACGAAACGAGGAGCAAGCTTGCCTTTGATGCCAAAACACTGTGTGCCCTTCATAGGAGACACTTTGAGATAGACGAAGTCATCGAGCTCATAAGACATGTCACGATGCTTGCTATCATAGTAGCTCTTCTGACGGGACCTCGGTGCTTTGAGATTATCCCGAATGACCCGACACATCTCCTCAACTTCTTCTATCAAGTCATTCCCAAGAATCTGACGCTCGCTGGTCTCGGACCAGTTGAGCGGGGTACGGAACTTCCTGCCATAGAGAATCTCAAACGGAGCTTCGCCTGAACTAGCTTGATAACTGTTGTTATACGAGAACTCAGCGAAAGGCAGGCAGTCTTCGCACTTCATGCCAAAAGAGATAACACATGCTCTCACCATATCCTCAAGGACCTGATTGACTCTCTCCACTTTCCCACTAGTCAGAGGATGAAAAGCCGTGCTGAATCATATCTTCGTACCCATCGCAGACTGAAAAGAGTCCCAGAACTTGGAAGTGAAGATACTTCCGTGATCCGAAGAAATCAACATAGGCACGCCGTGCAAAGATACTATCCTGGAATTGTACAGCTCTGCAAGCTGATCTGCCGAGATGGATTCCTTGACTGGAAGAAAATGAGCCACTTTACTCAACTTGTCGATGACGACGAAGATTGCATCATTACCCTTCTTGGACTTCGGAAACCCGGTGACGAAATCCATCTCAATATGGTCGAACTTCCACTCGGGAATGGGCAATGGATGCAAAAGACCTGCTGGACGTTGATGCTCTGCTTGCACCCTTCGACATACATCACATTCATTTACGAACCGAGCAATCTCAAGCTTCATGCGAGTCCACCAGAAGGTCTATTTCAAGTCCTGATACATTTTGGTGCTTCCTGGATGTATTGAGAGCAGAGAGTTATGAGCTTCTTCCATGATTACCTTTCTGAGATTACCTTTCGGAACGACAAGACGATCCTCAAAGAATAATGTGTCTCTGCATCAACACCGAAGCACTTACATTTGGGAACTCCCTTTGCCAAGCCAATCTTAACTTTCTTCACCATTACATCAAGAAGCTGTGCTGCTCGGACCTGATCTTCCAAGGTAGGAGAGATCTGAAGATTTGCAAGAAATCCCTGAGGTACTAACTGAAGGTTGAGCTTTCTGAAAGATTCACAAAGGTCAGGCTGGAGAGGCTTCAGAATGAGACTGTTGTAGTAAGCCTTCCTGCTCAAAGCATCTGCCACGACATTAGCTTTGCCTGGAGTATACTCAATGCTCGGATTAAAATCTTGGAGCATTTCCACCCAACGAGTTTGCCGAAGATTCAGGTTAGGCTGGGTGAAGATGTACTTGAGACTCCTGTGATTGGTGAAGACTTCAACCTTTCGTTCCAACAAGAGGTGTCTCCAAGTCATCAGAGCATGTACCACTACCGCCAACTCCATTCACGGTATCAAGGTCATGGTCATCTTGCCTGTGATGTCTTCAGCTTGGAACTGCTCTTGTTCGTCCTGCACGTACTTTCCCGAATCCACGTACTCGCTCTCCGATCCCAGTGCTACCCAATATAAAAACAACAGCCAATGAACAACAACACAACATGATGCAACAAACACATGATGCATGAGATTAGAATGTAGCATGCATCTCTATTCTAATCACTTGCATATGCATGGGAAGAAAAGACAAACTTCTGGACATAACTTCACTCTAAGATATCTTGACATGCATGAAGATGACATGAACATATGCATCACGATAAAACGATGCAAAAATATATAAAGAACATTGTGAACGGAGCTACGGATCAACCAGAAACTACGAAACAAGAAATGGAGTCCTACAAATCAAATCTACCACAAGCACTCTCCAATGGCATACTTCTGGTATTCCCAGGTTGCCACATGATCAAACAAACAAGTATAGGTGGGGTTGTGAAAATAAACTCACCACACCACCAACTATGCACTCACAAGCTTCAAAACAACAAAACTATGCAATCTGACATAAACAGCATCATAGCAGTTTGAGAGCAACATGCAAAGCACCTACAACCACCCAAATGTGCCAAACAAGATATGTGGCAAAACCTATTCAAAATATCTACAAGCATGAGCAAAAAGATAATACAAAGGAGTTACACACAGAAAGATCTACAGGTGCTAACTTGGCCAAAAATAATAGATTTCAGGGACTTGGTGAAAATCTTAGATTCTCACTAGCTGTTTATGCTCTCAAGCATTTTGACAGCCCCCAAAACAATATATACATGAAGTGAAAGTGCATGAAAAATTTATAGAGAGCTAGAAAACACAAAAGCTCCAACTCCCTAGTTGATTGCAAGGGCTGATTCTCAACACATGAACGTTTGCAACCACAACTACAAGGGAAGAAAATAACAACATTTTCTCAGACTTAGTGAAAATCACAGATTTTCACTAAGCTGCAATTTGAGCCACATGCCTACTTTGGCAAGGCACATCTTGCACATACAAACTCCTAAGCATAAAACAAAACCACCATGCTGTAGAGGGGTTCACCCACTACTGCCACATCAAGGAATCATCTTCTTAGGCTCATCACACCACATGGCACCAAGATCTAAACAGAAAAATGACATCTCCACAAAGTGTTCCAAAGTGAAATCTGATTCCACCAATGGATTCCTGGGAAGATTCTACCCCAAAAACATATATAATACCTAGGTACTTGCATAGAACAAATAGGCACAAAGCTAAGATGAAAAACTACATGGAATCACATAGATGCAAATAGTGTCATATCATATGTGTTGCACACTAGTTCATCACCTACACATGCACTTGCACACACTCACAACCCCAATGGTGCACATGAGGGGTAGTCCTCATGTATGTGTGCCTTAGCACACCACCACACACACACATACATGCTAGGATAACAAGTGCCCATGCACACACACCTACACATGCTAGTTTTCTAAAACACACACATACTTACACTCAGACCACTATCACTAACACACACACAAGGATCAACACCACAAAACACATGATGGCATGAATGAGATGGATGCATGAGTGAAAAGGGATAACAAGACATGAGCACATGAATTACCACATGAAATATAGCTCTCATATCAATGACATCATGGACCCACACATGACAAGGTTCCAAATATGGCAAGTTACAC
The DNA here is from genome assembly GCF_904849725.1 of Hordeum vulgare subsp. vulgare. Lineage (NCBI taxonomy): Eukaryota > Viridiplantae > Streptophyta > Magnoliopsida > Poales > Poaceae > Hordeum > Hordeum vulgare. Next base: position 179,110,984 of record NC_058522.1, read on the forward strand.
TTGGGGCATTACACTATACCAGGTCCTGAAGATGGGGAGGCACAAGATTTCCTTACAGCCAAGGAACAAATGTTGGAAAAACTCAGAGGCAACCTGGTGTTGGCACAAAACAGAATGAAAAAGTATGCTCATTTGAAGAGGGTGGAAAGATCCTTACAAGTGGGAGATATGGTGTATCTTAAAATGGCTCCATATCGATTGGCAACCTTTGGTTTCAGAGGGGCTCTCAAGCTCCAAATTTTTTTTATGGTCCTTTCCTCATTACTCAGAAAATTGGTAATTCAGCTTACAAACTTCAATTTCCAGAGCATGTCAAAATACATCCTGTGTTCCATGTGAGGCAATTAAAGAAGCATATTGGAGAACATTCAATACCAAGTCCTAATCTCCCAATGGTTAATGCTAATGGCACCATCAAGACAGGCTCAGCGGGAGTTATTTAGGTGCGACAGGTTCCCCGACACAACAATACTGTTGTTCAGTGGCTCATTCAATGGGAAATTCTATCGCCAGAGGAGGCTACATGGGAAGATGTAGTCTTCATCAAATACACTTTCCCGAAGTTCTTCAAAGCAATGACACAACAATGGCGCCGAAACACTACAACACCATGAGGACACGTCGTGTTCGAGAATGGGGCAATCTCAGGACTAAATTCAGTTATAGCATCAGTATCAGTTTCAGTCATTACAAGAGAGTGCAGGGAAGCCAACGGCTGGGATCACTCCTCGCGTACCGCTTCGTTGCTGTCCGTTGATTAGTTAATGTAGTAATTCTGTTGTAGGTTTTCTGCTGGTTAACCCCTTCACTTATAAAGTAGTCGGGCTGTGGCTGAGCTGGATATCGAATCTTCTATTATTCTTTCCTTCATACAGAAGCTTATACTCTATAGCTAATACAAATCAGATCTGAGATGAACTTTGCCCTATTTCTTACATAAAACTCCCCTAGAAACAAGCCGGGTCCTGACAACCTATCCGTACCAAGAGCAACAGATTTGAAAATTCTTCTGTTGTGCTCCAGCCATATCTCCCATGACATGAGCTACAAGACGGAGAGGGTTGCTTTCTTGCTAGAAGGCAATGACTATTCGTAGCATTTCTTCAGCCAGGAAGTGATAGTCGCGTGTCCCGTGCATGATTAAGGAAGTAGAGTGGGCAACTGCGTGTAGAGCGCAATCTTCTCCCAAGAATACCGCGACCAGGGGCACTCGATGAGAACATGGGACGGTGTTTCGAGGTTTCTCTCGCAGAGTGTGCAGAAGTAGTTGGTTTCCCAGCCCCGACGTAGCAGCGCGTCAGGGGTTAATATTCTGCCCAACATGGCCGTCCATTGAAAAGAACGACATTTACCCGAAGCCCAACTCTTCCATATCAGATTGTAGCCAGCCGGGGCCACCGCGCCTATGAACTGGAGGTTGTAGGCTGATTTAGCAGAATACTCCCGATTTGGCGTGAACCTCCATTGAATCTCATCGGCCCGACGATGGTTGAGAACCACATTGTCTAGCTTTTTGGGAAGGCGAAGAAGTTCATGAAGCATGTCCTCCGTTAGCCCGTTCGCGAGGTCACCTAACCATTTCTGGCCTATCAACCCGTCATGGACGTTGCGTTTTTTCCTAGCTGAGGCGGCGAAAATGGATGGTGCAATGATTTTTGGGCACTGTCCCTCGAGCCATATGTCGTGTCAAAAGTTGGTTTTCCGCCCGCCCCCCAGCTTAATGTCGGTATCCATGGCAAACAACAAACGATCGACGCCGTCGCATGGCAGCGTGGCCGTGGCCCATGGGCAATTAGGATCCTGCCAGGCGAGCCATAGCCAGCGCAGCCTCAGCACCGTCCCGAATTTCCTAATGTCGATCACGCTAAGTCCGCCGAGGTCCTTTGGACGGCAGATCTGGTTCCATCCCACTCTACATTTGCCACCGTTGCAAGAGCCCTCCCACTCCAAAGCCAAGATCAACAAATTTGTACCATCTTTTTTGTTGCCCAGGCCGGCAGCTTGTGGATCGTCATCATATAGATTGCCAGAGCAATTAGGCCGGTTTTAAGAAGAACCAATCTCCCTCTTTTAGCCATCAAGCCGCCTTTCGAGGTTGCTCCCTTCTTGCCGACTTTCGTGAAGAATGGATCAAGATCCACCTTTGTAAGGTTCTGCAGAGAAAGCGGCATGCCTAGGTTCATGATCGGGAATGATTTGCACGGAATTCCTACTGGCGCAAGGACAACAGTAAGATCAACAGAGGAGCATCTGATTGGCAGCGCTGTGCTCTTCTCCGCGTTGACCTTCAGCCCCGAGACCCTAGCAAAGCAGTCCATGATTAGCTTCGTCATCCTAGCCTCCTGCACGACTGGGTTAATAAACATGGCAACATCGCCAACGTAGAAGGAAAAGCGCATTGAAATTGAACGCCCCGGCAGCTTGGTGAGCAGCCCCCGCGATGTTGCGATGCTGAACATTCTTTGTAGCAGATCCATTGCTAGGATGAACAAGAAAGGGGATGAGATTCCCATTGGCATAGTCCCTGTCGGTGCATGATGGTTTATGAAAATTGCCCATAGATCGAGATGTTGTGGTCCTGAGGAGCATCGCGATCCATTCCCTCCATCTATTACTGAAACCTCTAGCCTCAAGCATGTCCAAAATGTATGGCCAAGAGATGGGGTCGAATGCCTTTGCTAGATCCAGCTTTAGCAAAATTGATGGCTTCTTTGTTCTATGCAGTTCCCTGATCATGCTCCGAATGAACATGAAGTTCTCCTATAAGCTGTGCTTCTTGATGAACATGCTTTGGCATTGGTTCACTAAAAGCGTGAGTTTAGGTGTTAGTCTTGTTGCTAGGATGTTTGTGAAGATCTTGATCAGGCTGTGAAGTAGGGAAATCGGTCTGAAATCCTTAAGCAAGTCGCCCCCAGCTTCTTAGGTAGGAGGACTAGAATAGCCTTGTTTATCCGGTTCAGTCCTTGACTATCCATGTGGTAGAGCTGGTTCATTGCATCCAGAATATCAGGCTTAATGGTTTCCCAACAAGTTTTGAAGAGGCTTCCACTGAAACCATCATGCCCCGGCGCTTTGTGTGCCGGGATGGAATCGATAGCTTGTTTGATTTCCTCCGACGAGAACTCCCCTTCTACGTCGGAAAGGTCCACTACTTCTAAGTATAGCTCGTCCCAATTAAAGGTAGCCGTTCTAGGGTTGTTAGAACCGAAGATTCTTTGGAAGTAGTTGTGTGTGTGGTTGCCCATCTCCTCGGTGGCCGAGATCGGTCCAAAAGTGCAGTGAAGAAGGTGGATGGTGTTGCGTTTATGGCGCGCATTGGCTTTCCTATGGAAGAATTTGGTGTTTGCGTCTCCGGCCTTAAGCCAAAGGACTCTGCTTCTCTGCCTAATCTTGATTTTCCAAAGCGCAGCCAGCCCCAAGCATCCCGCTTTTAGTTTCGATCTAAGCTCATGTTCGTCCTGAGTGAGGATCCTGTAGTCTTGGGCAGTGTCTAGCTACATGATGATTTCGTTCGTAATTAGCATTTGCTTCTGAATGTCACCTACGAGGCCTCGACTCCACTTTCTTAGTACAGAACTAAGCCACTGCAACTTGTAGTTTAGCCTGGTAATAGGTGAGCAGTTCCGCACATGCCCATTCCAAGAGTCGGAGACCACCTCGTGGAAGCCTTGGACATGTAGCCAGAACATTTCGAAACGGAAACGTCTGTTTGATTTGATGATCATAACATTTACTAGGACCAAGGGGCAGTGATCCAAGACCGAAGATGACTGCGCAACCAGCTTCGCTCGAGGGAAAAGCAGCTCACACAGAAGGTTTGAGAATGCTCGATCTAATCTGACCAGGGTTGGAGAGACTGTCTCGTTGCTCCAAGTGTAATGATGCCCTATGAGCGGAATCTCGTGCACGCTTGATGTGTTTAGGACGTGAGAGAATTTGTTCATCCATCTACAGTTGATACGACTGTTGTTTTTGTCAAGTGGGTCTTTGATGAGGTTAGAATCACCGATCAGAAGCTACGGCTCGAAAGTTGAGTTGTGGATGGAGGCAAGCTCAGATAGAAACACCTGTTTCCTGGCGTCATCGTGAGGCCCATACAGAGTAGTTAGACACCAAGCCGTCCCACCACCAACCGGCATGAAGGTGGCAGTGATAGAGAACTTCCGGACGACAATGTTGCTCACACTATGGCTGTCCGACCTCCAGCATAGGAGGATCCCTCCCCTTGTTCCGTTTGCATCAAGGGCCGCGTGCTCGTCGAAACAAGAGCCTACAATCTCACTTCGGTCCCTGACGGACGTGGCCAAAAGTTTTGATTCTTGGATATAGACGATGGAGCATCTAGAGTTTTCAAGGGTGTCTCGAATCTCCGCGCGGCCCGCCCGATCGTTCAGCCCTCTCACATTCCAGTTAAACAGGGAAAGATGTTCATTCATCAGAAAACCTAAGAAACATGCAGTTTAGTCGCGGTACACAGATTGCCATGTCTGGCAGGGTACATGCCATATCCAAGAGATGTTGGACAACATGCCGGGTGCGAACCTACACGCGGTGCAAAGGTTGGTTCAGGTTGTAACTAATCATAGGAACCATTGGTGCGAACAAGGCAGCACAGACATGGGTGCTACATCGCCCTAGCGGCGAGCTCGTCAAGGATGGCCTGCAGCTCCTCATCTGGAAGACGTAACTGCGCCGGGGAGGTAAGTCCAGAAATTTCTGCCAGCTTTGCCACGTTCTCTGGCGGCATCGGCGTGCGAAAGAAGAGAAGGTATTATAGTAGAGTGTCATCGTTGAAGTCTTCTGCCCGCTTGGTGAAGCCTAGTCGGATGCTGATTGTTGCGTGCGAGCGTCTAGAGGAGGAGAAGTTGGATCGCTACCGCAATAGCCTGGTACTCTGCCTTGAGCTCTTCACCGCCCCAAGCAGACGCTATTTGAGGGGTCTTGCAGCCGTTTTTGGTGCCCTGAGGAGCGAGTCTGAGAGAACCGAGGCGATCTTGCTGATGAAGGCTCTTTGATAATCAATGTGTAAATCGATGACCTTGGTTGTGATGGCTGAAAGAAGGCCGGGGCCTGTCAGGTTTGCCACCGCTAACGCCCTCCTTGCTCTTGTTTCTTCAACCGAAGGGAGAAGCTCGCAGGACTGGTGGCTCAATGGTGGCACGCTGACAGCATCAGAGCCCGGTCCGAAACTCATGACCTGGCGTGTGGCCTAGTTGGTTGGAGCGGGGACGTTGAAAAGATGCTCCTCACCCCAGACCGGTAGCCAAAATGGCGCAACCTACATTAGAGCTGGCTCCCAGCGCCTGAACGGGGTAGGCTTGTCCCAGAGGCATGGCTCAGACAGAGAGGGGATGGGAGGTGGCTTGTCTCAACCCCCAAGGAACCCCGATCCCAGCGACGGTGGTAGTGGGGGAGGTCCTGGAGACACTGCTTGCTCGGGCTGTAGACTGATGTGGTACTTGCCGCAGAGATGGCTTAGGCATCCTGCACCTCCTGTCCTGGCGAGGCCCAGGAAAAGTGCTGATGGAGGGGAAGATGTTGCATTGCAAGCGGGTGAGGTGGTGGAGTTCCTGTCGGTGTGCTCCAGACCTGCGTCAATGCTGACGCTGTGTGGACGCAGGGTCAGGAGATGTTAGGACTGGCTCCTTTGTCTCTTCTTCATTGCAGAGCCTGGCAATAGCTTGGTCACCAATGCTTAAGGCGTCGCTTGCATGAGCCTCCTCATCAGGCTGGACCACCTGCATCGCAACCTCGGGAGCCGATCGAGTCGGTAGAGCCTCCAAGGCGGGGGTCACGGGCACACGCTGACGTGGGAGCACCGGAGTTGAGGAGTGTTGGGCCACGTCGAGCACTTGCATTGGGGCTTGCTGTGGCATCTTACCAGAACCGTCGCCTGGGACGGCGACATGGCGACGATGCCGTCTAGGTTGCGGGTTGTAAGCAGCAGTGTCTGTGTAGTTTGACTGATCTCTCATCCCTCTCCAGAAATGCTTGCGACCACCATCGCGATCTTGCTGGTCTCTGCGCCTGCTCCCTCCATCGTCCCTGTCCTTGTCATGGCGGCAATCATTGTTGTAGGAACCGGCCAAGGCTATCGGCCGATCCCTGCCTTGACCATCTTTGATGCCCAAGCTCCAGTCACCGTGATCCTCGGCCATTCCCCAAACACTCCATCTAGGAGAGGAGTGTAATCCTTGACCTCGTCCAGGTGGATGAGTGATACGTCCATTTTGCATCATGCTTTCATGTTGATATTTATTGCTTTTTGGGCTGTTCTATTACTTGTGGTACCATATTTATGCCTTTTCTCTCTTAATTTGCAAGTTTTATTTGAAGAGGGAGAATTCAGGCAGCTGGAATTCTGGACTAGAAAAGGAGCAAATCCTAGTCCACTATTCTGCACATCTCCAAATGCCCTGAAAAGTTACGTGGATTTTTTCTGGATTATATAAAAAATACTGGGCGAAAGAACTACTGGAGGGGGGCTGCCAGGGCGCCACAAGCCATGTCACCGCCACCCCCCTTGGTGGTAGAGTGGGGGCTTGTGGGCTCACTGACGGCCCACTAGCCCCCCTCTTTTTCTATATGAAGCGTCCTGGTCCAGAAAAAAATCAAGAGGGAGCTTTTTCGTGGTTTCGCCGCCGCCATGAGGCGGAACTTGAGTAGATCCAATCTAGAGCTCCGACAGGATGATTCTGCCGGGGAAACTTCCCTCCCGGAGGGGGGAATCGTCGGCATCGTCATCACCAACACTCCTCTCGTCGGAGGGGAGGCATCTTCATCAACATCTTCATCAGCACCATCTCCTCTCCAATCCCTAGTTCATCTCTTGTAACCAATCTTCGTCTCGCGACTCCGATTGGTACTTGTAAGGTTGCTAGTAGTGTTGATTACTCTTTGTAGTTGATGCTAGTTGGATTACTTGGTGGAAGAGTTTATGTTCAGATCCTTGATGATATTCATTACACCTCTGATCATGATTATTATTATGTTTTGTGAGTAGTTACTTTTGCTAGAATTGCTAAACCTCACGCGAAAGACAAACACGGACGTGTAGTTGGCCTGCCCGTTGTTTGTGTTAAGATAGGATATCACTGTTACCATGGTTTATGTGATATGGGAGCTAGTGTTAGTGCAATACCCCGTTCTCTATATGATGAAATTAAAGATGAGATTGCACCTGCTGAGTTAGAACCCATTGATGTCACTATTACGCTAGCTAATAGAGACAATATTTTCCCTCTGGGAATTGTGAGAGACGTAGAAGTCCTGTGTGGTAAGACGAAGTATCCTACTGATTTCCTCGTCCTTGGTACTGCACAAGATAGCTTTTGTCCCATCATATTTGGTAGACCCTTTCTCAACACTATCAATGCTCACATTGATTGCATTAAGAAGACTGTCACAGTTAGTTTCGAGGGTGTGTCTCATGAATTTAACTTCTCTAAGTTTGGAAGACAACCCCATGGAAAAGAGTCGTCTAGTAGGGATGCAATCATTGCTCTTGCCTATATTGCCATACCTCCTACGGATCCTTTAGAGCAATATCTGCTTGAGCATGAAAATGATATGCATATGGAGGAGAGAGATGAGATAGATAAAATTGTCTTAGAACAATATCCTATTCTCAAGAATAATCTGCCTCTTGAACTGCTTGGGGATCCTCCCCCACCAAAGGGTGATCCTGTGTTCGAGCTTAAACAGTTGTCGGATACTCTTAAGTATGCCTATCTTGATGAGAAGGAGATATATCCTGTCATTATTAGTGCTCTCCTCTCAGAGCGCGAAGAGAAGAAGTTACTAAAAACTCTCAGGAAGCACCGCGCTGCTATTGGATATACTCTTGATGATCTTAAGGGTATTAGTCCTACTCTATGTCAGCACAAGATTAAAACCGATCCTGACTTTAAACCAGTTGTTGATCATCAAAGGAGATTAAATCCTAAGATGAAAGGGGTCATTATAAAAGAAATATTAAAGCTTCTGGAAGCAGGAATCATTTATCCTGTTGCTCATAGTGATTGGGTAAGTCCAGTACATTGCGTACCTAAGAAGGGAGGTATCACCGTCGTTCCTAATGATAAGGATGAACTAATCCCACAAAGGATTATTACCAGCTATAGAATGGTGATAGACTTCCGGAAACTGAACAAGGCAACCAGGAAAGATCATTATCCTTTGCCGTTTATCGACCAAATGCTAGAAAGGCTATCAAAGCACACACACTTCTACTTTCTAGACGGTTATTCAGGTTTCTCGCAGATACGTGTTGCACAATCTGATCAAGAGAAAACCACTTTCACGTGCCCTTTCGGTACCTTTGCCTATAGACGTATGCCTTTTGGCTTATGTAATGCACCTGCCACCTTCCAAAGATGTATGATGGCTATATTCTCTGACTTTTGTGAAAAGATTGTCGAGGTTTTCATGGATGACTTCTCTGTTTACGGGTCTTCCTTTGATGATTGCCTCAGCAACCTTGATCGAGTCTTACAGAGATGCGAAGAAACTAACCTCGTATTGAATTGGGAGAAGTGCCACTTTATGGTTAATGAAGGTATCGTCTTAGGACACAAAATTTCTGAGAGAGGCATTAAAGTTGATAAGGCTAAGGTTGATGCAATTGAGAAAATGCCTTGCCCCACAGATATCAGAGGTATACGAAGTTTCCTAGGTCATGCTGGTTTCTATAGAAGGTTCATTAAAGACTTCTCTAAGATTTCTAGGCCTCTTACCAACCTCTTGCAGAAGGATGTTCCTTTTGTTTTTGATGAGGATTGTGAGGAAGCCTTCGAAATACTTCAGAAGGCTTTCATAACCGCACCTATTGTTCAACCACCTGACTGGAACTTGCCCTTTGAAATCATGTGCGACGCTAGTGATTATGCTGTTGGTGTCGTTCTAGGAGAAAGAGTTGACAAGAAGTTGAATGTCATTCACTACGATAGTAAAACTCTAGACAGTGCCCAAAGAAACTATGCCACTACGGAGAAGGAATTCTTAGCAGTCGTGTTTGCATGTGAAAAGTTCAGATCTTACATAGTTGACTCCAACGTCACTATTCACTCTGATCATGCTGCTATTAAGTACCTCATGGAGAAGAAGGACGCTAAGCCTAGGCTGATCAAATGGGTTCTCCTGCTACAGGAATTTGATTTGCACGTCGTTGACCGAAAGGGTGCTGATAACCCTGTAGCAGATAACTTGTCTAGGCTAGAGAATGTCCTTGATGACCCACTACCTATTGATGACAGCTTTCCTGATGAGCAATTAAATGTCATCCGCACTTCACATAGCGCACCGTGGTATGCCGATTATGCAAACTATATCGTAGCCAAATACATACCACCCAGTTTCACCTATCAGCAAAAGAAGAAATTCTTCTTTGACTTGAGACACTACTTTTGGGATGATCCTCACCTTTATAAGGAAGGAGTAGATGGTGTTATTAGATGTTGTGTGCCTGAACATGAACAGGGACAGATCTTGCAGAAGTGTCATTCCGAAGCCTACGGAGGACACCATGCTGGAGATAGAACTGCCCATAAGGTATTGCAATCAGGTTTCTATTGGCCCACTCTCTTCAAGGATGCTCGTAAGTTTGTCTTGTCTTGTGACGAATGCCAAAGAATAGGGAACATCAGTAAGCGTCAAGAGATGCCTATGAACTATTCACTTGTCATTGAACCATTTGATGTCTGGGGCTTTGATTATATGGGACCCTTCCCAAGTTCCAATGGGTATACTCACATCTTAGTTGCTGTGGATTACATTACTAAGTGGGTAGAAGCTATCCCCACTAAAAATGCTGATCACCACACCTCTATTAAGGTGCTTAAATAAGTCATATTCCCAAGATTTGGAGTCCCTAGATACTTGATGACTGATGGCGGTTCACACTTCATTCATGGTGTTTTTCGCAAGATGCTAGCTAAGTATGACGTCAACCATAGAGTTGCATCTCCTTATCATCCTCAGTCTAGTGGTCAAGTGGAGTTGAGTAATAGGGAGATCAAGTTGATCTTACAAAAGACCGTCAATAGATCTCGAAAGAACTGGTCTAGCAAACTTGACGATGCACTATGGGCTTATAGGACTGCTTATAAGAATCCCATGGGCATGTCACCATATAAAATGGTTTATGGTAAGGCCTGTCATTTACCTCTTGAGCTGGAACACAAAGCTTATTGGGCAATCAAAGATCTCAACTTTGATTTCAAACTTGCCGGTGAGAAGCGGTTGTTTGATATCAGCTCATTAGATGAATGGAGAGCCCAGGCATACGAGAATGCCAGGTTGTTCAAGGAAAAGGTTAAGAGATGGCACGGCAAATGAATACAGAAACGAGAGTTCAATGTAGGTGATTATGTCTTGCTATACAATTCTCATTTGAGATTCTTTGCAGGCAAGCTTCTCTCTAAATGGGAAGGTCCCTATGTTATCGAGGAAGTATATCGTTCCGGTGCCATCAAAATCAATAACACGGAAGGAAATTTTCCTAGAGTGGTAAATGGGCAAAGAATCAAGCATTACATCTCTGGTACTCCCATAAATGTTGAGACCAATATTATCAATGTCATAACTCCAGAGGAGTACATAAGGGATGTTTATCAGCCTGTTTCAGACCTTGAAAACGAAGATGTATCTTTTTCGGTAAGAAATTGGACTCCGATACTTTTCCAATAGGAAATTTCTTCCGCTTTGGAATTTTTGGAAAATTAGAAAAATAAAAAGCAGTCCGTAGAGCGAACGAGGCGGCCACAAGCCCTGCCACTGCCCCTACCCCCTGGTGGCGGAGGGCAAGCTTGTGGGCACCTCGTGTGCCTCTCGGACTCCGTTTTCTTGCGGAGGACTCCTTCTGGCCCAGAAAAAATCAATATTTAGTCGCTCGAAGGTTTTGATCTCCTTATCGCGTAGTTTTCCTCTGTTTTCATTTCGAGCCTGTTTCTGTGACAGATCTAGATCATCATGACTTCCCCAAACGCTCCTAAGGACAAGATCTTCGAGAAGGTCATCAATCCCTACCTCATGGAAGTGCTGAAACACCCTCAATCTATCAAGATGAGCGAGGGGATGTTGCACATCCGTGATGTTGAGGGGCCTAAGAAGACCAGAAGCGTGGAGACGAGGCTCGAGGCAATGGAGCAACAAGTCTTCAAGTGCCAAGGGATGGTGGAGCGTGGACTCAACGCCAACCACACAATGATCACAGAGTTCACTAACAATCACAAGATGGATGCCATTGATATTGGGAAACACCTCTCCTAGCTCTACGATAGGGTTGATCAACTTCAGGGCCAGATCTATGACCTGCAGAATCAAAACTGTGAGTATGAGTATAGATTTTAATCAATAAGGTTGGCTGCAGATTTCAGGATTCCGGCGACCCGTTCATCCTGCCACGATGGAGCACCTATGCCTTGGAAGATGGGATCAGACTACTCCGACAACAACACCACCATCACCACCAAAGGAAAACAACTAAGCATTGGTATGGGCAATCCCCTTGGCTTCTGCCTAGCTTGGAGGAGTTGCCCTGGTATCGTATCACCTTTATATCTTTCGCTTTTACCTTTGCTTTAGTTCTTTCCTTTTTAGTTTTTATTTCTTCTTTTAGAGGAATAAGTCTATAGTTTTTAGTTTGAGTCTTTTGCTTTTATCTCTCCCCCAATGTATTCGAGCTTACAAGCTATATAATAAAGAGTGTCTTAGTTAAGGGCTTTGCTTTGTGCCATGATCGAAAGTATGAAAAGAACGATAGCATGAAAGGTCATGAGACGATCTTATGGAAAGTGATAACTTCACTTATGACACGTATGATGATTGAAACTTGTTGAGAATAAATCAACATAGACCTCAGTCATTGTTGCAATTAATAAGAAGTAATAAGGAAAGAGAGGTTCACATATAAATATATCATCTTAGACACCTTTTACAATTGTGAGCACTCACCAAACTATTACATGCTTAGGAGTAGATGTTGGACAAGCAAGACAACATAATGAATTGTGTTTGCTTGGTTCCAAACAATGTTATATGATTAGAGATCCCTTAGCATGTGACGATTGCTTCCACCTCATATTAGCCAAAACTCCCGCACCAAGTAGACATACTACTTGTGCATCCATAAACCTCCAACCCAGTTTTGCCATGAGAGTCCACCATACCTACCAATGGATTAAATAAGATCCTTCAAGTAAGTTGTCATCGGTGCAAGCAATAAAAATTGCTCTCTAATATGTATGATCTATTAGTGTGTGGAAAATAAGCTTTGTACGAACCTGTGATGAGGAAGACATAAAAGCGACAGACTGCATAATAAAGTTCTTTATAACAGTAGGCAATATAAAGTGACGTTCCTCCGCACTAAGAGGACACGCATTCAAACCTCAAAAGCGCATGACAACCTCTCCTTCCCTCTGCGAAGGGCCTATCTTGTACCTTTACTTTTTGCCCTTGTAAGAGTCATGGTGATCTTCACCAATTCCCTATTTTTGCCTTTGTCTTGGCTACCGTCACATGTTTGGGAAAGATCTATATTCATATATCAACTTGGAGTTGAGTACTTATGCTTTATTGTTGTTGACTTTACCCTTGAGGTAAACCGTTGGGAGGCAAAACTATAAGCCCCTATCTTCCTCTGTGTCCAGCTGAAACTTTGACACCATGAGTACCACGTGAGTTGTAACAATTGTGGAAAACAAAAGAGATGATTGAGTATGTGGGTTTGCCTTACAAGCTCTTATTTGACTCTTTCTGATGTTGTGATAAATTGCAATTGCTTCAATGACTATGGACTATTGTTGGTTACTTCTCGATAAGGTTTTTGCTTCATGCTTTGCTTTGTGAAGGAATTGTTACTTTCCCATAAGAATCTTTATGATGTATTGCTGTCCTATGTGTGATCATGATGCCCTCATGTCCGTATTATGTTTTATCGACACCTTCGTCCCTCAACATGTGGACATGTTTATGGAACTTGGTTTTTGCTTGAGGACAAGCGAGGTCTAAGCTTGGGGGAGTTGATACGTCCATTTTGCATCATGCTTTCATGTTGATATTTATTTCTTTTTGGGCTGTTATATTACTTGTGGTACCATATTTATGCCTTTTCTCTCTTATTTTGCAAGGTTTATTTGAAGAGGGAGAATTCAGGCAGCTCGAATTCTGGACTGGAAAAGGGGCAAATCCTAGTCCACTATTCTGCACATATCCAAATGCCCTGAAAAGTTACGTGGATTTTTTCTGGATTATATAAAAAATACTGGGCGAAAGAACTACCGGAGGGGGGCTGCCAGGGCGCTACAAGTCCTGACACAGCCACCCCCTGGTGGCGGAGTGGGGGCTTGTGGGCTCCCTGACGGTCCACTAGCCCCCCTCTTTTGCTATATGGAGCGTCCTGGTCCAGAAAAAATCAAGAGGGAGATTTTTCGTGGTTTCGCCGCCGCCACGAGGCGGAACTTGAGCAGATCCAATCTAGAGCTCCGGCAGGACGATCCTGTTGGGGAAACTTCCCTCCCGGAGGGGGGAATCGTCGCCATCGTCATCACCAACACTCCTCTCGTCGGAGGGGAGGCATCTTCATCAACATCTTCATCAACACCATCTCCTGTCCAATCCCTAGTTCATCTCTTGTAACCAATCTTCGTTTCGCGACTCCGATTGGTACTTGTAAGGTTGCTAGTAGTGTTGATTACTCTTTGTAGTTGATGCTAGTTGGATTACTTGGTGGAAGAGTTTATGTTCAGATCCTTGATGCTATTCATTACACCTCTGATCATGATTATTATTATGTTTCGTGAGTAGTTACTTTTGTTCCTGAGGACATGGGTTAAGTCATGTTAATAATAGTCATGCGAATTTGATATTCGTTCGGTATTTTGATATGCTGTATGTTGTGTTTTCCTCTAGTGGTGTTATGTGAACGTCGACTACATAGCACTTCACCATATTTGGGCCTAGAGGAAGGCATTGGGAAGTAGTAAGTAGATGATGGGTTGCTGGAGTGACAGAAGCTCAAACCCCAGTCTATGTGTTGCTTCGTGAGGGGCTGATTTGGATCCACTAGTTTAATGCTATGGTTAGACTTTGTCTTAATTCTTCTTTTGTAGTTGCGGATTCTTGCGAGAGAGGTTAATCATAAGTGGGATGCTTGTCCAAGTAAGGGCAGTACCCAAGCACCGGTCCACCCACATATCAAACTATCAAAGTAACGAACGCGAATCATATGAACATGATGAATCTAGCATGACAGAAATTCCCGTGTGTCCTCGGGAGCGTTTTTCCTCCTATAAGACTTTGTTCAGGCTTGTCCCTTGCTACAAAAGGGATTGGGCCACTTTCTGCACCGTTGCTTGTACTACTTGTTACTTGTTACTCTTTGCTTGCTACGTTTCACCTTGCTACACAATCACTTGTTACCGCTACTTTCAGTGCTTGCAGTTATTACCTTGCTGAAATCCATTTATCAGAGCCTTCTGCTCCTCGTTGGGTTCGACACTCTTACTTATCGAAAGGACTACGATTGATCCCCTATACTTGTGGGTCATCAATGAGGACTGCGAAGTGGGGGCCCTCCTTGCCTAGCTCCGTGGGGGTACCTTCCGGAATAGAACAACGCGGCCGGTGCGTATTGGGCCTGTCGAGGATGGTGAAATCTGCAGCACGCGGAATGTGATCCGGGTCCCACGTCCACACCCAGGCGAAGAGCGCTGACTAGTTCGTCTTGGATAGCGATTGACGCTTGATGAGGTCGAGCTCGAGTCGTTGCCAAGGACCTCTTGGACCGAGTCCCTGTCCCAAGTCGTCAAGGGGAGACGGTCGAGGACGACACGACAGTAGAACCGCCACACCTTGTTCCCGGACGAAGGTGGGAACCAAGGCCTTAGCTTGAACTGTACCCCGGTGACCACCAACGAACGACGTTCGAACACTAGGTCCTGTTGGTGTCGTGCCTCCAGGGTCAGGATGAAATCCTTTGGGAAGCAGGGTGCGACTTCAATGTCGCGGCAGGAGAAACCGTGCACGCTCGATGGCCCTGGCCACCATGTCCGTGGAGATACCGTCCCATGGCGAGGCTGCCGTGAGCATCAGGGCTGTGTTGCGGATACGGTCGGCCTCTTCCTCCATAGCAGGCGTTGAGACCACCTTGCAGCTTGATGTGGCCGGGCGCTGGTGAGCCTCTCCAGGGATGCGGTCCATCGTCCACCCCGACGCCACTCAAACGGGTTGCGGTTCCGCAGGGGCGGGAGAGGCCGGCAGAACGGGAACAGCCGGCGGCCGTCACACGCCGTGCTCAGAAGGCGTCGTCGGGGGGGGGGGGGGCTGGTTCCGCACTCGCCCAAAGTGACGTTTCATCTTTTACCCCACCAGGACAAATGCATGTGCGTTGCAATGGAAGAAAAAAATTACTTCCTCTCCTCACCACAGACACATGTTGACATCAATTTTTTTCCTAAAATCTGTTATAATGTCACATGAAAAATAACATGATAAACTTATCCTAAGAAAACATGATAAGTGAGGTTGCACAAAACATAAACATGAAATGATTCTTCGAGGAATACACATCACTATAGCACCCTTGGAATAGATCTTATGGATTCTAAATGGCCAGTATCAAGACTACATCTTCACATAGTATCATGGAACATCCTCTATCAATAACACTAAAAACATAGAGCATCTAGAACTGAATTAGGCAAATCCTGCCCATCAAACGCCCACGGATGCATCCGGGTTCATCCGTGGACACTCACCGGTCACACCTCAAATCTCATATTGAGTGCTATTGATCCGAGAACCTCATATTTCATCCCTTATATCCATACAAAGCATGCAAACTAAGCCCTACTTACTACACTAGCTAGTCAAAGCTTCATTATTGGAGATGTCCACGATGTTGGTGATGGGTGCCTTGTAGACGAGCGCCTGGAAGGGCTTCGGTTCCTTCTCCTTGTCATCATTCATGCTATGTTGTCACAACTGGTTCCCAAATAAATGATTTAATTGGAAATCATCCATGTACGTCTATAGTGAAGAAAATATTTCCCACTGACAGATTTAACTTGATACAGAAAACTAGTAGTACTCAATATAATACAAGTAGAGCGAGGGTCGCTCTACAATTTATTACAACATATCCAAGTCTTAGGATAGATGGAAATATTACACTGGTCTTAGAGTAACTCTACGGCTTGCGAAAATAAAGGGGGCACGTCACATCATAATAATGTGACATGATGATTACTACTATGCGTTAGGCCTCAGAATGAAGCTCAACGATTTATTCGGGGTGGCGGAAGCGGGGGAAATAAAACGGCGACGGACTCCAGGATTGCAAGGCTGACTGGGACTCCTCTAGCCATCGGACTCGCTATCTAACTCCTCATCCATGAGGTCTCCTTCATCCATATCCGTCCACAACAACAAGCGATTGATTACTCCGAGAAGTATTCGCAAACAGTTTGCACAAAAGATGAGATGCATGCAGTTGATTTTATTATGCATGGTTAGAGTCAAGTTGTATCCACATTATATGTGCAGAAAGTAAATAAGTTAGTGGATAAATCAGGCAGTAGTCCTCCCGAGATATCCGTAACAGAAAATAAAATTAAGGAAAACCACCGTCGTGCGTCTGAGCGACACCACACACAGGACATCACATAAATGAAATAAACAACAAGCCTCGAACGGTCGTCTCTGCGACACCACAGTAAGGGCATGGATAAACTAATATAACGTGCCGCAGTCGGGCATCTCAGTGACACCACAGAAAGGGCTTATAAGAGAAATAAACAATGCCACAATCGGGCGTCTCGACGACACAACATAAAGGGCTTTTAAGGGAAATAAACAATGCCACAGCCGGGCGTCTCAGCGACACCTCATAAAGGTCTTATAAGAATAAAATATTGAATATCCAGGAGGTAGAACCTTCCCAAGGATATCCAACAAAGAGAATCATAAGGGTTAGTCCAGAGTAGTAATGCATGATATGATAATGTCCCGCATCGTCATATGGTTCACCACATCCATTATTATTAACATCACTTATACTCCAAAGACCGACTCTAGGACCGACACTTGACTCGTCAAACAACGTCCTTGACCATGGACACAGCTACTCGAATAGTTTTGACTCTACAGAGGGTGTACTCTTTACCCATAGCACACGGTTTTCAATAGTCAATATGACTAATTCCGCATAGGGCATTTTAGAAGTGGACACTCAGAATCATCACACACCCACTTTACCTCCGCGAAGCCTGGATTCACCCGGACTACGCTGCCAAGGTAAAACCATAAGACAGGGAGGCTCCAACCTCGACTAGCATGGGATCAACAATATCTATATCGCGCACTTACTGGGAGTGCCCTCCATTCCGGTCCCAGACCGGAAACACCCATGCCCCCTGACCGGATGACTGCATTTATTCCAGGGCCATGGATACCTTCATACCGGCCCCTCTACTTGGTGTGTGACTGATAATAGGTCTACAACTGACTATACCGAACCCATTATCCAGGGAACTGTGGTAGCACGATAAGAAGTATGACATGGACAAGACTCGATCTAGGACGACACTGGAGTTTACCAAATTTATACCAGCACCATTGTGCTCAATCCATGACAAGGCCATAACCTATCACGTCCCGCGTGACTAGGCTATTCCACAACATTTCATAGCCATCACTTATTATCATCATATTTTTATCATGGTTAAATATGTAAAGTAGGTACGTGGTATGAAAGGTGATGAATAATAGATATGAGCTAAGTTAGCAAACAACACACCAAAAGTAACAAGCATGCTTGCCTAGTTCCACGTAGTCGAGATCAAGCTCGGTACATTTGACGTCGGGAATTTCGCTGTCGGAATCTACGGTATAGATCAAACAAGGGTATAAGTGGTACTGCCTAGCTAATGGTCTTAAAATATTTTTAGAAAAATCTAAAAATAAACTAGGCATTACCAGGAACAATTTGCAAAAAGAATCAGTGAATAACAAGTTATGGATCAAAAGTTATAGCCAATACGTCATCATGGACTATTCTGTAATTAGTTTTTATAGCAACAGGGGCTAGGCTGAGATTTAGTCAAAACACCCGAAGGGAAAGACGTTTCCCCAAAAGGAAAACGGCTACTGGCCAAATACGTTTCCATCGAAACGCTTCAGAGGGAGAGAGAGACACTGACAGAGGGGTCCCCTTGTCAGGTTCGAAAGCACCACCAGCGCCACATGCTCCGGGCGATCACCGACGACACTAGAAGAGAGAGGAGAGCCAGCTGGGGGTGCGGGTGCACTCACCATTGACTCGCGTGACTGATGGAGAGGGATTGGACATCGGGGGAGGCCTCACGTCGATGGCAGCAGATCTCTGGCGGCAACAACTCCCGTGACGCGAGGAAATCGATGACAGAGAGCCTCTGCGATGCAATTGAGCACGGGGTAAGCAGGGGTGGAGCTCCTGGATTCAAACGAAGGCCTCAGGGGGTCCTACCTCTACTTACTATGCATGGAAGTGGACGGATCCCAAAGCGGATAGGGGCGGCCGGAGTTGGGGAAGAAGGCCCCTCGAGGACCCCTTCCTGGATCGGCTGGTTCCTAGAGGTGGAGATGGAGAATGGGGAAGAGCTAGGCGAGGTCAGAAGCACTGGAGGGGAGATCTATTTATAGGAACCGCGAGATGAGCTACGACATTAACTCCGGCGAGCGATTCCGGTGATGCAGGAGCTTGGGCAGGAGGTTAGGTGGCCAGGATCGAACCTAATCACCACGGGGGCTCCATTTTTGACCAGAGGGAGGTTGGTCATCGACCGTGGCAACGCGGCGACAACGTGACCATTGCTGCGCACTGCGGCTGCAGAACCCATGCTCTGAGCTACACGGTGCGTGGCGATGGCCTTTGCGTAGCACACGGACGAGGAGGGGCATGCGGCGGTAGCACGAGCAAGGGGCAGTGCCGGGCGGCGCGGAATCAAAGCGAGGAGCTGCTGCGACTGCTGCAGAGCCGCTGCCAGAGCTTTGGCCGACTCTGTCGGTGAGCTACCGACGAGGGGAAGAGGCCAAGCTTTCGGCGACACTACAGATAGGATCTGGGCACAGGAGCAACGGCCATTGCACTGCTACTAGCGAGATTGACGAAGGGAGGGGGAAGGAAGTTGCGCTTTGTCTGAAGTTTGGTCTAAATTTAATTCAGACAGCTTCAGTCAGGTGCAGGTGAGGTGCTCGACAGAAAGAAAATCATATCTAGGAAAGGAATTTGATGCTGAATTTTTGAGGGGAGCACTCCCATTGGAAGAAAAGATGCTACACAAATTTTCAGATTTTTGTGTTGAGTTTAAGGCAGGTTTGAATCAAAAATGAGTTTCTGGGATCAGACTTCAGTCAAACCAAATTTGAATTTTTCAAACTTGAGGACCTAAAGGTTTTGGAGGAAAAGGTTGAGGATACTAAGGACTTCAAACTGCCAAAGTTTGGGGTCAAGATTCCAAAGGAAAAAGGAGGTTCCTTTGAAAAATTCTTGGAGTTCAAAGTGACTATAGAAATTCCCCTTTTAATAATAAAAATAATTGGGGTGATCCATCCATTCTAAATCTTTGGAAAATATTCAAAAACTATGTTAGGGCTTAGGAGAGGAGTGAAAAAGAAATATTTTGAGAGAAGCCTCTAGTGAACACTATGGCCCCCGGGTCTACTCCTCACCATATTTTCAGCCTTACACTTTTTCTCCGTTGCACTTTCCGCCTTCAGATCTCACTTTGCAATAAATCTTGAAGGGATTGATAACCCCTTTATAGCGTTGGGTGCAAGCTCTTTTGTGTTTGCGCAGGTACTTTGGACTTGACGAGATTCTCCTACTGGATTGATACCTTGGTTCTCAAACTGAGGGAAAAACTTACTGCTCCTGTGCTGCATCACCCTTTCCTCTTCAAGGGAAAAACCGATGCAAATAAGAGAAGTAGCAAGAAGAATTACTGGCTTTGCCGGGGAAGGACTTTTGTTGCCGTAGCACTGGCCGAGGAGAGGAT
Organism: Hordeum vulgare subsp. vulgare; assembly: GCF_904849725.1. NCBI lineage: Eukaryota > Viridiplantae > Streptophyta > Magnoliopsida > Poales > Poaceae > Hordeum > Hordeum vulgare. Next base: position 179,131,020 of record NC_058522.1, read on the forward strand.
CCGGCCCAGAGCGAAACGATGCGCGCGACAGGTTTGTTTTCAAACCTGCATGCACGCCCATCTTGGCAGCAAGAGAGGGGAGGGGAGGGGATGACAGGTGGGCTCCACCTGTCATCCCTTACCTCGGGCAGGGAGGCGGGGGTTCTCACCGCCAGCTATACGGGGCACGACCGGAGATTCTGAGGGCACCGGCGGGTTCGTGAGGTCGGTGCAGTCGCTCGGTAGCGATGCCGGACGTCGGAGTTGACCGTAGCGACGACAACATCGAACCTGAGCGGTGAAATAAGAAGGTGAGGGTTATGAGCTCGATTTGCCTGGAAATCACCAAATTGATGATCGGGTTAGCCTCGTGGGTCGCAGAGTTACCGAGAGGAGGAAATGGCAGGGAGAAAGGAGCTCTGTATCGGCTGGACGACGACAGCTCTAGGCGGCGAAGCTCCGGCTCAATCCCGATATAGAATCTCAAGAGCTTGCAGGGGAACGAGCAGGAGCCCAATTGGAGTGACCGTGAGGCGATATGGGAGGAGTAGGAGGCCCGGGGATGCCTTTTTACAGTGGTGGCAGGGATCACCGTGGCCGAGGATAATGGCGAGCTCGGGGGCGAGGCCAAGGGCACATGGGAGATAAAATAGGGAGTTTAGGGTGTTCCCTGGGTCAGTCCATGGCGAGGGCACATAAGAGGGGGAGTGGGGCGGCCTACACGCGCGAGGCCCCCCGGTTGGCTGAACTGGGCAGCGTTTGGCACACGCCGGAGAGGCCGTTGGAGAGGGACATAGAAGGTGGCCGGCAGGTGAGAAGGTTGTAGATGCCCATGCACCTGACTGGCGCGAGGGGGAGGCTCGAGGCGGTTGGCAGCGTCAGGCAGAGGGCGACTACAACGCACCTAGGCACTATAGCACGCTCCAGACCGCCCAAATTGCATGCCAAGCATGCCAATGATGACTTTTGCGCGACCAACCATGTCTAGGAGGTCAAGGGGGGAATAAACAAGTGGGTAGAGGCTTTGGATGATCTGGAGATTCGACACAGAGAGAGAGAGAGATAGATGAATTGAGAGAGAGGTGAGATCTTGCTGTCCATGAGGGAATTTGCGGGTTTTACCCCACTAATAATTGAGCTACGGTCATGGCAAAGTTACTAGGGTAAGAAGCATCATCGGGAGAAGTTGTGGTAGAAAAATGAAGTGAAGGATACGAGTAAAGATGGTGACAGCAGCAATTTTACTAAATTACCAAAAGGTGTTTGATGATTGCTTGGGCAAGTTACCTTTGCCCAATTGTTGTGAAACATAACAGGATTGCATTGTGGTCAAAATCAAGAGTGTTCACCAAGTTTCAGCTCATTTGACCAGAGTTGGCAATGCAAACTTGAAAATACCCAAGAATTCACAAAATCATATTCCTGATGACTTTGGTGACCAAAAACATTCCCATAAATGCACAACTTTGTGTAGCATCCTTATTTGGGGCCTAGATCACCTCTGCGAAATTTGAGATCATTTGGATAAAGTTGGCAATGTAAAGTTGCTCAAGTTTGGTTGTGGACATGAAGGGTTTGGGGGTTCTTAGGTGAACCAAATCAACTTGGATTGACATGAAATTTTGCACCGCCACCACATATATCATGGGTTAGTTGCTAGATGTTTCCTGGAATTTATTGAGAATAGTTCCTTTGGAAATATTTCAAAAGCTTGAAATCGGCAGAAAGGGGTTTGAGGGTTTTCGTCCAATATTTTGAACATGGCCATGTGTTGAAACTGATACATATTGAAAAAATATGTCCACTGAGTTTCCCAAAATTTTCTCAAATATTTTCAAGGCAAGAATTTTTTTCCCTATGAAATAACATTTCTCACCTCAGAAAAGGGTGTTGAAATAAAATAGGAAAATAACTTTTAAAATAATTATTTTGTGTTTTGGGAAGTCATTTTGATAATAGATTCAAAATAAAATCTTTGGGGTAAAACATCCTTCCTAAATTAAGGAATTGTAGTGCAAATCCCAATTGAGGGGTTTTGAAACTTCAAAATAAATAAATGCCCTTTTGTTGAGGTAACATTTTTGTAAAAGTAATTTCTAGTTCTATACACATGGCATGGTCATTGCGCAAGGGTTTGGATCAAGGATAGGAAGGTTTTGGAAAGAAGGTTAATTTTGGTGACTTAGCACACAATCAATCACAGAGGCATTTGCAATCAAAACAACCATCACATGCACTCAAAAAGTTTTAATTGGCTACAACTTTTGCAAAAACATAAAGTGGCAAAGTGGTACAAACACAAGGTGTCACCGACTTACCCCCTTACAAGAATCTCGTCCCCGATATTCCTCGGCTAGGTGCTAAATAGATAAGGGAACTCGGATCTAAGGTAGTCTTCATGCTCCCATGTTCCTTCTGCTTCGGTGTGGTTGCACCACTGGACCTTGAAATACTTGATGGTGCGGCTTCTGGTGCAACACTCTGTTTCGTCCAAGATGCGGATTGGTCTCTCATGATAAGTGAGTTGTGGCCGAAGGTCTATGGTGTGATGATCGATGTCCTTTTAGAGGTCCGGACAGTTGGGAACTTGGAGGCACTTCCGGAGTTGTGACACATGGAAAACGTTGTGCACATTCGAAAGCTCGGATGGTAGCTCCAGCTGGTAAGCAACTTCTCCTCGCCTTGAGGTGATCTTGAAGGGGACAATGTATCTTGGCGCAAGATTTCCCTTGATGTGGAAGCGCTTCGTTCCCTTGAGAGGCTTGACTCGGAGATAGAAATAATCTCCAGTGTTGAGGTCCACTTCTCGGCGGCACGAGTTGGCGTAGATCTTCTGTCTTGACTTGGCGATCTCCAGACGTACTTTGAAGAGTTGAACTTGCTCTTCGGCTTCACGAAGGATATCTGATCCAAAGATCAGTCCTTCTCCGGTCATAGACCAGTTGAGGGGAGTGTGACACTTGCGTCCATACAACAATTCAAATGGTGCCATGTGCAGACTGGACTGATAGTTGTTGTTGTAGGAGAACTCAGAAAAGCGCAGACAATTCTCCCACTTGGCTCCATATGCCAAAACACATGCGCGGAGCATGTCCTCGAGTATCTGGTTCACTCATTGCGTCTGACCGGCTGTCTGAGGGTGAAAATTAGTGCTGAAGGAGAGCTTGGTCCCCATAGCTTCTTGGAACTTCTTCCAAAACCTTGAGGTTAACTGAGTACCTCGGTCCAACATGATCTCCTTTGGAACACCATGCAGACTCACGATGCAGTTGATGTAGAAGTTGGCTAGCTGGCTTCCATCATAGGTGTTATTGACGGGAATGAAATGGGCTACCTTGGCCAGGTTGTCGACAATTGAAAGTGCGTTATATCAACTAGAGGGGGGGGGGAATATGCGAGTTTTACAAATTCATCACTAAGGAAATTCCTAGTGAGGAAAGTCCTCAGTCATGAACTGAGTGCAGCGGAAATAATACTTAAACAGATATGCAAAAGCGACTATAGCTAAGTCCTCAGAGTGAGTTGAAGTATTCGGTTTGCACAAGTCACGTAAACAGGATAAGCAGGTGATGAATAACTCAGGTGAAGAATTTGAGGTGAGGAATTTAGAGAAAGTCTCCTGTCATTTTCTTCAAACAGTATAGATCAAAGTCATCAACATACAATTGAGGAAATGGAAGAGTTGAAGAAATAGAACCCGTAGCTCGATGAGGACAATGGTTTGATGACCCAGTTCCAACTACTATGACAGCTGTACGTCTGGTTCGGAGTGGCTTGGTATTCAAAACAAAGGACACACAGTCCCGGGACACACAGTACCTACCGTAGTCTCCTTGAGATGAGGACACACAACCCTCGGCAAACACTCGTGGTAAGTCCTCAGGGAAAACTTCCAAACCCTCACAAACTCGGTCACCCGACGATCCACAATTGACTGCTGGATGCTCTAGACCATAACGCCTAACCGTTTGGACGATGCATAGTCGTCAAAGGTAACTAGCGTCTGTTCCACACAGGAAGAATCTCTTCAGTGATGCTCAATCACTTTGGGTTTTGGATTTTGGTTTGGGTGTTTGGGGTTTTTCCTCAGTTGATGATTTTCTCTCAAAGTACTCAAGGATTGCGTTTCTCCAAATGACAAGTGTTAGTTTCTCTCGGAGAAGCCAACCAGCTAGTGGTTGTGGGGGGCGGCTATTTATAGCATGGGAGCATCCCAACATGATAGGACATTATTGTCCCTAATGATATGACTGTTGTGTGGATAGGGTTGGGGACACGTGGCGCACGACGCGGCAACGGTCAGAACTTTTAACTCTGAAAGTCCTCATGTCTCTCATTTTCCTCACTTGAAAGATTTGGTATGTGTAGGTTTGAGTTGAACATCATGAGGAAATCTTTCCTTAGTATTACCTCGATACCCCTAATAGTATGGTGTTCCTATGACTCAAGAAAGAAGAAAATGAAACAGAAAAATTAAATCTTCAAGCTTCGAAGACTTCAGAGCATTTTCTTTGGGATACCCCGAATTCCTCATCTTCATTGTCTTGATGAGGAATAGCAATTTCTTCGCTATCAAAGTCTTCAAGGAATGACCAAAGTCTTTATCCGAAGACAAGTATTTTTAGGGGTCGATATTCTTCGAATAACTCAAACTCCTAAGCGACTTATAGAGCATGTGTACAGTCACAAACATATCAGTCTCCTAACCTATAAGTCTTCATTCCACCATAATCACTAAGGTGCACTAGATGCACTTACAATTTCCCCCTTTTTGGTGGTTGATGAAAAATAGGTTAAGTTCTCAATGTTAATAAAAATATGAAGTGTAAGAACAAAGTTTGAGGAATTTGATTGCAAGATATAGATAAACTCCCCCTAAAGATGTGCATGTTTGAGGAATTTGCTTTGCACTAAAAATGCGCATTGATGATTTATATCATGGAGATATTCCCCTATATCCTGTAATTCTTGCATGCATTTAACATATAGTATGAGGAATTTGAAATGCATGATGAAAAATGGTGTCTCATGAATTTCAGCATGCATGCATTTAATCAACTTGAGGAATAAGCATGCGAGGAAAAACGTGCCTTGATCAACTAAGTATCCGGGGTCTTCAGGGTCTTCGAGTCCAACTCCTTCGTCAAACGTGGAATCTGTCATTGTAGTAAATAAAAAAAATTCATAAGTAGCTCACTCAAAACAGAACACAAACTTACTTTAAAAATGTCATTCTATTCTGATAAATGTATATTCTAGTTTTAAAAATATTTGTCTCTGGTTTAGGTGAAAAGATTATTTTTAAAAATCAATTTAATAGAAGCTAAAGTATTCAAAATAAGCCTTTTAATAATCACTATACAGAAAAGTTGTCCGAAAAATTTGTTCAATAGCTCTATTAAATTCTACTTATTTTTAGAAGAATTGTGGTGGAAAAATAATTAAATTAGATTTAATAAAAAATTCTACAAAAATCTATTAAAATAGAAATACAAAAAATGAAAAAGGTCTCAGCCCTTGGCCTGGCTCGGCCTGTGGTGGGCCGGCACAGCTGGCTAGCCAGCCAGCCAGCCCAGGTGCTCGCGCCGTCAAGTTCAAACCTGATGCGCGGGCCCCAGCGGTCAGCGACTAAGAGAGGAGAGAGGGAGAGAGATGAGCCATCGACAGGTAGGGCACACCCGTCGGGGTCATCTTCCACCTGTGGACAAAGGGGAGGGGAGGTACGCCGACGGCGACACGACACCCTCAAGCCCCAACGACGGCAGGAATGGAACCAGCATGTCACCGCCTACCTGCTGGTGGTCGAAGGGACGACGGGGAGGCCCTGGTTTACCAGCGATGAGGTGGCACCGATGGAGCCGATTCGGGAGGTGGATGAAGTGGGTGCTACGGGAAGGGATTAGCTCGGGGAAGAGGTGGGGAAGCTCCATGAGCTCATTACGGTCATGGAGGAGGAGAGAGGAGCGCGAGAGCTGGCCTATAGCCCGAGATCGACAGAGCTCCGAAGCGGCGGGGCCTCGGTTGATCTCGAGCATCGGAGCTCGCTGTGCTCGAATGGAGTGCCTAGGGGTTTGTTTTAGGCTCTGGAGGAGTGGAGTGAGGGTGCTGGAGCGAGGGGAAGGCCTATTTATAGGCACTCGACGGTGCACCCAACGGGAAGCGCCGGTGGTTTCACCGTGGCTCGCAGGAGAGGCGGAGAGAGCTCAGGGTCAAAACCATGGTATTGCGGACGTGGTTTAGGACCCGTGTGACTCACTGAGAGGGAGAGAGAGCTAGGAGTGTGTGTGCATGCGTGGCCACGTTCTTTTGGACAAATATAGCACGCGGGGGCACGCGTCGCTCCGATCAACAGAGCGGGGGTGGAGGGGTCGGTGAGGCTGTCGTGATGCAGGAGGGTTGTCGAGGACGTGGAAAGGCATCGAGGGGAGGCTTGAACTGGCCGGGGCTGGCCACCTTTGCCTCAAGTGCGCCCTGTAACTCCCCTAGAATGTAGTTTTGGCATGCCACGACATGTTGGCGTGCTCTGGGCGCCTTAGCTGTGTCTGGCATGTCCTGGGGCTGGGTTAGATAATCCCTAGCCGTTTGAGAGCCGAGAGACTCACTGTTGGTCAAAGGGAGTGACTAAAGAGATGATGTCAGACATGAGCCAGAAACTAAAATGGAGATTTTGGCTCTTATGCTTGGAATCGGCGAGGGGCGACTCGTCTGTAGTTGAGGAGTGGTGCTGGCTGCTTGCTCTATGAGTTCGAAGGAAAGTGCATGGGTGTAGAGTGAGGTAAGTGTTGTTTTACTAAGCTGGCAGAAGGTGTTTGACAGGTGTTTGGGGTAGCTATACTTCACCACTGGTGTTGAAAGTTAACATGATTAAGTTTGATGCAAAAATAGGATGCTCCACCAAATTTGATCTTCATTGGACAAGTTCGGCAATGCAGACTTGAAATCACCCCCAAATGGGCAAATCTGTCCCTTCCAAAGGGAATGTGGGTAGATTACCCCCTGCAAATCCCATTTTTGGCAGAGACTACTCATTTGGGATGTTGAGCACTCCTGCAAAGTTTCAACTATTGGAACAAACTTTGCTATGTAGAGTTGCTTCAACTTGATTCTGGACAAAGAGGGTTTTAGGATTATTTGGTGACCCAAACCACCTTGGAATGAGGTGAAACTTGGCATGGCCACCATATATAGCTTGAGAAGATTGCTGGAATTATCTGGGAATTTATTGGAAATATTTCAAGATGTGAAAACAGACAGAATAGGTTTTCAAGGATTTTCTCAACTATTTTGATGACACCGGCGACGAGCTCAGCGGTTGTCGGAGTTGAGGCACCATCGGGATCACAGCTATGAGGACTATCACGCACAGGGGTGGGCTCGTACAACACCTACACGATGCACTAAAGCTAACGGTGGCCTCAGAATGACTATCCGATCACCGGAGTGCTACCGGCGACGAGGTCCCGCAGCGGATCTCATCGGGCGCCGGTAGAATCGGGGCCTAGAGCTCGGGATCGACGGGGAAAATGAGGGGGAAAGGACCCTGAGCTCACACGGAGTGCAGAGGCGACGAGAGCAGGCTCGGGGATGGTCTGAGGAGGGAGAATGACGGCGGCGAGCTCCGGGGATCCGAGGTTGAAGACGATGGCGTCACGGCGTCTCAGGGGTTCTCAGCGTCGAGCGACTGGTTGGAGAGCTTCAGGGGACCAAGGCAAATCTAATGCAGAGCTCAGGTGAGAGGGAGAGGGGCTGGAGCGACGGCGAGCTCGAGCTCAGCTCGGGCTCTAATGGCGGCCGAGAGAGGAGAGAGCTGGGGGAGGAATGAGGCGAGGAGGACCTCGGGGACGGCTGCAGGAGGCTTATCCCCTTCTTGCCAGCGCGAAGCGGCGGCCAGCCAGGCACGCAGGTGCGTGGCCGCGCCGGAGGGAGCGGCGCCCACCTCCTGCTGCTCGCTGGCATGAGGATGACGACAGGGCTAGCTGGGATGGGCCAAGGGTGAGTGACAGGTAAGGTTTCTTTCTATTTTTTTTTCATTTCTGTTTCTGTTAATTACTTACTGACTTTGTTTTCTTTTATTTTTGGCTCCAAACTATTTCTAAAATAGCTTGAAACATGCTGAAATGTTATTTGGAATATTTCCAAACATATATAAAAGTTTCAGCATTTTTTAAAACTTTGAAATATTTGAAATCAATTATATAGTTGATTTCAGTAGCTTTTAACTTTAAAATAAAATGCCAAAAGAACTTTGAAAATATATTTAACCTCTGATATTTTGTTTTCAACATTTATTAAAAATGATGAACTTTTCTATTGGCCATTTTGGAATTTTTAATTTTCCACCAAAATTATAAAGCTTTTGAATATAGAGTTGCTAGGGTTTGCTTTGGTTTTCTTTGCTTTGCTTTTGATTTCATTTCATTTTCTTGGATGCAATGAAGAAGACATGAGCACAAACTTTCTATACTCTATTAGGGATCAGGGATGTGACAATATAACTAGACTAGAAGTAGTTTTTCACTCGAGTCGGCCAAGTTCGATCAATCAACAAAGCTCCTAGGTCAGTACGGCTCTGATACCCACTTGTAATGCCAAAGATGCAATCCTATCCATATTTTGGCTCGAGGGCCTCGATAGGTATATAAGTGCATCTCGTCATTTTGCAAGAATGGATATTGTTACGATTACATGTACATAAGAGATAAGTATATGGAATTGGCTTACACTCACACAAGCTACAACATTAACATCACAATACAACAATACATTCAATCATCATGTAGAAGAGTAGGGTCCGACTATGTATGAAATTAAACAATAAAAGAACGACATCCATCCTTGCTATCACAGGCTGCCGGCTTGGAACCCATCCTTTGATTGATGACGAAGATCAAAAAGAAGAAACTCCAAATAAAACAATCATCACGCTCACGTCAAAGTATCGCTTTACCTGTACCTCAACTGCTGTTCTAGAAATATGTGAGCCACGGGGACTCAACAAGCTCATTTTCAAAGGAATCAAGACTAACAAAGCTTAATGGGTGAGGTCTGGTTAAGTGGTGAGGCTCCAGCAAGCAAATAAGAATTTATTTGAGTGGCTAACTTAAGAGTACAACAATAAGAAGGGGGTGATCTACACATAAACGGACGTGAACTGATAATGATCTCTAAGTGATCATGGGCACCTACTTATGTCAGATATAACCCCACCATGTCCTCTATCAGAAAGAGAGCTCACGAGAAGAGACAATCATAGTTACGCACAAAGTTATTAAGTTTTAATTAAGTTTATTTCAGGTTTGCTGTGATCGGGTGTTAAACTAAGTTTACAAGTTGCCACATAACTGCGGCATGACTCTTAGAAACATTTAACCCTGCAGGTGTGCTGTAACTAGTCCATCACAAATTACCACAAGTTGCTTCAGAAACCTCGACCAAGAAAACAGGTGATCTCCTTGGATTGCTGGGGGAAAACCTCAACCTTGAGATATCCGAAAGTATCCTCAGAATCCCTCACACAAGATGTTTGAGAAGGGTGAAACAAATCAAGCAAGGCCACCTGGTGAGCCAGATCCGCATCGAGAGCCGCACACTCTCTATTTAATTATGGGCATCAACCCTTTGTGTAAAGTCGATGATATCCAGAAAATGCCTCGAGTTGCCCCAAGGTGGCACCGCCGACTGCTAGATAGGTGGACCAACACTCGTGAGGACCACTATCCTAATGGTTGGTTAATTGTCCACATGTTAATTACTCCCTATGCGGTTCATTAGTTATTAGGAAAATGTAATAGCAATGTTGGGCCTTCCTAGACGAGTTTTATCCCAAAAACAAAAATCAAGGGCTTCCCCATAAGACCCCAATCATGGGAGGAGCGCTCAATTCTGGAACATAACGCTGGTACACAAGTAACTATTGCGGCAAAGATGGAAAAAACATTGAGCTAGAAGGCCAAGCCTTCAACCTTTTACCAAGTATATAGGTGCACTAAATTAAATAGCAATAATATGGTGATATAACAAGGAACACATATTTTCACATGGAAGCATCTACATCTTCAACTAGCAATGCTATAAGAAGGCTGATCAAGCAGTAACACACCCAAACAGAGGTTTGCTGGGTTGTGGAGGGGGTTAGAGGATTTTCATGGCTAGGTTGGGAGCCTGAACATAACAGGTGGTAGGCAGCGAGACATAGCATAAGAAAGAAGACAACTATCATGGCAATGATAGTAGTTGTATCTAGGGAAATGGTTATCTTGCCTGTGAGCCTAATTGGAAGAAGAACGACTCCATGAAGTAGACGAACCACGTAGCCAAACGAATCCTCACACACCGAAGCGGTTCGGAACTCTATTGAGAGAAAACAATCTAGAAACAACAATCAGCACACGATAAACACAACAACATATGCATGACATGATGTGTAAGCAATTATGATGCATGTGCCTTTAATTATGCACGACACGACAAAGCACAACAATTTATTACTACACAATAAATGATGCTCAATATTGATGAAAATCTACATTTAATTACTTAGTTCACTCCCGTTAAGGTACACAACAATATTAAATGTTGTTAAACATGGCAACAGGTGAAGCATAATTAAACTACACTATCTAGGTATTTTGGATGAGGTTGGAAACAACTTATAGTATTTCCGAAGCGACCCGATATGTTAATTTGAAATTGGTCCAGATCTGAACTAAACATGTTCTGTATTCATTATACGGCAAAATAAAGTGGACCATGTGATTGTACACATCATTCTAGTCGATCTTCATATACAGATCATTGAAAACGGAGCTACGATCTAAAAGATATGAGCAACACAAGATGATACGCCACAAATGCAAAACGCATGCAAATGACAGCCACCACATGTTAAATCATGGATGCAACAAGATATTATGGAACTACAAGAAATTATAGGCAAGTTTAAATGAGGTCCGAACAACGAATAACAATTCCGGAAAGTCCCGATATAAAATTTATATTTTGATATTGTTCTGCCTATAATACAATTTTAGATTTGTTAAACAGGAAAATAAATGCCACCATGTTGTTCTACATATTTTTCTAGTCAAGTTACATATGTCGATCAATTTAATCGGAGATATGGTTAATTAATTATGAATTAAATCGTTTGACATGGCATTGACGCAAAAATATTACAAATATCAAGTTAAATGTCTTTAACATGGTTGCTAGTTCAATATTGTGAAACTACATGAAATTCTATGCATTTTTCATATATGAAGTTTTTAAATCTGACGCATGGTTATTTTGCTATGGATTAAAATGTTTTAATATTGTATCACGGGAAATAGTGCAAACAATAGGTTAAACATTTTCCTAAACATGTATGAAAGTGTGAAATTTGTAATCTACACAAAATTCTAGACATTTTACATGTTTGAAGTTTTTACATATGATGCATTGTTCATGAGTTATTAAATGCATGAACTAAAGGTTTTTTTTATAAATAGCTAATTCACTCGACAATTGGATAATTCGCTAGATAGAAAAAACAACACACGAGCCCAATCTACAACACGACCTAAATAGAGCAATGGTGCAGGATAGCTAAGTACCGCACTCATGAGGATTAGAGGGGTGCAGTCACCGGAGGCCTTCTTCCATCGTGACGGGGTGAGCAAGCTTGGTGCGGCTCGCACTCAGCTGGTCGGAGGAGACCTGCTGGGCTGCGGGGAGCTGGCGGGGCGATGTTGTGGCGCTGGGTCTGGCAATGCTGGGCCTGGCCGATCGGTCAACGACGTAGCGTGCCCTCCCATCTCACTTGAAGCAGAGCACCAGGTGGCCACCGGTGGCTCTACAAGGCGGCGAATGGGAGTGGCTTGGCGGCCGATGGCAAGGAGGAGAGGCTGCCAGAGGATGGGGCGACCGGATCCGGGGCAAGGGACCCCATTCCCAGCGGATCTGGCACCTTTCACTGGAGCTTGTCATCCATTGTATGTGCCTGAGGGAGAGGGAGATGGGGAGGTGAGAAGAGGACCCCTGACGAGGAAGAGACGAGGGACGCGATGGCCTTGTGTGAGACGGGGAGGTGAGAAGAGGATCCTGGCGCCCGTCGTCACTCCGCCCAGGCCGAGGCCGCAACCGCTGACCCCACCACCCGCAAGCAACAAGCCTCCTTCGTGCACCCATCCGTGCAGCGGGAGGGCCGCACCACCATGGCTTCCTCCTACTACGCCCATCTCGAACGGGTGAACATGCAAGCGACGCTGCTCATGGCACGCGAGCTACTTCATTACCGCCCGACGGACATCGGCTACAACGCATGGCTAGGCTGCTTCACCGAACTCGTTACCAGCGCGGGAGAGGCCCATGCGCCCTCTTGCCCGCGATGGAGAGGAGGCTCAGAGAGCGCCGCCGCCTCCTCCCGCGTGTGGCGGCGAGGTCGAGCGCAGGCGCTACGCATGCCCGGGGGGCCCACCTCACGAACCACCACCGCATGCCCCAGAAGGACATAGCTTTCAGATTTTCCGCCATGAGGCTCTGCTCAACATGTGCGCGGTCCTCGAGCAGCAGCATCACTACCTGGACCGGGTAGTCCAGGATGTCGCTGCGTTCGGGCACCAGAAATGGGCCATCCTCGTGCACGGCGGCCACTGAAGAACTATGGGTTGCTGGGCCTTCACCCGCGAGCTGCATAGGGTGGTTTGGCTAGCCAAATTCAAGCCCGAGCTGCCCCCGTGCTATGATGGATCCCTCGACCCTACTAGGTTCCTCCAACTCTACGCCCTGCGCGTCGAAGCTACGGGCGGTGACGACAAGGTCATGGCGAACTGGCTTCGGATGGCCCTCCCGTGCGGAGCACGGTCGTGGATCCAAAACTTGCCCGAGGACTCAGTGACTTCATGGTGCATCCTGTGCGAGCTGTTCATCGCCAACTTCAAGGGCATTCACGACCGTTCCCTCTCTCCCAATAACCTGCGCCACGTGAAGCAGCATCCTGGGGAGACCCTACACAAGTACATACAATGGTTTAGCGAGGTGCACAACAAGATCCCGCGCACCACAGACGAGGCATTCATCATGGCGTTCACCAATGGGATCACGAACCTCAAGATGTGCGAAAAGCTCGCCAGCAATGACACCGTGAGCATGGCCATAGAGTTGTTCAACCTGGCAGACAACTGCACAAAGGCCAAGGAGGGCCACTTGATCACCCAGGACAACCATGAGAATGCACCCGACACCAAGGCCAAGGCCAACGCCAAGGAGGTCAAGCGCAAAGGACACATAGTACTTGCGACCGAACCAGACGAGAAGCGCGGCCGCGAGCGGAGCATGCCCGAGAAAGAATGCCGCCCGTTCTTCATCTACCGTGACGTGTACACCCACAACACCGAAGATTGCCAAGAGCTGAAGGTCCTCCAAGATGAGAGGGTTGTCGAGTGCCCGGAGCACAACGACCACGGTGCTGGTCGCGGCGGTGGCTGGGGCGGCAGCAGGTGGGACAACTACAATGGCAACCCTCGCTGGGGCTAGTACGAACAGCCTCGCAATAACGGCTGGCGCGACCAGCCTCGTGAGGCACGCCCTCGGGATAACACGGTGCTCCCCCATCCCCCGTCTTCCTCCGACGCCGAGGAGGAACAATGACAACCAAGATGACGAGGAGGCCGGTGCCTATCAGGAGCCTCACGCGGTGGCTTGCATTCTCGTTAGAGCCCATACTCCCTCGATGAACCGCGAGCTCAAGCATCTCTATTGAAAGGTGAACGCCAGCCTCTCGAGGCAGAGGGCTGCGAAGCCCCTCAAGTTGTCCAAGTTGCCATCACCTTTGACACCAGGGATAGCCTCCAGTTCGCGGCTATTGCGGGAATGCTCCCCATGATGTGCACTCCCACCAACGAAAACGTCACTGTCACCAAGACTCTCGTCGATGGAGGCGCGGGACTCAATGTACTCTCCATCAAACCCTTCGACACACTTGAGGTGTTGTACGACCAGCTGATGTTGACCAGGACGTTATCCGGGGTGACCGTTGGCTCCAACATCCCGCTTGGGCAAGTCCACCTACCTATCAACTTCGGCACGTGCGACAACTATCACACCGAGCACATCGACTTCGACGTGGAGCACATCGGCCTCCCATACAACGCCGTCCTGGGATACTCAGCACTCGGCTAGTTCATAGCGGCAACCCACCATGGTTACCATGTCCTCAATATGCTAGATTGTAGTGGCATTATCACCGTCACTTGCGATGAAAATTATGTTGTCTGCTCCCTCGAGCGCACCTATAGGGCCGCTACAGCAGAGCGCTCTGACGATACTAGGGGCAATATGGCTCGCGAGGTCGCACCCTTGAGGAAGAAGTAGTCGCTGCCCGCCTCTGGCTCCACCAAGGCGAAGGGTACGGTGGCCAAGGCCAGGGCTGCAAGCCCCATATGTGGTGAGGGTGGTTCCCCGTTCCGGCAGAGGAAGGCGCGCCCGTCGCCTCCCTAGGGTCGGGCTCGTGGGTTTCCACCTGGAAGGCCTTTGACTTGGCCATTACATCGTGAGAGGTGCTCGAGAACCACCTGGAGGCACGCCTCAACGCGTGCCCTCGCAAGCATGGGTTATGACACCGGGCGCCGAGGGCACAAGAGTTTATCGCTCGAGAGATAAACAAGCTGCGGGTGGCTCGCATCATGTGCAGCGAGCGTCGCCCCAAGCGCTTCATCAGGTGGATCATCGCTCTTGGGAGGACCGGAGGGGTGCGCATGTGCGTTGACGTCGTAGGCCTTAATGGGGTCGCGTCCCAAAGCTCCTTCTAGCATTCATACATGGCCCCGCCGCCGACTCTGTTCACATGCCCTTCGGCCTGGAGAACGCCAGTGCTAACTTAAAAAGGTTGACATGGCTCGCTCCGGCGCCTCGCGTGGCACCAGGACCTTGCAAGCCCCTAGGGTTGTGGGAGGCAGCCGACCCCTGATGGGCCGGCCTTCATGACGTGCTTCATCCACCAACTTGGAGCTCCAAATACAACACGATCGCTAGGTGAACTTTTGTTTCATTCGAGATCAAGGGAACTCTTTGGGCTGCGTTATCCTAAGTTGTGAGCACCCGCCCTCGCGGAATTCTTGCTTTTTTGGTTGTGTGGTAAACCCTGTGATTTCCCTTCAAAGCTTATGTTTTTTGCTTGAAATGCATCACTGCTATATTGGCGTTTCGTCGCCTCCGGTGCCATGAAGCGGGTGATTTTCGCCTGATAATTTCATGAAGGAACATGGCACGAAATTTTTGCTTGGGTTTGTCCCTGCAATGTCACTAAATCATAGTGATTGAGCTTTGTGTGAAAGGCTTACCCCAGTATACGTCACCTCCTGGGTCCTCGATGCCAAACATCTTCGTGTAGTGGCCTCATGATGATCACCCGACATGTATCGCCCACATGTCACAGGTCCCGTAAGTGTATCATTGCGCAAAGAATGAGGCACGACCCGCCTGAAGAATGAGACTAGGAGCTCCTGAGCCTTGTGCTTGGGGTATCCAACGCCTCTGTAGTTGTCGCTCGTGACACTCTCACGAAATATTGAGTTTGGGTCCATAAACGCCTCGGAGCCTCCTAAGTGGAAACCCACTGCGAGCCGCGTCGTGGCCTCAATGGAGGGCTCCCGCACATGCCCAAGTGGATGTCCCCATGCTCCGTGTTGGCGAAATTACTAGTGAACCATGATATGCCCATGCACAAGTGGAAGCCCCATGCATCACGATCGAGAGGATTGTCATAGCTCCACTCTTGCCGGCTTCCCCTTGTACCACGCACAAGCGGGGGTTAGGACATGGTGCCTATGCTCGAGTTAGTCCCTGCACCGCTGAAATATCCAAGCGATCGAGATCTATCTCGCCGGCTTACCCCCATGCAACCTCCCCTCCTGGGCTCCTTGTTGTCTATTCTCGCCACACGACACCCAAGAGTAAGCAGGAAGGTGCACATCACTCTAACCAATTCGTTTGTATGAGAGCCGCTTGCGTGTCAAGGGGGGATCTTGAGCACCGCGTCTCAGGAACCTTCACTAGTCCTATAGCCTCTCACCCCCTAGCGTTCCCGTGGAGGTTGAGATACGCACAGGGCTTGGCCCTTCTGACATAGAGTACAAAGGTTCTCATCACAGAATGCAAGCTGCTTTAGCGTCAAGGGGGGTTCCTGAGCATCGAGAATCAGGAATCTTCACTAGTCCTATAGCTTATCACCCCTTGGCGTTCCAGTGGCGGTTGACATACGTCCATGGCTGGGCCCTTTCGACATAGGGCGCAAAGGCTCCCAACGGGGAGTACTAAAACACTCGACGGAGTTGATTGCGCATCAAGGGGGGATCTTGAGCATCGCCTCTCAGGAACCTTCACTATCCCTATAGCCTCTCACCCCGAGGCGTTCCAATGGTAGTTGAGATACGTGCAGGGCTGTGCTATGCCGACGCAGAGCACAAAGGATCCCAACGGTGAACACGAAGGCCCTCAAGCGAGTTGCTTGCACGTTAAGGGGGGATCTTGAGCATCGCATCTCACGAACCTTCACTACTCTTGTAGCCTCTCACCTCCTGGTGTTCCAATAGTGGCTGTGATGCTCGTAGGGCTCGGCCCTCACTACATTGAACACAAAGGCAAGTAAGAGGAAAACCAAGCATGGAAAGAAATTATGGATCACAAATAGTTATTATAGAATTCAAATTGTTCCATAAAATAAAGTTGTCGTCTGATGCCACCTCGAGGCAACAGTAATCTATTTCAGGACAAGGACACGGGACTCCTCGTCGGGCTCCTTGCCATCACTGTAGAAGAACTTCCCCGACGGTGTGTTCACGTGGCCCTCCATGGCAGTCTCGAAGTCGTCACGGGATTCCTTGGGCATGGGGCCCATCACCTCCTCTAAATCGAAACAGGGATCGTGAAGGAGGAGATGGCCGGTGACGCGGATCGCCACCATGGAGAAAAGGTCGCGACACTCCACCTCCAGGATGCCATCTGCCTTCTTGGTTCCGCCCTCGAGCTCCATCACGAGCTCGGAGGAAAATTCAGTGTAGTTGGCGTCTTGAGGGATGAAGGGAGACTTGTGCTCTAGACTGTTGTCAGATCTCGGGCTTCGCAAAACCCTAAGGATTCGAACACTCGGCATGTACGAAGGTCTCTCCCTGCTCTGCCTCGCCTAGACCACTACTCGATGGAAACGACGAAGGACTCACTCGATGGCGAGGAAAGCACAGGACACAACAGTTCACCCAGGTTCGGGCCGCTGCGAAGCGTAAAACCCTACTCCTGCTTTTGGTGGATTGCCTCTCGCGAAGATGCTGGATGAATTAGTACAGTGCTCTCGAGCCTCCGGAGGCCAAGTGGCAAGGTGTATTGTTGCTCCGTCCAAATGAACACCCCCTCTCAAGTATCCTACCCTCTTTATTTATAGCGGAGGACCGGGTCCTATTCACTCATAACTTTAGTGGGAAGGGATCCCAAAATGGCCAATTTCAAAGGGGAACAAGGAAACATGCCCCCCTGTCCAAAGGTGGTCTTTGCCTGCAAAGTAACTGTCTGCGCTGCAGCGATGGGCCCGAGGGTGACGTTTGCCCTATGGGCGGCCGGCTGCCAGTTTGTTGCACCAGAAGGGAAACCTTTGTAAGATGCCTTTGGAACCCCTATACGCTCCCGCCTTCTTTGCACCAAAGGGGAAACTGCCCCGTCCTGCTATGTGCTGCTCGCCTTTCCTTTCCTTGCGTCACCCTTGACTTGTGACGCCCGGCCTTGCCTTGGAATATCCACTGCTCCGGAGGAGTCCTGAGGAGGCCCCCTACGGGTCTTGACGCTGCTCCTCCTCGTGAGGCTTGGCCCCTCACGAGGGCCTTACCTTGAATGGTGTCGGACCCGTTGGTTTGCTAAGTTGAGGCGGGCCCGCCCTGCGCCACAGGCAGGCAGGTCTGGGTACCCCTAATCCCAGAACACTAAGAGTAGCCCTCGGGCCCGCGGAGTGCTCGGGTTGGCTTCGTGGCGGAACGTGGGGGCAGCATGAGATGCCGTGGGTCCTGAAATACGTCTGGGCCTCGCCGGCGTGCGTCACGCGGCTGGTGTCGGGTTCTCCTTGTCCTCTATCTGTGTCCCCCTTATTAGATGCCATGCTTGTAGCTTCGGTGCCTTATTGCTTTCCTTCTTCCGTACTCCCCTTTCTTCTTAGGTCTCCGACTTGAACCGACGCCTCCCAGATTGTCACACCCCATTTTCACTTCCATGTTTATGTGTAATGCAAAAATTTGAGTCTATAAAAACTTTTTCAAAACTAATGTTGTGAGTGCCATGATTGTCATTGTATGCTTGTATGCTTGATCATGTGATGAAAAACCACATTTCTCAAGATCAAATTATTTTCAAAACCCTTTTCTTATTTCTAGTTAAGGTAAAACCCTGCTTTGTGTTGCACTACTTGGCCTTGATGGCAAGGAGTGTTCTTACCCAAAGTTTTTCATTTGATTCTAGTACTATTTTGGTACTCCAAAACCACAAAATAATTATTTTATGAATTATTTTCCTAATTTATTTGCTTGTCCATTTCTGAGGCTATATGGAAAAATACTTTTCTGCTTTAGAAAAAATTGATTAAATTTGGAGATGATTAGAAGGACATATATTTTCCATACATAATTTTTTTAACCCCTATTTAGATTATTATTATTTGAGTAAAACCATTTCAGTCTGTTTTGACATTTTGAAATATTTGCAAAGGAAATATTCTTAATAAATTCTTAGAAAATTCATGTGGTATCCCTAAGCCATCTTTGGTGTCCACATAAAGTTTCACCTTGATCCAAGGTGATGAAGGACCCCAAATAACTACAAAACCCCTTATGTCCGGATTGAAGTTAGAGCAACTCTACATAGCAAAGTTTGTCCAATGATGTTGAAACTTTGGAGGAGTGCGTAATACCTCAAATGAGGGTTCCACACCAAAAATGGAATTTGTGGGACTTAGTTTGCCCACACTCTCTTTGGAAGGAACATATCTGGTCAAATGGTGAAGTTTTCAAGTTTACAAAGCTCACCTTGTCCAATGGAGCTCAAACTTGGTAAAACCCCATGTTTTAGAACCAAACCCAGTCCTGTTAAGTTGTTGAACCAGTGGTGGGGTGCAACCACCCCAAACCACTGTCGAGCACCTTCTGACAGGTGGGTAAAAGCCCCTCTAACCATAGCTAAAGTCAATCCCTTTGCCCATACTCCCAGATTACGTGGCCATTATCAATGCCCAGCCCCAGTAAACTGGCCCCTCTCTGGTTCAAAGTAGAAATGCCAAAATCTCCATTCTAAGCTTCAGTTCAAAGTTGACAACACATGTTTCTCTTGTCTCCCTTGACCAGCCGAAGCTCCCACGGGTCTCCAATGGCTAGGCATCTCCCAGCAAGTGCCCATGACATGTTAGACACGTCCAAAGCACTCAGAGCGCACCAGCTTGTCATGGCATGCCAAAATTGCGCTCTGGGCGCGCTACAGAGAGCTCCAAGGTGGGGGCGACGCCCTCGGCCAGTTCCAGCCTCCCCTAAGGTGTCCAACTTCTTCCTCGACAACCCCTCTGCATCAGGCGACCATCAAATCCCCTCCTCTCCCGTGCTAAGAGCTGGTGCGACGCGTGCCCGCACGCACCAGAACCGGCCAGGATTACGCGGCCACGAATGCTCGTCTCTCCTATCTCTCCCTTCATTGCAGTGAGGCCTGGCGGTCCAAAACCACGTCCTAAGAACGTGGTTTCGACCCCATCTCCTCTCTGCACCCCCATGCGCGCCACAGTGTGTGACCGGTGCTTCGGAGTCAGCTCACCGTCGTGGGCCTGTAAATAGCCCTTTCCCTCACTCCAGCACCCTTCAGGCAGCATCACAGCAACCTCTAGAACCTCCCTAGCCAGCTCAGCAAGCTAGCAGAGCCCCGGTGCTCGGGATCGACATATGCACCTACACCTCGGAGCTCCGGTCGATCTCCGGCTACACAACGGCTCATGCTTCCCTCTGCCCACCAAACCACTCCCCTTCACCTCAGGGAGCTTTGTCCCAACTTTCCCAAGCTGATCCGTGCCCCTAGCTACCCCCTCGACCTTCGCCCGAAATTCTTCCGCGCGGCGACCAGCAGGTAGGCGACGACGAGTCGGAACCATTTCCGTCATCGTTAGGCCCCGAGGATGTCAGTAGCCATGCCGGCGTGCTCCTCCTCCTCTCTGGCCAGAGGTAGGAGACTACTCCAATAGGTGTGCCCCACCTGTCGGTGGCCCATCTCTCTCTCTCTCGCTATCCCAGCCGTTGACTGCAGGGGCCCGCACATGAGGTAAAAACCTTACTGCATGCGCGCGTGGGCATGCTAGTTGGCTAGTTGGGCCGGCCCAGTCGCAAGCCGAGCCAGGCGAGGGGCTGTAGCCCTTTTTGTTTATTTTCAAAACTAGATTTCAAAGATTTTTATGAAAAGATTTAACCAGTGTAAAAATATAATTTTTCCACTGTTATTATTCTAAAAATATGTATTATTTAATAAAACCATTGGTTGAATTTTTGCAGCAACTATTCTGTTTTGTATAATAAAAATGATTAAATTGGAATAGTTTTTCTTCTGTTTAGTTGATTTTAAAAATATTCCTTCATTGGAATCAGAGGCAAATATTTTTAAAATAACAACCTAGATTTATCAGAAATAACCAACATTTTAAAAATGACTTTATGATCTGTTTTGGAGTGAGCTATTTCTTATTTTATCTTTTGACAACGATAGAAAATCCGTGTGACGAGGGAATCAGAGCGGAAGACCTCGAAGACCCTGGATACCTAGCTGACCAAGGCAAGCAGCCCTTTGACCATGACATATTGCAGGTTAGTATCGCAAGTATTTCCGTTGAATATGATCATAAGTCCTAGTAAATCATTGAAATGATGTTACCGATGGCTCCTCCGGAGCACATGCATTGATCTTGATCCTACCACCTATGAGGGTCATGCTAATATCATGTTGTCAAGTAAAGTTAGAATAATATTAGCATGAGCATGTTAATGGTATAACTGAAAGGTTTATGAAAACCCCGTCGGGTGCCACTAATGCCCGAGGGTGATGATGAGTTAGTTGGCCACTTTTGGTGAAGTGGTGCACCGGGTATTTGTGTGAGTATGGTTTTGGAAATGGGAAAAGATTTATGATGTGTCGACCGTCCCAACCTTACATGTATGACCACGTTACCCCTTATGGGATGGGGCTGTGTCGGTTACTCTGGTCGGTGCTAGCAAAGAGCCACATTACTAGTGGCGGGAGTGATGTGTGGTCACTCTCATTGTGGGGTCGTGCCAGGTAGGGTGACTATGCCGTTTTTACTTGTTCCAGGCACACCGTTGGTCCCTACATGGTTGATACTGTCCGGAGTCGGTTCTCGTAGGACGTACAACATGTGGGATGGGTACCAATCGAGTCGACCTCTTGTCTAGTATCATGAGGGGTAAGGCATTGATCGGCTGCTTACCTCGGGTATGTTATATACCACGAGTCGTGGATGACACGGAAGTTTCCCGGATCTCATGGGTCCAGCGTACTATGTCTGCAGAGTGTAAAACTATTCGAATAGCTGTGTCCACGGTCAAGGACAGTTGGGTAATCCTACTTAAACTAAGTTGAGTTGTTTCCGCATAACACTACTAGAAAAACAGCTATAGCCAATATGGACACTAATGGCGCACTATACATGTGGTGCGCCATTACTAAATAGTAATGACGCACCATGTGTAGGTGCGTTATTAGTAACCAAAACAGTAATGGTGCACCAGGTGAAAAGTGCGCCATTACGAAGTTTGACCAAGGTTTGACTCAGTCATACACATAGTAATGGTGCACTTTGTATAGGTGCGCCATTACTAAGTTGACATAGTAATGGCACACCTTCAAAAAGTGTGCCATTACTATGTGTATGACTAGGTCAAACCTTGGTCAAACTTAGTAATGGCGCACTTTGTAACGGTGCGCCATTACTATGTCAACTTAGTAATGGCGCACATATACGAAGTGCACCATTATTAACTTTGACCAAGGTTTGACCAAGTCATACACATAGTAATTGCACACTTTGTACACGTGTGCCATTTCTAAATGCACACCCCCACTGGACCGCCTTTTTAGTTTTGTAAAAAAATACAAAAAATGATGGAAATGTCAAAAAAGATAAAAGAAAATAAGTTTCCCATGTGATATGTGGTCTAGGTGTTGGGAAAATTTACAAATATGAGTTTCGACTTCATTTGCAAAATCTTTGTGGAATTTAGTAAAAAATGGGCATAACTTTTGCATACGAACTCAGATTAAAAAGTTTTTTATATGAAAAATCATCTACTCGAAAAGTTACGAACCCCATTGAAGATTTTTAGAATCCCCAAAAACCTAACAGAAAAAAAGATGCCGGGCTTTAAGATTTAGAGGGGGAAAATGGAAAAAAATTCAAACTTAGTAATGGCGCACCATTTACTAGGTGTGCCACTACTAACAGGAAAAAATAATTAGATTCAATTTTTTTTTGAAAAAATGTTCAAAATATGATACGTAATATGACCGGGAGGTTTGAAATATTTTTTCAAACTTTCATCACACTCATAACATGAAAAAAGTCCTGGACATCAACAAGGTTTAATAGCATTGATATGATAGATATATCAACAAGTGTCTGCTAAGTGAGCTCGTGCTAGGTTTGTATAGAACAAAAAAAATTCTAAAAAATTGAATAAAAAATTCTGAATTTTTTTTTGATTTTTTTTAGTTAGTAATGGCGCACTTCTATGTGGTGCGCCATTACTAAGTCAGATAGTAATGGCGCACTGTTGGACATAGTAATCGCGCACTATGGGTGCTCCATTACTATCTGTGATAGTAATGGTGCACCAAATGTGCCCATTACTATCTGTGATAGTAATGGAGCACCAAATATGCGCCATTACTAACAATTACTAATGGCGTGATAATAGTGGCGCACCTATAGTGCGCCATTAATAGGCAAAATAGGTGCGCCACTAACAGCCTTTTTTCTAGTAGTGTAAACCAAGTTTGTGTGAATTGTGATAACAAGGAGTTATTATGAAAGTAAGGATATGATCAAGTTTGGTGACTTGGCATATATGGTGAACCCAGGTGGTTCAGCCACGGGCAGATATATTGATATGTGTAACCTGTTCTTCAAAAGTAGTTCTTAACTTACGATGCATACGTGTGATCATGTTTATTACCACCAAGAGATATCCACCAAAGAAGCATGTTATTGTTATCCTTCACTTGCATTGTTCATATCATGGGCTGTTTGTGAGTACAATCAAAAGTACTCATTGGCTTGCCACTGGTTATATTATTGACCAGACATGGAAGGGCCGGAGTTTGGGGATGAGTACGTCTTCGGAGACGCCCCTGGGAGCTAGGACGCTTCCCAGTCAGAATCCTTGTTCGTGTAGGCTGATGGCATGGGCACCCTTTTAGGCTACCTTGTGAACTTGACCATTCGGTCACGTGATATAATAATTCAGTACTTGGATGAAAGACTCTTATTATTTAGTATTTGTGTGTTCGGTGAGTATTGATTTCTGGGATCACTGAGCACGTTCATTCGGCGGTCTCGACTCATAAGTCGGGGTCCCCACAGAGCTGGTATCAGAGCCATCCTGACTGTAGGTAGCCTTAGGTAGCATGGACGATAGCCGAGATGGCTAGTGCACATAGACCATAACCTCAGATTCTGCACCCACTAAAAACTTTCTAACCTTCTCTCATAGATCTTGTAGATGGCCGCCATACCTGAGATGCTTCTAGAGATGGGCTTTCCCCTACTTCTGGGTGATAGCCTCGAGAAGTGCCAAGTACGTAGCACGCCCATCTTCCTCTACCACGAGCACTGGTTCAACGCCGACACCAAGGAATATCACGTGGAAGTGATAGTGAACGCTAATGACTCCCCAACTAGCTGGTTCTTTGAAAGACCATGGATGGGGGTTCTGATGATGGCAGTGGACATAGCCGCACGTGAGGCGCTCGTGCGTCTCCGCAACATCCTTCTCGAGATGGCGAATGAGCCAGCTACTCGTCACCTACCTTTATTGAGGATGTGATAGACGGGAGTTGGAAACTCAACCCATCTTCTGAGGATGGGACGCCACTAAGGTTTCAGACCTACTTCAGCCTCTCCTCCGACACTTTGACGCACCTTTTGATCAACGAGTCAACAAAGATTCGCCAAGAGCTGCACCAAGTCAATGATCTACTCTGTGTGGAGAAGATGAAGAGTCGCAAGGTGAAGAAGGAAGGAGCACTTGAAGGACAATCAGGCATTGCTTTCCGAGGAGGAGTACCACCGCTTCAGGCCACTCCTATTCAGAGTCGCTGCCTGACGGCGGAAGAGTACACCGAACTCTTCCCTGCCTCACCCACCAAGAGATGCCGTGATGGACCGCTTCCTTCTCCTACCCCTTTAAAGGAGGGAATTACTGATGAAGATGAAGATGAAGACGAAGATTCCGCATAACCCGCCTATGAGACCGCGCACTCCGCTGCTTAGCATTATGGCGTAGGCAATTAGGAGCTTCTCCCCGAGCGTAGGAGTTCATGTATCGGTTCATGTGAACCATGAGTGTTTTAATCTAATGCATTAAGCTTTTTCAAAAACCTTTGACTTCAAAATTTCACACTAGCACAGCACCAGACCCCTCTTTACTAAAACATCATCCCTTATGATTTCGGCCAGTTCGGCAAATTGACCTGTCTACTCCCCTGACAGGATGGTGATTGCAACTCGCACCAGCACCTTCCGCAACCCCGACTGGGCCCCTTCAGGTCAGCAGCAGGGAACCGGAGGGGAAGCTCAAGCTAGAGTTCACCATGAGCAGCAAGACGATGTTCCACCGTCGCGACCTCCTCCTGAAAGCTTGACTATGGCTCAGTTCCTTCATGCTCTCCGAGAGGAACGTCAAGCCAATAATGCCGCTATCCAGCAGCTGGCTCAAGTCTTGGTGAACAAACCACCGCAGAACGGGAATGGCAATGGTCGATCTACTCTCTCTGAGTTCAAGCGAACTACGCCACCCATATTCATGGAGACGGCTGAACAATTGGATGCCGATGATTGGATCCGTACTATCGAAGATCTCCTTGGGCTGGTCAAATGCACTGATGATCGTGAGAGAGTCGTCTATGCTTCTCACTGTCTCGGAGGCACAACCCGAGCTTGGTGGGATGGTTCCGCGCTGCTTAGATTCCTCCCAGAATGATGACCATCAAGAAGCGGGAATTCCGAGTCTTAAGGCAAGGCAGTGGATCCGTTAAGGAGTATTTGCAAAAGTTCAACCTCCTGTCAAGATATATACCAGAAGATGTAAACACTAAGGCCGCCAAAGTGGAACGCTTTATGGAAGGACCGCAACAGTCACTCCAGTATCAGCTGGTCGTTTGTGAATGACGGACCTTCAGCGATCTGGTTAATAAGGCCCTTATATTGAGGATAAGCATCGTGCAATGGACGACACCCGTAAGGGCAAGCTGATGGGTAGTGGAGGACCTATTATCCCGAAGCCACGCCCATGGCAGTCAGCTCGAGGAAGACCCAATTATCAGCAGCAGCAGTACAAGTCTCCAACATTTCACGAGAACCACCAGCCTCAGCAGCAAATCAACACCAAGCCAGCATTCAACCCACCGAACAATAGTGGAGTCAAGACCAGTTTCTAGCACAAGTTACCTGTTTTGGTGTGGACAAACAGGGCACTATTCCAGGCAGTGTCCCAACAAGAAGCCCGACGCACCGCGCCCTAATGCGCCAAACCAAGGCCAAGGAGCACCAGGAAGGAACCAAGCTCCGTGCAATCAGCAGTAACACAACAGGGGGCGGATCAATCATATCTCCGGAGAAGAGGCACAGGAAGACCCGGACTGCATTCTGGGTACGTTCCCCGTGAACTCCACCCCAGCAACAATATTGTTTAATTTTGGTGCTTCGCATTCTTTTGTTACACAAAGATTTGCGGGAAAAATGTGGTTTAAAGCATACTCTGCTTAGCAGGCAAATGACAATTCAATCCCCGGGAGCACTGTTAAGGACAACCTAGGATGTAGGAAGGTCGGGATTGTTATCAATGGGATAAGCTTCTCAGCAGACCTCATTGTAATTAAGTCGCAAGGCCTAGAAGTAATTCTCGGCATGGATTAGTTGTCCAAACATGAGAGCATCTTGGACTGTGCCAACAGGGCTATTAATATGACAAGTGACCAAGGGGTCAAAGTCAAGTATGTTTGTGAGGCAGTAACCACTCGAGTACAGCTTGTTAACACCCTGTCAGAGGTAGAGCTCGATCAAGTGCCAATAGTCTGTGAGTACCCAGACGTCTTTCCTGATGAGCTACTAGGGATGTCTCCCAACCGAGACATCGAGTTCATCATTGAGCTCATGCCCGGGTCAAGGCCTATTTATAAGAAGCCTTATAGGATGGGATCCGAAGAGCTAGCAGAGCTGAAGAAGCAGCTAGATGAGCAACTCAGGAAAGGGTTCATTCGTCCGAGTGCGTCCCCTTCGGGATCACCTATTTCGTTCGTGTCCAAGAAGGATGGGACTATGAGACTTTGTGTCGATTATTGTTCCCTCAATGAGGTCACGATCGAGAACAAGTATCTACTCCCCAAGACTGAAGACTTGTTTGATCAGTTAAACGGAGCCAAGGTATTTTCCAGGATCGATCTCTGATCTGGATATTACCAACTGAAGATCCGACCTGAAGACATACCCAATACTGCGTTCGTAACCCGGTACGGTCTCTATGAATGCATTGGCATGCCTTGCGGGTTGACTAATGCCCCACCTTACTTCATGTACCTCATGAACAAGGTCTTCATGGAATACCTGGACAAGTTTGTCGTCGTATTTATTGATGACATATTAATCTTTTCCAAGTCCTAAGAAGAGCATGAGCAACACTTGAAGTTAGTATAGGAAAAGCTTCGAGAGCACCAGCTGTATGCCAAATTCAGCAAGTGCCAGTTCAGGCTGAACGAAGTTGTATTCTTGGGTCATACCATGACAGCAAATGGATTGTCAGTTGATCCCTCCAAGATTACTACGGTAACCAACTAGGAGTCGCCAATTGATGTGAAGGAAGTCATCAGCTTCCTTGGACTCGAGGGATATTACCGCAAGTTTGTAGAAGGATTCTCCCACATCGCTCGACCCATGACTCGGCTCTTGAAGAAGGGCAAGATGTTCGAATGGACGCCGGAATGTGAATCAAGCTTCCAGGACGGCAGAGTTGTGGCGTATGTGTCACGAAAAATGCGCCTTCATGAGGAGAATTATGCCACCCACGACCTCGAGTTAGCAGCCGTGGTGCATACTTTAAAGACATGGCGATGTTACCTTCTCGGGAAGCCATGTGAAATATACACCGACCACAAAAGTGTGAAGT
The DNA here is from genome assembly GCF_904849725.1 of Hordeum vulgare subsp. vulgare. Classification (NCBI taxonomy): domain Eukaryota; kingdom Viridiplantae; phylum Streptophyta; class Magnoliopsida; order Poales; family Poaceae; genus Hordeum; species Hordeum vulgare. The sequence goes on from NC_058522.1 coordinate 179,158,433, forward strand.
ATATCTTCACCCAAAGGGAATTGAATATGAGGCAACGAAGATGGTTGGAGTTAATCAAAGATTATGACCTCAACATACAATATCACCCCGGTAAGGCCAATGTAGTGGTTGATGCCTTAAGGAGGAATACCAGCACCTTGAACATCATGCTCAAGGAAAGGCAACCCGCCTTATATGAAGAAATCGAGAACTTCGGGTTGGAGCTAGTGGAATCATGATCCTTAGCTAACCTCGAAGTCAAACCAACGCTGGATGATGATATCAAGGAGGCCCGGAAGGGCCACAAGAGCATTGAAGGCATCAAGAAGGAGATCAAAGAAGGCAAGGCCCTAGAATTCTTAGTGGATGAACAAGGAGTAGTGTGGTTTGGGAAACGATTAAGCGTACCCAACATGGCGGAACTCAAGGATTTGATCCTGGAGGAAGCACATGATACACCCTACTCTATTCACCCCGGTGGTACCAAGATGTATCAAGATCTCCGAGAAAGATTCTGGTGGCATGGCATGAAGAGGGAAATAGCGTCTTATGTTGCCAAGTGCTTTGTATGCGAGCGAGTCAAGTCTGAGCAACAGCGACCTGCTGGACTGCTACAACCACTTCAAGTGCCAAAATGGAAGTGGGACAAGGTAGGCATGGACTTCGTTACCGGCTTACCAAGGTCTAGCAGAGGCCATGACTCCATATGGGTCATTGTCGACCATCTCACCAAGGTGGACCATTTCATTCCACTCAACACCACTTATGATGGAAAGAAGTTGGCTAGTCTCTATATTGAGCGTATTGTGAGACTTCACAGAGTTCCCAAGGAGATCGTATCTGACCGAGGCACGGAGTTCACCTCAAGATTCTGGAAGAAGTTCCAAGAAGCCTTCGGAACCAAGCTCTCTTTCAGCACCGCTTTCCACCCGCAAACGGGCGGACAAACGGAGAGAGTAAGCCAGATACATGAAGATATGCTCTGCGCTTGTGTCTTGGCACATGGTGCCAAATGGGAAGACTGTCTGTGGTTCGCTGAGTTCTCATACAACAACAGCTACCAGTATACTCTCCTGATGGCCCCATTTGAAGTGTTGTATGGATGAAAGTGCCGCACCCTGCTCAACTGGTCCGAAATCGGAGAAGGGTTGATTTTCGGACTGGAAGTTATGCACAATGCTGAAGAGAAGGTACACCTTGTCCGAGAGAATCTAAAAGCAGCCAAGTCGCGACAAAAGAGCTATGCGGATTCTCATCGCACAGAATTGGAATTTAACCTTGAAGTCCTCGTATTGCTCCATGTCACACCTCTAAAGGGAACCAAGCGTTTCCATGTTAAAGGGAAACTTGCTCCAAGGGTCAATTAACCTTTTAAGGTCACGACAAGGCGTGGAGAAGTTGCTTACCAGTTGGAGCTACCTCTAGAACTTTCGGGTGTGCACAAGGTCTTCCATGTGTCACAACTTCGGAAGTGTCTTCAAGCGCCAAACTGCTCCGATCTTTACAAGGACATTGACCATCAAGCAATAGACCTTCAGCGAGACCTCACCTACCGCAAGAAGCTTGTCTGCATCCTGGATGAAGCAGAGCGTTGCACGAGAAGCCGCACCATCAAATATTTCAAGGTTCAGTGGAGCAACCACACCCAAGCAGAAGCAACATGGGAACGTGAAGACTATCTCCGATATGAGTTTCCAAACCTTTTTAGCACCTAGCTTAGAAATCTCGGGGACGAGATTCTTGTAAGGGGGATAGGTCTGTCACACCCTGTTTTCACTTCCATCTTTCTCTCTAATGCAAAAACTTGAGTTTATTAAAACTTTTTCAAAACTAATGTTGTGAGTGCCATGATTGTCATTGTATGCTTGTATGCTTGATCATGTGATGAAAAACCACATTTCTCAAGATCAAATTATTTTCAAAACCCTTTTCTTATTTTTGGTTAAAGTAAAACCCTGCTTTGAGTTGCACTACATGCCCTAGATGGCAAGAAGTGTTCTTACCCAAAGTTGGTGATTTGATTCTAGTACTATTTTGGTACTCCAAAACCACAAAATAATTATATTATGAATTATTTTCCTAATTTATTTGCATGTCCATTTCTGAGGCCAGAAATGGTATTCCTATATGGAAAAATACTTTTCTGCCTTAGAAAAATTTGATTAAATTTGTAGATGATCAGAAGCACATATATTTTCCATATATATGATTTTTAAACCCTATTTATATTATTATTATTTGAGTAAAACCCTGAAAACCTTTTCTGTCTATTTTCACCTTTTGAAATAGTTCCAAAGGAAATATTCTTAGTAAATTCCTAGAAAATCCCAGTGGTATCCCTAAGCCATATTTGGTGTCCACATAAAGTTTCACCTTGATCCAAGGTGATTAGCGACCCCAAATAATTGCAGAACCCATTCTGTCCAGATTGAAGTTAGAGAAACTCTACATAGCCAAGTTTGTCCAATGATGTTGAAACTTTGTAGGAGTACCTAATAACTCAAATGAGGGTTCCACACCAAAAATGGGATTTGTGGGACTTAGTTTGCCTACACTCTCTTTGGAAGAAACATATGTGGTCAAATGGTGAAGTATTCAAGTTTACAAAGCTAAACTTGTCCAATGGAGCTCCAACTTAGTAAAACTCCATGTTTTAGCACCAAACCCCATCGTGTTAAGTTGCAGAACCAGTGGTGGGGTGCAACCAGCCCAAACCACTATCGAGCACCTTCTGATAGATGGGTAAAAGCCCCTCTAACCATAGCTAAATTCAATCCCTTTGCCCCAAACTCTCAGATTAGGTGGCCATTATCAATGCCCAGCCCCAGTCAAGTGGCCCCTCTCTGGTTCAAAGTAGAAATGCCAAAATCTCCATTCTAAGCTTCAGCTCAAATCAGAAAGCACCTGTTTCTCTTGTCTCCCTTGACCAGTCGAAGCCCCCACGGGTCTCCAACGACTAGGCATCTCCCAACCAGTGCCATGACATGGTAGACACGCCCAAAGCACTCAGAGCGCGCCAGCATGCCGTGGAATGCCACAACTGCGCTCTGGGTGCACTATAGAGAGCTCCAAGGTCGGGGAGACGCCCTCGGCCAGTTCTAGCCTACCCCGAGGTGTTCAACTTCAACCCCGACAACCCCTTTGCATCAGGCAACCATCAGGGCCCCTCCTATCCCACGCTAAAAGCTGGTGCGACATGTGCCCGCACGCACGAGAACCGGCAAGGGTTACGTGTCAATGAATGCTCGTCTGTCCTCTCTGTCCCTTCCTTGAAGTGAGCCCTGGCAGTCCAAAACCACGTCCTAAGACCATGGTTTCGACCCCAGATCCTCTCTGCACCCCCATGCGCGCCACAATGAGTCACCAACACTCCCGAGTCGGCTCACCATCGCGGGCCTATAAATAGCCCTTCCCCTCACTCCATCACCCTTCAGACAGCATCGCAGCGACCTCTAGCACCTCCCTAGCGATGTTAGAAAGCCAGCAGAGCCCCGGTGCTCAAGATCGACCGAGGCCCCTCCACCAACACGACGGCTCCTGCGTCCCTCTGCCCACCAAACCACTCCCCTTGACCTCAGGGAGCTTTCCCCCAACTTTCCCAAGCTAATCCATGCCCCTAGCTACCCCCTCGACCTTTGCCAAAAATTCCTCCGCTGCAGCCTCCTCGTCGACGGTTAACCTGAGCCTCTCTGTCGTTGTTCCTACCACCAACAGGTAAGCGACGACGAGCCTAAACCATTTATGCCATCCTTAGGGCCCGAGGATGCCGGTAGCCACGCCGGCGTGCTCCTCCTCCTCTCTGGCCAGAGGTAGGAGAGGACCCCGACAGGTGTGCCCCACTTGTTGGTGGCCCATCTCTCTCTCCCTCGCTGCCCGCAGCCGCTGACCACACGGGCCTGCACGTCAGGTTCAAACTTGACGGCGTGCGGGCCTGGGCAGGCTAGCTGGCTGGCCTTTGGGCCGACCCAGTCCCAGGCCGAGCCAAGCCAGGGGCTGTAGCCCTTTTTCTTTATTTTAAAAACTGGATTTCAAAGATTTTTATGAAAAGATTTAACGAGTGTAAAAATATAATTTTTACACTGTTATTCTTGTAAAAATATGTTTTATTTGATAAAACCATTGGTTGAATTTTGGTAGCAACTATTGTGTTTTATAATAATAAAAAGGAGTAAATTGGAATAGTTTTGCTTCTGTTTAGTAGATTTTAAAAATATTCCTTCATTGGAATCGGAGGCAAATATTTTTAAAATAACAACCTAGATTTATCATAAATAACCAACATTTTTAAAATGACTTTGTGCTCTATTTTGGAGTGAGCTACTCGTTATATTGTTGACCGGACATGGAAGGACCGGAGTTTGGAGACGAGTACGTCTTCAAAGACGCCGCTGCGAACTAGGACGCTTCCCACTCAGAATGCCTGTTGGTGTAGGCCGATGGCATGGGCACCCGCTTAGCCAATGAATTCTGCTACTGGTTGTATCAGTGTGATTTGGACTTTTAGGCTACCTTGTGAACTTTACCATTCGGTCACGTGATGTAATAATTCAGTACTTGCATGTAAGACTCTTATTATTCAGTATCTGTGTGTTCAGTGAGCATTGATCTATGGGATCACTGAGCACATTCATTCGGTGGTCTCGACTCATAAGTCAGGGTCCCCACCAAGATCCAGCACCACTTAGTTCCGTGCCAGTTCAGCAATGGCGCCCGCCTGCAAGCAGAAGCCATAGGGGCATGGTCCGGCCCCGGCTTCTCCGCTCCTGGACTATGCCCTCTCCAAGGACACGGATCTCGTCCCAGTGCTTCCATGGACCACGGCCGAGTCCAGCGAGCATGGTTGAACCCTAACATGGCTTGGCACCGTAGAGGAGCGGCCCTCACCTGGGGTGGTATACCCCTTCTTCCTTCACAGTATGGATTGGTGCCGCCTTTCTCCCGATTCTTCACCGCTGTCTTGGACAATTATGGGATCCAAGCCCTTCATCTCTAGCCCAACTCTATGTTATTGTTGTCCGTCTTTGCCTTCTACTGCAAGGCTTTCTTAGGCGTGTAGCCGTCGGTTTCCCTCCTCCGCCACTTCTTCAGCATGCGCCTGTATGACGGTGCTCACTTGTCGGTGTGTGTTTCCTTCGTGGCGGCCCAGAGCGGCAACGTGCTCTTCAAGGTCGGGAAGAACGTGGAGAACTTCAGGCATCGTTGGGTCCTTATGTGCCTCAAGGATGCCAACCGTCCGCAGGAATAGCCGAGGGAGTTGCCGAAGAAGACCTCCGCATGGAGCTTGGTGAAGCTTTCCAACCCTCAGGGCTGTGCCCGTGCTCGAGTGCTTTTCCCGCGATATCAGTGTCAAGAGGTTGACCGGGGGAATGATAGTGAAGGAGTTCTTGGCGCAGCCCTTGGCGCCTCTCTAGGCAGAATCCAGGCTCTTGTGGGAGTATTGTGCTGGCGACGACGAGCTCCAGCAGTGGGCAGGGCGTTGGTGATTTTGCTGGGCGGTGACCCTGGCAACCTTCTCGAGGCCATCGGTCCGTTATACCGTCATGATGACCGAGCCGACCTGGTCGATGCGATGCGTGTCTTCAACAAGCGCGGGCTCCTCCCGGATGAAGGCTCCGGTCCGCTGGAGGTGTCATCCGGCAACACCTCCGGTGAAGAGGATTCGGAGAAGACCGTCGACAACCATGCGGCGAGTGTGCCTCTCCCGTCGCAATTCGTCCTTCTGCGCGAGCACGAGGGTGACGACGCCACCGGTGATACCTCTGGCAGGACCCCCACGCGCCCGGCTTGGGCCTCCACGGGACCTGTGCCGACTCCGCGCACCTTGCGGTCCGCATGTTTGCTCGCTTCCCGGAAGCTCGGGTTTGAGCCGTCCCCGGTGCACCCCACCTCTACCGGTGGGAGACCCAAGGCACCGAGCTCGCCTCCCTCTGTGGGGGGCCCTGTTTCCTCTGCTGTTGTCGGGGCAGAGAGGAGGAAGAGATGGCGCGATGTCGGATAGTGAGTTACCCGATTGGGCACCCCTTGTGTGTCTATTGTCCGTGCTCGGATGATTTACTCCTTTCTACTTGATGTCCACGGATGTCGTTTCGCTGGGGGCGAAGAGGAAAAAGATGGTTGTCAAGCCGAAGGTGACCTCCGACGCCCCGCCTGCTGTTGTTGGCCCGTCACCGTCTGCGGGTGGGGAGGAGGAGGATCGTGGGGCGGCCTGCCTGGCCTTGGTCGTCGAGCCCCCCGAGCCCCCGAAGCATCCTTAAGCGACCGTGGGGATGCCGCTGCCCGGGGAGCTGCGAAGGTCCTCAGGCTCCTAAGGTGTTGATGCCCGCAATTCTTGAGCAGTTTTCGGGGCCCCTTGTTCTTCATGGCGCTGCTCCTTCGGCAACACCACCCACGCCTACGCTGGAGACTCTTCAGGAGGAGGTCCAGAAGACCTCGGAGCGGACCCAAGGTGTCTTTGGTGCGGCCTTCACTGCCCTGGGTGATGTTGTAGACGAGATGAGGAAGGTTGAGAAGGAGGCTGAGGCCTCGTGCACCGCGCGTGAGAAGGCGCTGAAGGAGGCCAAGGCAGCTGTCGAGTGCTGCGAAGAGGTGGAAACCCGCCTGAGCGCCCTCTAGGGGAAACAAGCCGAGCAGGCCGAGAGCATCGCTTGCAGGGGGAGGAACTTAACGTCCGCGAGGCCAAGCTCCCCGCACGGGAGGAAGAACTATCCTAGGAGGTGAGACGCGTGAGCATGGAGAAGGTGCACTTGAAGGAGCGGGAGAAGGAGGTTACCACGAGGGACGCTCTCCTTGATGTCCAGGAGAAAACTCTCGTCGCGGCCAAGGGGACGAAGGCCACTGAGCTAGCTTGCTTCCCCGACGTCGAGCTGAGGCTTCGTGCGGCGCTTCGCTCCCTCTAATGGGACGAGTTTGATGAGACTCTGGACACCCCGGAGGATGGCTTCGCCGCGCTTGCGAAGGGGCTCGTCGCGGAGCTGGAGATTGCCGTCACGCAGATGGACAAGATATTGGCAGCGAGTGTCGTGACCTTTTCTTCACGGACTCGACTCGCGTCTTCATCTACCTTCATCTCCATGACCCCGGCTTTGATCTAAGCTCCGTGATCGTCCCGGTCCCTGCCGAGGCCCGCAACCGCGCCTCAGAGGCGGTGAAGGGTCCTATGGAGGCGCTGGCGAGGAGGTTCGCCCGCGTGGCTGCTCCTTCGTCTCCAGGTACCGCTATACCCGATGACGGCGATGACGATGCCTCTAACATCGACGACCAGCCCCCTGCGGAGGGGATGACTGACGGCGGCTCCTTCTGATTCCTTTTCCGTGTTATTTTCCTATAATGGACATCATGCCTCGTGGAGGCGTTAAACTTATTTGCGTTTTCATGAACTTGGTCGTGGTATGTAATAATTGAATTCTTGAATGTTTTGTTCGCCTCGATCCTGTCATGTTTGTTGTGTTACTCTGCCTCCGCAGGGCCCGCCTCGCACATACCTTCCCGCGGTTGAAACGACCGGAAACCAAAGACGACCCAAAGGGGGAAGGGGCTATGAGAGAAGTTAGGCTCATGAGTCATCATGCTCAGGAGTCCCCCTTGACGCGCGAGCTGCCGTCATGAGGAGAATGCGGTGAAGATTCCGAAACTTGGACCACCTTCAGCACTCCACGTCGGCAGGGCCAACCCCGCGCATACCTCCCCGCTATTGAACCCACCAGAAACGAAGGATGGCCCAAAGGGGGAGGGGCTACGAGTGCAGTTAGGCCCCAGAGTCGTGCTCCTCAAGGGTCCCCCTTGACGTGCGAGCGACTCCGATGCTCCTCCTAAGAAACCAATAATGTAAGACTCCCGAACTCCTATAGCACTCTGAGTCCCCCAACCTCCCCATGGTTGAACCAACCGGAAAGGCGGCTCAAAAGGGAAAGGGACTACGGGCGCAGTTCAGGCTCCTGCGTGATGCTCAGGAGTCCCCCTTGACGTACGAGTGACTCCAGTGTTCTTCCTAAGGGACCCGAAGCGATTTTTGGAGCGCACTGGGCTCTGTGTCGGTAGGGTCCGCCCTGCGTGTACCTTCCCAAGATTGAACTGTCCAAGGACGACCCAAAGGGGGAAGGGGCTACGAGCACAGTTAGGCGCCTGAGTCGCGATGCTTAGGGGTCCCCCTTGATGTGCGAGCGGCTCTGTACCTTCGGATGTTTGCCCCACGCGCTTCACAAGGGCGAACTTGTGGGTGGACTGCGCTGATCTCTTTGTCGGCCGAGGGTGTAGCCATTGACGGGCTGTGTTGGTGCCATCTCGGGGCGTAGTCTCTGGTGGACTGCATTGGTGCGAGCTGAGGGCCTAGTCATTGGCGGACTATGTTGATTGCCCCTATCTGTACCCAGCGCAGAGCAAATGTCTTCCACTAGGCGTGGGATGGACCCCTCCGCGTCCTCGAGGGGCCCAGGGCGTATTAAGCCTCGGCTCGTTATTACGTGAGAGTGTCATGGTGGGGGTGTATCTGGGAGGTCGCGAGGACGCATTGGCCTCATGAGTGTCCGTACCCCCAAGGCATTGGGGCCTGAGCTTCTCCCCAGCGTGGAGCATAGGGCTGCCACTAGGCGAGGGAAGGACCCCTCAAAGTCCTCGGGGGGGGGGGGGGGCTGGGCGTATACAGCCTCGGCTCGTTATTACATGAGTGTACCAGTGGGGGTCTATATGGGAGGTCGCGAGGATGCTATGGCCTTGCGAGTGTCCCTACCCCAAGTCATTGGTGGACTGACTTGATTTTTTTGGGTTATTGGCAAACCCTTCTCACTTCCTCTTCCTTAGGAGCGAGGCTACGTATCTGCATGGACAAACTTCGACCGGTGCCCCCAACCGAGGGGCCGGCCGCTCGACAATATAACCAAGGGAGAACATTAGGATGCCAAACAGGTGAAACTGAACAACCAAACGATGCATAAAGGAAAGTAGCAGCTGCAGGAGTGTCCTGAGCTCGGGGAGGCCGCATGGCCCCGGTGGTGCCCTCAGACGGGGTGAACCAAAAAGTTACCTGGCAGCGGCCAACAAAAATTAACCTGGCCGCCGTGCCGCTGAAGTGCCGATGGCGCCATTGTTGCTTGATCTCTTGTCTCCGTGGTCGCAACCTTGACGGGTACACCGGCTCATGAGCCTCGGGGCCTGTGCTCGGCCCGAGCATCTCCTCCTCTTCCTCGCGGCGCCCCAGTGGGCGGGGTACGAGCATTGCCCACTGGAGCCTCTGGTTGGTGGCAGCCGCGTTCCCCAGCACGAAGGGCATGAAGGCATTGGCGTCTAGGTACTCCCACCGATAGCCAGCCAGCATAGGCAAGAAGGGGCCCTGTGCCGCGGCTATGTTGGTTGCGGACGTGTTGATGCAGATACGGGGTCGGTCAACCGTGCCGACAACAGCGATTGCGACTGGTGGTGCAGGGCAGTCACTGCGTCGTTTGGCCTGGGCCTCTCTATGTTCCTGGATCGCCCTGATGATGGATTCACGGGAGCTGGGTGGATGTGCTCCAGAGCACATCCTCGGGATGTGCTCGGATGCCGCCCCCGCCTCACTAGTCAGGCTAGGGGCCTCCCCGGTGGGATCCCCCAGCCCTGACCCAAGGGGGGCGCCGCCGCCCCCGCCCTATGCGATGGGGGCATGGCCCCGTCCCCGGGCGTGGAGCAGAAGCCTCGAGGCACTCCATGGGGAGAAGCTCCTTCTTCTTCTTGCGTGGGTCCTCGTGAGGCAGCTCGTCTTCTTCATCGTCCGAGCGTTCCGCCACTGTCGCGCGGTAGGCTCGCTCTAGTGCACAGACGTCATCCTTCTCATGACAGGGGATGGTGATGACGCCACCGCTCCATGGATTCTCGAGGACATTCTATCTGTGGTGGACCACTCACTACAGGTATCAGACACTTTGATGCCTGCCATAACAAACGGCAATGAGGTGTTCCACCGACAACAAAGGTCTTTGTCGTTTGCCTCCTGTCGGCAAAGTTCCTACAAATACTTTCGATAGCATAGCACCTTCTTTGCCGTCTGTATGCCATAAGCGATGGCAAAGGCCTTTGCCGTCAGCCTTTGGTACCGAGAAGACGACAAACATCTTTAGACGACAGCCGATAGGCAACGCCTCCATTAGGGGCTAAAGGAGGCTTTGAAGTGTGCCTCCCTCATCAACTTTGTCGTCTGCCTTGCTCTGTTAGCTTTGTCGTCTGACTATATGGGCCATCCCTCAATTGGCCCAGCCGGCTGCTCATACTCTTTGCCATCTGCCTCCCTCATATTATGTGTCGTCTGCCTCCCTCAAGCTCTGTGTCGTCTGCCTCCCTCAGGCTCTGTTACGTCTGCCAGCGCAGGGTAGCGGACGACAAAGAGCTTATATGGACCAGCTCCTGCTGGCCCAGGTTGCACAGTTGGGTGCCACCTGGCACGTGTGCCTTCGGCCTCCCTCAGTCTCTGTGTCTTCTGCCAACGCAGGGTAGCGAACGGCAAAGAGCCTATATGGGCCAGCTGTTGCTGCCCCAGGATGCACAGCTGGGTGTCACGTGGCACCTTTCCCGTCTGCTGTGTGATGGGAAAGGCCTTTGCCATCAGCTCGCACACGGCAAAGAGCCCATATTGTCACGGTTTTGTTTTTTATGTTATTTCACAACACATATATATATAGTTCTTGGCACATGTATGATATATAGGTCACAACACATATATGATATACATATAAAGTTCATCAATGCCGTGTGTGCATCTATTGTCCATGCTCGGCTGATTTACTCCTTACTACTTGACGTCCAGGGATGTCGTTTCGCTGGGGGCGAAGAGGAAGAAGACGATTGTCAAGCCGAAGGTGACCCCCGATGCCCCGCCTGCTCCTGTTGTCCCGTCACCGTCTGCGGGTTGGGAGGAGGAGGCTCGTGGGGCGGCCTGTCTGGCCTTGGTCGTCGAGCCCCCCAAGCCCTCGAAGCATCCTGAAGCGACCGTGGGGATGCCGCTGCCCGGGGGAAGGCCCGCGAGGGTCCTCAGGCTCTTGAGGTGTGGATGCCCGCAATTGTTGAGCAGTTTTCAGGGCCCCTTGTTCTTCATGGAGCTGCTCCATCGGCAGCGCCACCCGCGCTTGCGCTGGAGACTCTTCAGGAGGAGGTCCAGAAGACCTCGGAGCGGACCCAAGGTGTCTTGGATGCGGCCTTCACAGCCCTGAGTGATGTGGAAGACGAGATGAGGAAGGTTGAGAAGGAGGCCGAGGCCTCCTGCACCACGCGTGAGAAGGCGCTGAAGGAGGCCAAGGCGGCTATGGAGCACTGCGAAGAGGTGGAATCCCGCCTGAGCATCGTCCAGGGGAAACAAGCCGAGCAGGCCGAGCAGTGGCGCTTGCAGGGGAGGAACTTAACATCCGCGAGGCCAAGCTCGCCAACCGGGAGGAAGAACTATCCTAGGAGATGAGACGCCTAAGCATGGAGAAGGTGCACTTGAAGGAGTGGGAGAAGGAGGTCACCACGAGGGAGGCTCTCCTTGATGTCCAGGAGAAAACTCTCGCCGCGGCCAAGGGGACGAAGGCCGCTGAGCTAGCTTGCTTCCCCGACGTCGAGCTGAGGCTTCGTACGGCACTCCGCACCCTCTACCGGGACGAGTATGATGAGGCTCTGGCCAACCCGGAGGACGTCTTCGCCGCGCTTGCGAAGGGGCCTGTCGCGGTGCTGGAGATTGCCATCACGCACATGGACAAGATATTGGACAGCGAGTGCCACGACCTCCTCTTCACGGCTCGACTCGCGTCTTCATTTACCTTCATCTCTGCGACCCTGGCTTCGATCTAAGCTCCATGATCGTCCCAATCCCTGCCGAGGCCCGCGACCACGGCACAGAGGCGGTGAAGGGTCATGTGGAGGCGCTGGTGAGGAGGTCCGCCCACGTCGTTGCTCCTTCATTTCCAGGTACCGCTAGAGCCGATGACGGGGATGACGATGCCTCTAACGTGGACGACCAGCCCCCTGCGGAGGGGTTGACTGACAGCGGCTCCTCCTGATTCCTTTTCCCTGTTATATTCCTGTAATGCACATCGTGCCTCGTGGAGGCGTCAAACTTATTTGTGTTTTCATGAACTTGGTCGTGGTTTGTAATAATTGAATGCTTGAATGTTTTACTGGCCTCGATCCTGTCATGTTTGCTGTGTTACACTGCGTCAGCAGGGCCTGCCTCGCACATACCTTCCCACGATTGAACCGACCGGAAACCAAGGACGGCCCAAATGGGGAAGGGGCTATGAGAGCAGTTAGGCTCATGAGTCCGATGCTCAGGATCCCCCCTTGACGCACGAGCTTCCCTCATGAGGAGAACGCGGTGAAGATTTTGAAACATGGAACACCTTCAGCACTCCGTGTCGGCAGGGCCAGCCTCGCGCGTACCTCGCCGCTATTGAACCCACCAGAAACCAAGGATGGCCCAAAGGGGGGAGGGGCTACGAGCGCAGTTAGGCCCCTGAGTCGCGATGCTCAGGGGTCCCCCTTGACGTGCGAGCGACTCTGATGCTCCTCCTAAGAAAGCAATAATGTAAGACTCCCGAACTCCTTCAGCACTCTTCGTCTACACGGCCCACCCCGCGCGTACCTCCCCACGGTTGAACCGGCCGGAAAGGCGGCTCAAAAGGGAAAGGTGTTGGAATTATGCCCTAGAGGCAATAATAAATATAGTTATTATTATAATTCTTGTATCAAGATAATCGTTTATTATCCATGCTATAATTGTATTGAATGAAGACTCATTTACATGTGTGGATACATAGACAAAACACCATCCCTAGCAAGCCTCTAGTTGGCTAGCCAGTTGATCAAAGATAGTCAGTGTCTTCTGACTATGAACAAAGTGTTGTTGCTTGATAACTGGATCACGTCATTAGGAGAATCACGCGATGGACTAGACCCAAACTAATAGACGTAGCATGTTGATCGTGTCATTTTGTTGCTACTGTTTTCTGTGTGTCAAGTATTTATTCCTATGACCATGAGATCATATAACTCACTGACACCGGAGGAATGCTTTGTGTGTATCAAACGTCGCAACGTAACTGGGTGACTATAAAGATGCTCTACAGGTATCTCCGAAGGTGTTAGTTGAGTTTGTATGGGTCAAGACTGGGGTTTGTCACTCCGTGTGACGGAGAGGTATCTCGGGGCCCACTCGGTAATACAACATCACACACAAGCCTTGGAAGCAATGTAACTTAGTGTAAGTTGCGGGATCTTGTATTACGGAACGAGTAAAGAGACTTGTCGGTAAACGAGATTGAAATAGGTATGCGGATACTAACAATCGAATCTCGGGCAAGTAACATACCGAAGGACAAAGGGAATGACATACGGGATTATATGAATCCTTGGCACTGAGGTTCAAACGATAAGATCTTCATAGAATATGTAGGATCCAATATGGGCATCCAGGTCCCGCTATTGGATATTGACCGAAGAGTCTCTCGGGTCATGTCTACATAGTTCTCGAACCCGCAGGGTCTGCACACTTAAAGGTTCGACGTTGTTTTATGCGTATTTGAGTTATATGGTTGGTTACCGAATGTTGTTCGGAGTCCCGGATGAGATCACGGACGTCACGAGGGTTTCCGGAATGGTCCAGAAACGAAGATTGATATATAGGATGACCTCATTTGATTACCGGAAGGTTTTCGGAGTTACCGGGAATGTACCGGGAATGACGAATGGGTTCCGGGAGTTCACCGGGGGGGGGGGGGGGGGGACAACCCACCCCGGGGAAGCCCAAAGGCCTTGAGGGTGGCACACCAGCCCTTAGTGGGCTGGTGGGACAGCCCAAAAGGGCCCTATGCGCATAGAAGAGAAAATCAAAGAGAAAAAAAAGAGGAGGTGGGAAGGGAAGGAAGGACTCCCACCCACCAAACCAAGTCCAACTCGGTTTGGGGGGGGGGCTTCCCCCTTGGACTCGGCCGACCCCCTTGGGGCTCCTTGAGTCCCAAGGCAAGGTCCCCTCCCTCCCACCTATATATACGGAGGTTTTAGGGCTGTTTTGAGACGACTTTTCCACGGCAGCCCGACCACATACCTCCACGGTTTTTCCTCTAGATCGCGTTTCTGCGGAGCTCGGGCGAAGCCCTGCTGAGACAAGGTCATCACCAACCTCCGGAGCGCCGTCACGCTGCCGGAGAACTCTTCTACCTCTCCGTCTCTCTTGCTGGATCAAGAAGGCCGAGATCATCGTCGAGCTGTACATGTGCTGAACGCGGAGGTGCCGTCCGTTCGGTACTAGATCGTGGGACTGATCGCGGGATTGTTCGTGGGGCGGATCGAGGGACGTGAGGACGTTCCACTACATCAACCGCTTTCACTAACGCTTCTGCTATACGGTCTACAAGGGTACGTAGATCACACATCCCCTCTCGTAGATGGACATCACCATGATAGGTCTTCGTGCGCGTAGGAAAATTTTGTTTCCCATGCGACGTTCCCCAACAGTGGCATCATGAGCTAGGTTCATGCGTAGATGTCTTCTCGAGTAGAACACAAAAGTTTTTGTGGGCGGTGATGTGCGTTTTTGTCGGGACCCCGATCCTAACCCATAGGAATACAGCCTGTAACACATCCCATCCCTTTGTGGTCTCACGCACAGTTAACTCCACGGCTGCAGCCTTACCTTAGCCGGGACCGTTTGCGTCTTTTGACTCACGTATGCGATAGTGTCGCTAGCAATTCAATGTCAAAGAACCCGGATCGACATGTCTAGTCATAAACCAAAGTGGCAGTACCACACAAGGACAGGCATACATGACGCAACAAAGCAGGTGTCGGTCATCAGCGAATGTAGACGAGTCGTAGCAAGCTACAAGGACTCATGCCGGTCAGACACTTCCCCAAAGGGGACAGACACAACAGCTAAGAAGGACACATGCCGGTCAACCAATGTGTCCGGAGCAGTAGCGAACTACCAAGGCTCGTTGGATCACAAAGGGGCATTTCCTTGTAAGGAATGCTACTAAAGCTCATGACTAGGTAATCGAACCCCATACATATCAAGTATGACACACGTACGCATGGCATACCGATATGTATAGATACATCGATGGCATCACAACATAACCATAAACATACAAGCTTTATTTAAGAGGCTCGGAAGAGCCACACACATAATATTACACATTAAGGGTCTCACGACCCATAATAGCAGTCATTTAGTTACAAGCCAGTGGAAGAGTTATAAACTGTCTGAGTACAGACAGGACAACTAGAAGGCACATGGCCTGACTATACTACAGATCCAACGTAGGGCCAGATAGTACCTGGGACACCAGCTACTCGTCGTCGTTGATGTCTACGAAGAACCCTCCATTAGGGTCATTAGCAACCTCTGCAACATTTATTAAGCAAACATGAGTACGAAAGTACTCAGCAAGACTTTAGGACAACTAACTACTCATGCAAGGTATCAAAAGGGGTATTGTGGGGTTTCATGCGGAAAGCCAGCATTTGACTCGTGGCTAGACAACTTGTATTTTTAAATAATTTTGACAACTTGATTTCTCGCACGCGAGTCCACTAACACCACAACAATACACTATCGTGGAATCATTCCGTCTCCGTACGGAAATGCCGTCCACGACACTCACGCTTATCTTGGCAATTTTATGAGTAGCCATTGAAGTTATCTATGAACAACATATGTCTCCAAGTAGTCCATATCCACGGACGCGGCTATTCGAATAGATCATAACCCTGCAGGGGTGTACTTCGTCACACACGCTCTCGCCACTTATCGCCATGTGCACGTCATGCACCTCGACAACCTTCAAGCGGAAGCCCAGCGAGGGAGTCGGCCACGACCGTTAACCACACTAGTACCTAGTCCAGGTTTATCGCCTATCTGAGAGTAACCCGTACGGAAGTCCGGCCGAGGTTTCCGCCACGGCCTCAAACGATGTGCGCAGGGTTCCCAAGCCCACCATCCGGGTGCCACTTGGTACACCGTGCCACTGCCTACCGCATCACGGCCCACCTCTCAGGTCAACACCATGCACGGCCTCCGGCATTACTATAAACACCAGAAACTACTTGCAACTCCTGGACCGAGTACTAAGCGATTAATAGGCCGAGCGGGGTCATATTTCAGGGCCCAGCATGTGGTAGTATCTAGTCTTGGATTACGTACACGAAACTCAGTTCCTAAGTACGGTTCCAATGAAACAACCCGCCATGTACTCCTACACAGCCTTTCACCGGTACCTTTACCAAATCAGGTTCAACACACAACCTTTACTTACCGAACACATTCTCACAATTCTGTTCATCTCCCTGATGACAAACCATACACAACTCTAAGCATAGCATGCATAGCAGGATAAGGCACATCACAGCTCAAGCAACTACCAGGTATGCTAGGTTGCAAGGTTCGGCTATTTACCGTGACAAGGTTAGGTCATGCAAAGGAAGTGGGTTCAACTAACGTGGCAAAAGCAGTTGAAGTATTTGATCCTAATGCAATAAATAAGTGCAGGAGCAAGAACATGGAATTATCGGGATGATCAAAAGGGTTGCTTGCCTTGTTGCTCAGAGGAGGGACGATATCCGTCAGACGGATATTCGGTGGAATCCGAGGGTGCGGAGCCTACCGAAATGAATGGCAACATTCAATAACAATCACATGCAAACAAGATGATGCATGACAATGGCATGAGAATGCAATGTGATATGTTATTACAATCAACATGTATTAGGTTTAGAGTTGATTTGAATCACATTCGAATATCAATTCAAATGGGGTATTCTCGAATACCGGTTTAATTGATTCGACCTGATGCTCAGATCAACTTGATGTTAACATGCATGAGATGTCATGTTAGGGTACTGATTTGTAATTAGGACAGTGTGTGATCATGGGATTCATAATGAAATTTGAATATTTCCCAAATTCCATTTAAAAAGTAATTATAAGAATTGAATTATTCCTTATTCCACATTTTAGGGTTTTGTAACTTTTTCAAACATGATTGAAAATAGCATATTCAGATTCCTTGAATTTTTCTGATACTTTTTCATATATAAATTATTTTCATTGGAGTTACAGCTTAATTTCTATGATTTTTACAAGTTTTAGCAATTTCCTGGATTTATTTCTAAACTGGAAATTCTCTTTATTGCATCAGTCTGACGTCAGCAGGTCAGCCGACCTGCTCAGGTCAAACTTGACAGGGGGGCCCCACTGGTCAGCCTCTCTGGGACTAATCCCGCGCTGACCAGCCCCTAAACTGAGTTGACTTGGCCTTGGGCCCACTGTCAGCGAGAGATTAAGCTACTAATCTACTGGATTAGCTTTGCCACGTCGGCCTCCACCGGAGGGTGGTCGCGGGCGACCAAGCCCGCGGCGGAGGTCTCGCCGGAGGCGACCTAAACGGCGCTGCACAGCACCAATTCGAACGCGGTTTGCAGCTACGGAAAGCTGGCGAAGTAGCCGATCTGGCAGGGGCATCAGGGGAGGCTAGGGTCGCCGGGGGAGGCGCCGGCGACGAGCCGAAGCTCGGCCTCCCGCAGTTGATGGCTCTAGGGCCCGGGGAGGACAGCTGAGGGGCTCATCACACTCCTGGAGGCTCCAGGAGCTCGAACCCTAGCTCGAGCGCGTGGATCAGACACCACAGCGACGGCGTGCTCAGCAAGGGGAGGCTAAGGCTAGGGGCACGATCAGCTCAAGCTTTGCTCGGCTCCAATGGCGGCAGGAGGGGAAGGAGAGATCCGAGAGGAAGGGAAGGAACCGACGCTGGGAAAGGATAGCGGTGGCCTCGGGGAGCTTATCCCCGGCCTTGCCAGCGCGAGGCGGCGGCCAGGCAGGCGCACAGGTGCGTGGCCGCGCGGAGAAGGCGGTGGCCACCTCCTGCTCCTACTGGTGCGAGGGAGGGGACGACTCGGGGAGATGGGCCGGGCCAGGCTAGGCGACAGATAACCCTTTTTCCATTTCCTTCTGTTTTATTTCTTTTTTAATTTCTGACATTGATTTGCTATTTATTTCTGCTCCAAAAAGGTTGTAAAAACTAATTTAAACACACCTGAATATTTGTTATAATATTCTCAACCATTTCCAAAGTTTTCAACATTTTTGAAAATTTATAGTTTCTGATTTCAAATTTAAAGTTTGAAACCAGTGGCTTTTACTTTAATTTAAAATGCTTAAAGTGTCAAGAAAATAGTTTTCTCCAATGCTCATTTACTTTCATGATTTATCAGAAAGTTTGAACATTTCTTGAGGCCATTTTGGGTTCATTGATTTCAGCTAGTTTGAGATTTTCTTTATTTAAAGTAGTGGCTAGGGTTTTCGAGTTTTTCCTTTGCCACTTTCTTGTTCTTGTTGAAAATTATTAGATGGAAATGCAAAGAAGACATGAGCACAAGGCTAACTTGCTTAAGGGTTAGGGATGTGACAACTCACCCCCACTCAAAAGAATCTCGTCCCGAGATTTAGAAGTCGTCGGGAATAATGCAGGATACACAAGGCTAATCTCTTTCCCAAGTTGCCTCCTTTTCAGAATGGTTTGACCATTGAACTTTAAGAAACTTGAGGTTTCGACGTCGAGTGGTACGCTCAGCTTGATCAAGAATACGCACGGGGTATTCTCGGTATGAAAGGTTATCTTGGAGATCAAGCGTTTCGTGGTCCACTTCACGGATAGGATCCGAAAAGCAACGCCTGAGTTGCAAGACGTGGAAAACATCATGAACCTTGGAAAGATGCGTAGGAAGTTCCAACTGGTAGGCAACTTCTCCTCGTTTGGCAAGAATGCGAAAAGGACCAATGTAACGAGGAGCCAATTTGCCCTTGATACCGAATCGGTGGGTACCCTTCAAAGGTGTAACCCGAAGGTAAGCCTTCTCGTCAACTTCAAAGGTCACAGCCTTATGATGACGATCATATTGGCTCTTTTGACGAGACTGGGCTGTTTTCAACTTTTCACGAATAATGCGAACCTGCTCTTCTGCATCCTGGATCATATCCGGGCCAAAGAGTTGCCTCTCTCCGGTTTCTGACCAATTTAGAGGTGTTCGACATCTTCGTCCATAGAGAACTTCAAAAGGGGCTTTGTCCAAGCTTGATTGTTAACTATTGTTATAAGCGAATTCGGCGAATGGAAGGCACTTTTCCCAATTCATACCGAACGATATAACACAAGCTCGGAGCATATCTTCTAGGATTTGATTCACTCTTTCTACTTGACCACTTGATTGGGGATGGAAAGCAGTGCTAAAAGATAGGTGAGTCCCCATGGCATTCTGAAAACTTTCCCAGAACCGAGAAGTAAAGATACTTCCACGGTCCGAGTTAACCTCCAGGGGAACACCATGAAGAGACACTATTCGAGAGATATATAATTCTGCTAGCTGGCTAGCTGTTATACTCTCGCGAACAGGAAGAAAATGAGCCACTTTGGAAAGACGGTCAATGACCACAAAGATAGCATTATTTCCTTTCTTGGTCATGGGAAATCCGGTAATGAAATCCATGCTAACTTTATCCCATTTCCATTCAGGAATAGCTAGAGGGTGAAGGGTGCCAGCAGGCCTTTGATGTTCTGCCTTAACTCGACGACAAACGTCGCAGTTAGCAACGAACTCAGCAATTTCTCTCTTCATCCTAGTCCACCAGAACCTCTGGCGTAGGTCCTGATACATCTTAGTACTACCGGGATGAATGGTGAGAGGAGAATCATGAGCCTCCTTAAGGATTAACTGCCTTAGATGTGGGTTCTTAGGAACCACTAAACGATTCTGGAAGAGCACAAAACCTTGATCGTTCATGGAAAATTCTTTAGCGTTTCCGGTAAAAATATTCTCCTTGATCCGTGATATACCCCTGTCACGCTTTTGGCCAGCTATAATTTGATCCTTAAGAGTAGGCTTCACCACCAGGGTAGAAAGGAATCCTTGAGGAACAATATGAAGATTCAACTTCCGAAAGTCCTCATGGAGATGTGGTTGACCTTGTTGTAGCATCAAATTGTTACAATAAGATTTACGACTTAGCGCATTGGCCATAACATTGGCCTTCCCCGGGGTGTAAGTTATCCCTAAGTCGTACTCCGAGATCAACTCAACCCACCGTCTTTGCCTGAGATTCAAATCCGGTTGGGTGAAGATATATTTCAGACTTTGGTGATCAGTGAATATTTCGCAACGATTACCCAGAAGGTAATGTCGCCAGGTTTTTAGTGCATGGACCACAGCTGCAAGCTCAAGGTCATGTGTGGGGTAATTATCCTCATGTGGACGCAACTGTCGAGATGCGTATGCGATCACATGACGATCTTGCATGAGAATGCAACCTAATCCTTGTCGCGAGGCGTCGCAATAGATAACAAAGTCCTTAGAAAAATCTGGTGGTACCAACACAGGTGCGGAAGTCAGGTGTCTTTTCAGTTCCTGAAAACTATGCTCACACTGTGGTGTCCACTCGAACTTTTTATCCTTCTTGAGGAGTTCAGTTAGAGGCTTTGCAACCTTGGAGAAATTCTCGACAAAGCGGCGACAATAGCTCGCTAGACCAATAAAACTCCTAACATGCTTAACCGATTCAGGTTGAGTCCAATCAAGGACAGCTTGAACTCTCTCGGGATTGACAGCAATACCCTTACCAGAGATTACGTGGCCTAGATAGGTCACTTCTGGTAACCAGAATTCACATTTTGAAAATTTGGCATAAAGGCGATGCTCTCGAAGTTTCATCAATACCAGCCTTAGATGCTCGGCATGTTCTTGTTCATTCTTCGAGTAGATGAGAATATCATCGAGGTATACCACGACGAATTTATCCAAATACTCCATGAAGATTGAGTTCATCAGTTGAGAGAAGGTGGCTGGGGCATTGGTTAAACCGAAGGACATAACGGTGTACTCATATTGGCCATAACGAGTAACAAAAGCCGTTTTTGGAATGTCCCCGTTCTTAATCTTGATTTGATGGTATCCCAACCTCAAATCCATTTTGGAGAAGACTGAGGATCCCGCGAGCTGATCGTACAGGTCGTTGATCCTGGGAAGCGGATACTTGTTCTTTATGGTGACCAGATTAACTGGTCGATAATCTACAACCATCCGATCCATTCCGTCTTTCTTCTTGACGAAGAGGACGGGGCAAGCCCAAGGAGAAGAGCTAGGACGAATGAAACCCTTGTTCAAAGCCTCATCTAATTGCTTCTTAAGTTCGGCTAGCTCCAGGGGTGCCATCTTATATGGTCTTCTGGCTATTGGGACAGTTCCCGGAACAAGATCTATCACAAACTCTACATCTTTGTCAGGTGGAATTCCTGGCAGTTCCTCTGGAAAAACATCCGGAAAGTCACGGACTACCGGAATGTCTTCAAGTTCCGGAAGAGGGTTGGCATTTAGAGAACAGAGTTGGCATTTGGCAACTCGAGTGGAGACATTTACTATCTCACCCGAGGGATGGGTAAGCTGGACATTTCTAGAATGAGTATCAATCCTGGCATAGTGAGCTGATATCCAGTCCATGCCCAAGATGATATTAATATCCGAAGATTTCAATGCTATCAATGAGGCTAGAAAAACTAGCCTGTCTACTGGAATTTCGTTGTCATAGGTTATCCTGGAGGTTTGCCATTTACTACCAGGGGTTTGGACAACCAATGGAATTGGCATATCACAAAAAGACATGTTATGCAACTGTGCATAACTTTCTGAAATGAAGGAATGAGAAGACCCAGTGTCAAAGAGAACGGACGCTGGGTGATGATTAACAAGAAGCGTACCCAGCATGACGTCGGGATCCTGTGGAGCTTCTTCTGCTGACACATAGTTCACACGGCCACGTGCAGGAGTTGGCTTCACATAATAAGCTTTGCCTGACTTGGCTTGCCCGACGGACTTTCCGGGTTGCTTGGCACCCACATTCTGAGGACACTCACGGGAATAGTGCCCTGGTTCTCCACACTTGTAGCATATCACTTGGTTGGCACGTGGTGCAGCATTGCTAGCTGGACCACCATAAGCTTTTGCTGGAGGGTTGGCCTAATTCGTCTGAGGCGCCACGTAGGATGGCCTCGGAGTGTATCTTGGTGGCAGAGAACTGTTTGGAACCCACAACCTGCGTTTTGGAAACGCGGAACCAGAAGATGAGCCAAAGTCACGGGAATGCTTCCTTGTGGCTTCGAAGTCAGTATGACCAGTCTCGGCACTGATCGCTTTGTTGACCAGGGCTTGAAAGCTTGCACACTCATGGAGGCGCAGGTCACGACGGAGCTGAGGGCTCGGACCCTTACGGAATCTTTCTTGCTTCGTGGCGTCGGTAGACACCTCCTCTATTGCATAGCGGGCGAGATTACCGAACTCGCAGCTATAGGCATCCACAGACAACTTGCCCTGAGTGAAGGTACAGAACTCCTCTCTCTTTCAGTCCATCAGGCCCTCTGGAATATGGTGCAGACGAAAGGCTGCACTGAAGTCTGCCCATGTGGCTACTGGTTCAGCGGGACGCATAGCTTCAAAATTCTCCCACCACATATTGGCGGGGCGTTCCAGGAAATATGCCGCAAAGGTCACCTTGTCGGCCTCAGACACAGTCGCAGAGCGAATCTTGCGTGAGATGCTGCACAGCCAGTCATCAGCGTCGAGGGGATCGACAGAATGATGAAACTTTGGAGGATTCAGCTTCACAAAGTCATTGAGGGACACTGCAGCATTCCTAGGCTGATGAGCCATATGCTGCTCAATACGTTCTAACAGTCGGTTGGTCTCTCTTTTGTTTCTTTCTGCCTCAAGCATCACTTCCACCAGAGAAGGCGGTTGAGGCAGGTCTTCCTGCGACGCTTGACTACCCTCGCCTTGCTCAGGAGCAGGGGCACGGTTCAACCTGGGGAACACCATCCTGACAAACAAACTCAGAGCTTAGACCAATATCATATCCATACTAGCTATGGATTAAGAATGTACTGAACACACGGAATGCGGAAATGAATATCCGAACAGCATGGTAACAAGCAACTGCTATATATACACCATGGTTCATACACACCCTTACATAGTTCAGTACAAACTTACTCGAAGAGCAACTACTGAAATTATGAAACTACTCATCAGAGGCTTACAAGCTTCCTATACATTATTTATCTAGGCCCCCGGAATTCATTTCACATTACATGCATACTTCACAACTCATGCAGGACTGTGAACGTACAGCTACTACCATACTATCCTTCCGCTCATAGCTCAGGCATACGCATAGAACATCTCATAGAGATTACCTCGATGACCTGGAAGCTCAACCTGCGGATCAGGAAACACTCTAGCCTGAGATCCCTGGGATCCATAAGGACACGGATGTGGCCTTGGTCCCCTGACTGGTGGTAAGAGGGGTCCCCGAAGAGGTGTGACTCCTCCTATAGCTGGCCAGTCAACGTGGGCCGGAAGATGGGTCCTAACAGGGTTCAACATCTCCATCTCTCCATACCCTGTCTGGACTACCGGTGCCAGCTGCGTCAAAGTTGTCCACAGACGGGCACGGGTAGCATAAAGCTCCATACGGAGAGCACGAGCATCCCTGTCTCTGTTCTCGAGCATCTCAACAGTGGACTGCAGAAGTGGATCCTCCATAGAAGAATCAAAATAGACTCCACTAAGATATCCCTCTTCACCAGGCTGAGAGGCCGGAACATAGCAGAACTCTGAATTCTGCAGCAGTGCATGTCTCGCTCTCATAATGGTCAGCATTGAATAGGCAGCATCTTGTACTGCCATGTCAACAGTGACCCCCAACCCATAGGACCAATGGATTGGCTTCTCCGCTCGAGGGTAATCTGGAAATACCCTAACAGTGCAGATGTACTGGCTCTGGTTGAAGTCTCGGTACTGTTCCTCCACTGTGTACTCGGGGTACCAGCGGTAACCGCACACCGACATCACCCTGACCAGCATGGCCGTATGACCCGGCACATCAATGCACCTGGTCAGACGTACCACCTGACGAGAAGGACGGCCAGGCATATGTAAATAGAGAGTAATGCAAAAGCATTAGAGCTCTGAATGCAAAATTGGGTAGCATAACGGCTGTAAATGGTCAAAAACAAATTTTGAGACAACCCAAAATGGAATAGCGTAACCACTCAACTATCAAGTTCAATTCTCTGATCATCAAACTTACTTCCTGCTTCCTAGGAATAAAAGAAACCCAATATCTCTTGACCCGTAGTCCTATAAGCTACCGATCGGAAACACGAGCCTAGGAGAAGATGAGTAACCTAGTCCTTAATTCCCGCAGAAGAGACGAGGATGACCAGAATAGAATAACTTGAGAAGAGAACAAGAGTCTTACGTTCCCTTCCACAAACAATTCCCTTATATATAACTAAAGCAATTCTAGACTCAATTTCGACCAGTTTGGCTTAGTAATCCTACAGTCAGTTAGGCTCTGATACCAACGCTGTCGGGACCCCGATCCTAAGCCATAGGAATCCAGCCTGTAACACATCGCATCCCTTTGTGGTCTCACGCACGGTTAACTCCATGGCTGCAGCCTTACCTTAGCCGGGACCGTTTGCGTCTTTTGACTCACGTATGCGATAGTGTCGCTAGCAATCCAATGTCAAAGAACCCGGATCGACATGTCTAGTCATAAACCAAAGTGGCAGTACCGCACAAGGACAGGCATACATGACCCAACAAAGCAGGTGTCGGTCATCAGCGAATGTAGACGAGTCGTAGCAAGCTACAAGGACTCCATTACATCGCGTGACATTTCCCCAAAGGGGACAGACACAGCAGCTAAGAAGGACACATGCCGGTCAACCAATGTGTCCGGAGCAGTAGCGAACTACCAAGGCTCGTTGGATCACAAAGGGGCATTTCCTTGTAAGGAATGCTACTAAAGCTCACGACTAGGTAATCGAACCCCATACATATCAAGTACGACACACGTACGCATGGCATACCGATATGTATAGATACATCGATGGCATCACAACATAACCATAAACATACAAGCTTTATTTAAGAGGCTCGAAAGAGCCACACATATAATATTACACATTAAGGGTCTCAGGACCCATAATAGCAGTCATTGAGTTACAAGCCAGCGGAAGAGTTATAAGCTGTCTGAGTACAGACAGGACAACTAGAAGGCACATGGCCTGACTATACTACAGATCCAACGTAGGGCCAGATCGTAGCTGGGACACCAACTACTCGTCGTCGTCGATATCTACGAAGAACCCTCCATTAGGGTCAATAGCAAGCTCTGCAACATTTATTAAGCAAACATGAGTATGAAAGTACTCAGCAAGACTTTAGGAAAACTAACTACTCATGCAAGGTATCAAAAGGGGTATTGTGGGGTTTCATGCGAAAAGCCAGCATTTGACTCGTGGCTAGACAACTTGTATTTTTAAATAATTTTGACAACTTGATTTCTCGCACGCGAGTCCACTAACACCACAACAATACACTATCGTGGAATCATTCCGTCTCCGTACGGAAATGCCGTCCACAACACTCACGCTTATCTTGGCAATTTTATGAGTAGCCATTGAAGTTATCTATGAACAACATATGTCTCCAAGTAGTCCATATCCGCGGACGCGGCTATTCGAATAGATCATAACCCTGCAGGGGTGTACTTCGTCACACACGCTCTCGCCACTTATCGCCATGTGCACGTCATGCACCTCGGCAACCTTCAAGCGGAAGCCCAGCGAGGGAGTCGGCCACGACCGTTAACCACACTAGTACCTAGTCCAGGTTTATCGCCTATCTGAGAGTAACCCGTACGCAAGTCCGGCCGAGGTTTCCGCCACGGCCTCAAACGATGTGCGCAGGGTTCCCAAGCCCACCATCCGGGTGCCACTTGGTACACCGTGCCACTGCCTACCGCATCACGGCCCACCTCTCAGGTCAGCACCATGCACGGCCTCGAGCATTACTATAAACACCAGAAACTACTTGCAACTCCTGGACCGAGTACTAAGCGATTAATAGGCCGAGCGGGGTCATATTTCAGGGCCCAGCATATGGTAGTATCTAGTCTTGGATTACATACACGGAACTCAGTTCCTAAGGACGGTTCTAATGAAACAACCCGCCATGTACTCCTACACAGTCTTTCACCGGTACCTTTACCAAATCAGGTTCAACACACAACCTTTACTTGCCGAACACATTCTCACAATTCTGTTCATCTCCCTGATGACAGACCATACACTACTCTAAGCATAGCATGCATAGCAGGATAAGGCACATCACAGCTCAAGCAACTACCAGGTATGCTAGGTTGCAAGGTTCGGCTATTTACTGTGACAAGGTTAGGTCATGCAAAGGAAGTGGGTTCAACTAACGTGGAAAAAGCAGTTGAAGCATTTGATCCTAATGAAATAAATAAGTGCAGGAGCAAGAACATGGAATTATCGGGATGATCAAAAGGGCTGCTTGCCTTGTTGCTCAGAGGAGGGACGATATCCGTCAGATGGATATTCGGTGGAATCCGAGGGTGCGGAGCCTACCGAAATGAATGGCAACATTCAATAACAATCACATGCAAACAAGATGATGCATGAGAATGGCATGAGAATGCAAAGTGATAGGTTATTACAATCAACATGTATTAGGTTTAGAGTTGATTTGAATCACATTCGAATATCAATTCAAACGGGGTATTCTCGAATACCGATTTAATTGATTCGACCTGATGCTCAGATCAACTTGATGTTAACATGCATGAGATGTCATGTTAGGGTACTGATTTGTAATTAGTACAGTGTGTGATCATGGCATTCATAATGAAATTTGAATATTTCCCAAATTCCATTTAAAAAGTAATTAGAACAATTGAATTATTCCTTATTCCACATTTTAGGGTTCTGTAACTTTTTCAAACATGATTGAAAATAGCATATTCAGATTCCTTGAATTTTTCTGATACTTTTTCATATATAAATTATTTTCATTGGAGTTACAGATTAATTTCTATGATTTTTACAAGTTTTAGCAATTTCCTGGATTTATTTCTAAACTGGAAATTCTCTTTATTGCATCAGACTGACGTCAGCAGGTCAGCCGACCTGTTCAGGTCAAACCTGACAGGGGGGCCCACTGGTCAGCCTCTCTGGGACTAATCCCGCGCTGACCAGCCCCTAAACTGAGTTGACTTGGCCTTGGGCCCACTGTCAGCGAGAGATTAAGCTACTAATCTACTGGATTAGCTTTGCCACGTCGGCCTCCACCGGAGGGGGGTCGCCGGCAACCAAGCCCGCGGCGGAGGGCTCGCTGGAGGCGACCTAAACGGCGCTGCACAGCACCAATTCGAACGCGGTTTGCAGCTACGGAAAGCTGGCGAAGTAGCCGATCTGGCAGGGGCATCAGGGGAGGCTAGGGTCGCCGGGGGAGGCGCCGGCGACGAGCCGAAGCTCGGCCTCCCGCAGTTGATGGCTCTAGGGCACGGGGAGGACAGCTGAGGGGCTCATCACACTCCTGGAGGCTCCAGGAGCTCGAACCCTAGCTCGAGCGCGTGGATCAGACACCACAGCGACGGCGACGACATGACCGGCGGTGAGGAGCTCTCGGCCTTGGTGGGGAACGGGGCTACGATGCACGGAAGAGCATGGGACGAGAGGGGAAACGATGACGAGCTCACGGCGGTTCCGATGGTGTTGCTGAGGGGCTCGGGGGTGCGCCGGAGGGAGCGAATCGACGGGAGAGGTCCGGCGGCCGGAGGTGGAAGACGATGGCGTTGGGGGCGATGCAGGGCTCGGGGAAGCTTCGGCTTCTGCAGAGAGGACCGCTCGACGAGGCGGAGCTAACGGCGTGCTCAGCAAGGGGAGGCTAAGGCTAGGGGCACGAGCAGCTCAAGCTTTGCTCGGCTCCAATGGCGGCCGCCTCGCGCTGGCAAGGCCGGGGATAAGCTCCCCGAGGCCACCGGGGCGCCAGGCAGGCGCACAGGTGCGTGGCCGCGCCGGAGAAGGCGGTGGCCACCTCCTGCTCCTACTGGTGCGAGGGAGGGGACGACTCGGGGAGATGGGCCGGGCTAGGCTAGGCGACAGATAACCCTTTTTCCATTTCCTTCTGTTTTATTTCTTTTTTAATTTCTGACATTGATTTGCTATTTATTTCTGCTCCAAAAAGGTTGTAAAAACTAATTTAAACACACCTGAATATTTGTTATAATATTCTCAACCATTTCCAAAGTTTTCAACATTTTTGAAAATTTATAGTTTCTGATTTCAAATTTAAAGTTTGAAACCAGTGGCTTTTGCTTTAATTTAAAATGCTTAAAGTGTCAAGAAAATAGTTTTCTCCAATGCTCATTTACCTACATGATTTATCAGAAAGTTTGAACATTTCTTGAGGCCATTTTGGGTTCATTGATTTCAGCTAGTTTGAGATTTTCTTTATTTAAAGTAGTGGCTAGGGTTTTTGAGTTTTTCCTTTGCCACTTTCTTGTTCTTGTTGAAAATTCTTAGATGCAAATGCAAAGAAGACATGAGCACATGGCTAACTTGCTTAAGGGTTAGGGATGTGACAGTTTTGCTACCCTCCTTAGTCTTTTCTTGATTCCGTGGTATTGTTGGATTGAAGCGGCTTGGACCGACATTACTCGTACGCTTACGAGAGACTGGTCTCATCGCTACGAGTAACCCCATTGCTCAAAGATGACTGGAAGTGTCGGTTTCTCCAACATTAGTTGAATCGGATCTGACCGAGGAGGTCCTTGGATGAGGTTAAATAGCAACTCATATATCTCCGTTGTGGTGTTTGCGTAAGTAAGATGCGATCCTACTAGATACCCATGGTCACCACGTAAAACATGCAACAACAAAATTAGAGGACGTCTAACTTGTTTTTGCAGGGTATGCTTGTGATGTGATATGGCCAACGATGTGATGTGACATATTGGATGTATGAGACGATCATGTTGTAATAGAAAATATTGACTTGCACGTCGATGGTACGGCAACCGGCAGGAGCCATAGGGTTGTCTTTATACTAACGTTTGTGCTTGCAGATGCGTTTACTATTTTGCTAGGATGTAGCTTTAGTAGTAATAGCATGAGTAGCACGACAACCCCGATGGCAACACGTTGATGGAGATCATGGTGTGGGGCCGGTGACAAGAAGATCGTGCCGGTGCTTTGGCGATGGAGATCAAGAAGCACGTGATGATGGCCATATCATGTCACTTATGAATTGCATGTGATGTTAATCCTTTTATGCACCTTATTTTTCTTAGAATGACGGTAGCATTATGAGGTGATCTCTCACTAAAATTTCAAGACGAAATTGTGTTCTCCCCGATGGTAGCATTATGATCGGGTGTGATAGACTCAACGTTCACATACAACGGGTGCAAAACAGTTGCGCACGCGGAACACTCGGGTTAAGCTTGACGAGCCTAGCATGTGCAGACATGGCCTCGGAACACATGAGACCGAAAGGTCGATCATGAATCATATAGATGATATGATTAGCATAGGGATGCTTACCACTGAAACTATACTCAACTCACGTGATGATCGGACTTGAGCTAGTGTAAGTGGATCATGAACCACTCAAATGACTAGAGAGATGTACTTTTGGAGTGGGAGTTTAGCGAATAATTTGATTAAGTTAAACTCTAATTATCTTGAATATAGTCTAAGTCCACTTTGAATATATTTGTGTTGTAGATCATGGCTCACGCTACAGTCATCCTGAATTTTAATACGTTCCTAGAGAAAGCTAAGTTGAAAGATGATGGAAGCAACTTTGTAGACTGGGCTCGTAATCTTAAGCTACTCTTACAAGCTGGGAAGAAGGATTATGTCCTTAATGCTGCGCTAGGAGATGAATCACCCGCTATGGCTGATCAGGATGTTAAGAACGCTTGGTTAGCACGTAAGGAGGACTACTCAATAGTTCAATGTGCAGACTTGTATGGCTTAGAACCGGGACTTCAACGTCGCTTTGAGCGTCATGGAGCATTTGAGATGTTCCAAGAGTTGAAGTTTATCTTTCAGAAGAACGCCCGGATCGAGAGGTATGAGACCTCCGATAAATTCTATGCTTGCAAGATGGAGGAGAACTCGTCTGTCAGTGAACATGTGCTCAAAATGTTTGGGTACTCAAACCGTCTAGCTGAGCTGGGGATTGAACTCCCGCAAGAGGCTATCACTGACAGAATCCTTCAATCACTGCCACCAAGCTATAAAGGCTTTGTGTTGAACTACAACATGCAAGGGATGAACAAGTCTCCCGGCGAGTTGTTTGCGATGCTAAAAGTCGCAGAGTCTGAACTCCGTAAAGAGCATCAAGTGTTGATGGTGAATAAGACCACTAGTTTCAAGAGAAACGGCAAAGGCAAGAAGGGTAATTCAAAGAAGAGCGGCAAGCCTGTTACCAATCCGACGAAGAAACTCAAAGCTGGACCTAAGCCTGAAACGGAGTGTTACTATTGCAAGGGTATGGGTCACTGGAAGCGCAATTGCCCCAAGTATCTGGCAGATAAGAAGGCGGCCAAAGAAAAATCAGGTATATTTGATA
This sequence comes from Hordeum vulgare subsp. vulgare, assembly GCF_904849725.1. NCBI lineage: Eukaryota > Viridiplantae > Streptophyta > Magnoliopsida > Poales > Poaceae > Hordeum > Hordeum vulgare. The sequence continues at coordinate 179,188,898 of NC_058522.1, forward strand.
TACATGTTATTGATCTGTACTTAACCGGCTCTCGTAGTAGTGCCTGGGTATTTGATACCGGTTCTGTTGCTCATATTTGCAACTCGAAACAGGAACTGCGGAATAGACGAAGGCTGGCGAAAGATGAAGTGACGATGCGCGTAGGAAATGGTTCCAAAGTTGATGCAATCGCCGTCGGCACAGTTTCCATCAGGATTAGTGATGAACTTAAATCATTGTTATTTAGTGCCTGCGTTGAGCATGAACATTATATCTGGATCTTGTTTATTGCAAGACGGTTACTCTTTTAAGTCAGAGAATAATGGTTGTTCTATTTCTATGAGTAACATCTTTTATGGTCATGCACCTAATGTGAGAGGATTGTTCATATTGAATCTTGATAGCGATACGCATATACATAACAATGATAGCGCCATATTTTTGTGGCACTGCCGCTTAGGTCATATTGGTGTAAAGCGCATGAAGAAAATCCATGCTGATGGACTTTTGGAGTCACTTGACTTTGATTCACTTGACACGTGCAAACCATGCCTCATGGGCAAGATGACTAAGACTCCGTTCTCCGGTACAATGGAGCGTGCAAGTGACTTGTTGGAAATCATACTGTGACAGCCCGATGCCGACGTTCCAGAAGCTTCCCCTTTTCTTTCCGTTTTCTTCGTGAGGGTATTTTCAGTTGCCGCATCATCATCGCATCATGCGCATCATCAGCATTGCATCGGCATCTCCGTTGCCGCCAGTTTTCAAAACTTGCATTCGTTGTTAGTTGTCGGTTCGCGTCGTCGTCCGTTCTGAGCCCGACCGCACTCGCACGCGCCCGCGGCACCGTCGAAACCCTGTTTTTAAAGCGCGTTTAAAACTCTCTCTGATCGAGGTGAAACTTGGCACGCGGTCGCGATTAGATATAGCTAGGCCGCCTGTCGAATTTCGTCGCGATCGGAGACCGTCTGGTACCCGAACGGTCGACCGTGGCGGCACCGTCTTCGGTTATTCGTCGGACGTCTGTCGGCGTTTTAAAAGTCGATGCCGCGCCGCACCACTTCCTCGGCACGGGTTGCGCCGCCGCTTCTCCCTGCCCGAGGCAGCAGCCCCCGCGCCCTAGCACGCCGCCGCGTCGCCCCACGCTGCCGGGACCTCGTCGCCCCTTCCTGCCCGCGCGCGCCTCCGCCCGCCGGCAGCCGCGCCGCCCCGCATCAGGCCGCCGCCTCGCGCCTCTCGCCGGCCTGCCCCGCCGCCCGCACCATACCCCGCCGCCGAAGCTCCCTGTTCGAGCTCCTCGTCGCCGGGAACGACGCCCCTCGGCCGGATCCGGGCAGCCCGAGGCCGGATCCGCCGCCAGCTGCCGCGGCCTCGCGCCCTCTCGCCGGCCCTTGCGTCGGCGCTGCCCTGGAGGTCGCCGCCGCCATGGCCTGGCCTTGCTCCAGCGGGCGACGGGAGGAGCCGCCGCGCCGTTGACCCCGCGCGTGGGCCCCGCTGGCCCAACTTCCCCAGCGCCTGAGCCGGGCCCAGCAGCCGGGTTGGCCTCGCCTCGCCTCGGCCCAGTAGAGCAGCCCCAGGCCGGCCTCCTCTCCAACCAGCCAGGCCCAAGTGGCCAAGGTAAGCTATCCCTCGCCCCCTGCACACCTTATCTGTTTGCACCCCGTTCGGCCCGTTAGTTTTTTATTAGATTTTCAGTTTTATCTTTTTCAGGAAATCACTAGATTTTTTTAAACGTCCGTAGTTATTAAACCGTAAGTCGGAACGACGCGTGTTATATATAGTTTTGGGGTAGCTTCGCGAGTAGAACACGATTATCCAACATGCATATTTGTTTAACGCTGTTTAGAGAGCCTAATGCCTCGTTTTACGTGCTGTTTAACTAGGATCCGTTCCGAAGTTAATTCTCGTGTGCGTCCGGACTGCCCGTATGCCATAGATTTAATGTCCATGTTTTAGGGACCATATTTCTACGTATTTTAGAGCGGTCACTCGTATTTTTCCGTGTAGGGTTTTGCCGGTAGTTTATTTTCCTGTTTAGAGGTTTTATCTCGCATTAATGTGTGGCTTTAATTTTGAGTTGCAAACACCACTTATTTTATATGTTTTCGGGGTAGAAAAATCCCGTGGATTTTTCTGTGCAATTAGTTTTAGCTTTCGAGGAAGTTAGTTCGCGAGATATTTTGCTATGTTGCCCTTTTGTTTAATTCATAGGATTTAATCCGTGCGTCATTTGACGGAGTTGTCAACTAGAGAGTTGTTCTCGGATGTTTTGTTTAGCCCCTGGTAATTTTAGTTGCATAGAAATGCATGTTTAGGTGTTGTTTGACTGCCCTCAAGTTGCTTGAATAGTGCTGTTTTAGTGGAGCTGAAATATTTCTAAGTCTGGAATCTGTTATATTTTGTTGCTGTCTTGTCTTGCTTGCATCTTGTGATCTGTAGCTCTTTTGGGTTTGGTCCAATGGAGTTAGTTGAACCCCTTATGTTTCTCTAGCATGTTGTGAAGTTTCATGCCATTTGGAGTCATGTAGCTATAGGTTTTGCTGCTGTCAATATTGCTTCAGGCTGAAAACTGCACTTTGACGAGGTGTTATTTTCACTAAGTCTGGAATAGCGTGTGAGATGCAATTTTGTGTCTTCTTTTCCTAGTGCTCCTTGCTGCCACGCTAGTTGTTGTTAGATGTTTGTAGTAGTGCGTGTTTCCCTCCTCCGTGCCATGCCTTGCTTGAGCTCATCGGAATTGTGTAGCCGTAGTTGTGGGGCGTAGAAGTTGCTATGTGGCTGATTTTGGCAGATTGTAGTGTTTTCTTGTTTTGCTCGTAGTTTTTGAACCGTAGCTCCGATTTGATCGTGTCCTACATGAAACTTGCTTAGAATCGCGTGTAGTTTCATTTTCTCTTGCTGGTTGTTTGTTTTGAAGTGCTCGTAGCCGCCGTTGCACACATTTTGCATCCATGCCATCATATCTTGCGGTGCTTGTATCTTTTGTTCTGTAGCTCCGTTGGAGATGTTCTTTATGTGTAGATTTATTGCCATGACGCGTAGAATCACGTGAACGTATTTGTTTTTCTGTTTAACAACCAATTAAATGCATTAGTTCAGATCTGGACAGAATTGTAAATTAACACGTGGGGTCATTTCGGAGGTGCTATATGTCATTTCCGACCTCACTTAAAATGCCTAGATAAGTAGTTTAATTACGCTTCACCTCTTGCCATGCTTAATCACATTTAATATTGTCGTGTACCTAATCGGGATAGCACTAAATAAATAGACGTGGAGTATCGTCAATATGCAACTCTTTGCATATTGAACTTCACTTAATGTGTAGTGTTTGATTGCGTGAATTGTCATGCCGTGCCTTGCATGTTTTCAGTAGCTCATGCATCATATGTGTTGTGCATCGTGTGGTGAATATCGTGTGTTGATGCTTGTTTCCAGTTTCCCCGTCTCGATAGAGTTACGCAAGCGTGTCGGATGTGAGGACCCGTTCGACTACGTCGGTTCGTCTGCTTCTCGGAGGCATTCTTCTTCCAAGCGGGATCTCAGGCAAGATGATCATTTCCCCAGATACGATTACTATCATTGCCATGCTAGTTTATCGCTTCTATCGTTTATGTCTCGTTGCCTACCACCTGTTAAATTCAGCCTCTCAACAATGCCATGAAACCGTCAACCTTTCAACCTAGCAAACCACTGATTGGCTATGATACCACTTGCTTAACCCTGTGTTAGCATTGCTAGTTGCAGGTGCAGTTGCTTCCATGTGATAACATGGGTTCCTTGTTATATCACCATATTAAATGCTATCTAATTTAATGCACCTATATACTTGGTAAAAGGTGGAAGGCTCGGCCTTTCTAGCCTGGTGTTTTGTTCCACCTTTTCCCCCTTTAGTTACCGGCTACCGGTGTTATGTTCCATAAATGAGCGCTCCTAACACGATCGGGGTTGTTATGGGGACCCCCTTGATAATTCGTTTTAGATTAAAGCTGGTCTGGCAAGGCCCAACATTGGTACTACATTTGCCTAATCACCTAATAAAATTGCATAGGGACCCGCCGGCACCCGCGGACTATTTTAATCAACCCCCGGGCCAGTGCTCCTCATGAGTGTTGGTCCAAAACAGAGCAGCTTATTAACGCTACCCGGGGCAAATCGGCGTTTGGCGTGGTAACCATAGCTCATCCGTCGTGTCCTGAGAACGAGGTACGCGACTCCTATCGGGATCGTCGACACGTCGGGCGGCCTTGCTGGATTAGTTTTACCTTTGACGAGATATCTTGTGCATCTGGATTTCGGTGATGCTTTGGGTAATCTCAGAGTTGAGGTTTTCCACTAGGGAATCCGACGAGATCGCGAGCTTCGTGATCGAGGATTTCTATGCGGCTTGTGGTAATTTCTGATGGACTAGTCAGGGTTAAATCTTTCAGAAAGTCGTACCCGCGGTTATGTGGCAATGTGGAAACTTTGTTTAACACTGGTTCTAGATAACTTGAAGTTAACTTAATTAAAACATGCCAACTGTGTGCGTAACCGTGACTGTCTCTTTCGTGAGTTCCTTCTCCGATCGAGGACACGGTGGGGTTATGTCTGACGTAGGTAGGTGTTCAGGATCATTCTTTTGGTCATCTGTAGTTCACGTCCGCTATGCGTAGATCTTCCCCCTCATATTCCTGTACTCATAAGTTTAGCCACCAAATATATGCTTAGTCGCTGCTGCAACCTCACCACTTAACCATACCTCACCCATTAAGCTTTGCTAGTCTTGATACCTTTGGATATGAGATTGCTGAGTCCCCTGTGGCTCACAGATTACTACAACACCAATTGCAGGTACAGGTAAAGGTTATTTGACGCGAGCACGTTGATTGTTCATTTGGAGTTGCTTCTTCTTCTTCATCATCATCGATCTAGGATGGGTTCCAGGCCGGCAGCCTGGGATAGCAAGGATGGATGTCGTTCTTCTTTTGTCGTTTATTTTCGTCCGTAGTCGGACCCTGCTCTTACTCTTGATGATTATGTAATGTACTGATGTGACTCTGATGTAGCTTGTGGCGAGTCTAAGCCAATTCTATATAACTCTTCTTTTCGGTACATGTACTTGTAACGATATCCATTCTTGCGACACGACGAGATGCGCTTCTATCCCTGACGAGGCCCTTGTGCCAAATTGAGGATAGGGTCGCATCTTGGGCGTGACACATACATACCAATGTGTGTGGTCTGATGAGCGTGGAGGCACGCGGCGGATATCGTTATTTTCTCACCTTCACTGACGACTTGAGTAGATATGGTTATGTCTACTTGATGAAGCACAAGTCTGAAACATTTGAAAAGTTCAAGCAATTTCAGAGTGAAGTTGAAAATCATCGTAACAAGAAGATCAAGTTCCTACGGTCTGATCGTGGGGGTGAATATCTGAGTTTCGAGTTTGGTGCTCACTTAAGACAATGTGGAATTGTTTCACAGTTAACACCGCCTGGAACACCACAGCGTAATGGTGTGTCCGAACGTCGTAATCGTACATTATTAGAGATGGTGCGATCTATGATGTCTCTTACCGATTTGCCGTTATCGTTTTGGGGTTATGCATTAGAAACAGCTGCATTCACTTTAAATAGGGCACCATCAAAATCCATTGAGACGACACCATACGAACTGTGGTATGGCAAAAGGCCAAAGTTGTCGTTTCTTAAAGTTTGGGGATGTGATGCTTATGTCAAAAAGCTTCAGCCTGAAAAGCTGGAACCCAAAGCGGAAAGGTGCGTCTTCATAGGTTACCCAAAAGAGACAGTTGGGCACACCTTCTATCTCAAGTCCGAGGGCAAAGTGTTTGTTGCTAAAAACGGAGCTTTTCTCGAGAAGGAGTTTCTCTCGAGAGAATTGAGTAGGAGGAAGATAGAACTTGACGAGGTTGTCGAACCTCTCATCCCTCTGGATGGTGGCGCAGGGCAAGGGAAAACCTCTGTCGTTGCGACGCCGGTTGAGGAGGAAGTTAATGATGATGATCATGAAGCTCCAGTTCAAGTTTCTGTCGAACCACGCAGGTCGACGAGACCACGTGCTGCTCCAGAGTGGTACGGTAATCCCGTCTTATCAATCATGTTGTTAGACAACAATGAACCTGCAAATTATGAAGAAGCAATGGTGGGCCCAGATTCCAACAAATGGCTAGAAGCCATGAAGTCCGAGATAGGATCCATGTATGAGAACAAAGTGTGGACTTTGGAGGTACTACCTAAGGGCTGCAAGGCTATTCAGAACAAATGGATCTTTAAGAGGAAGAGGGACGCTGATGGCAATGTGACCGTTTATAAAGCTTGACTTGTGGCAAAGGGTTTTTCACAAGTTCAAGGAGTTGACTACGATGAGACATTCTCACCCGTAGCGATGCTTAAGTCCGTTAGAATCATGTTAGCAATAGCTGCATTTTTCGATTATGAAATCTGGCAGATGGATGTCAAAACGATGTTCCTTAACGGTTTCCTTCAGGAAGAGTTGTATATGATACAACCCGAAGGTTTTGTCGATCCTAAGAATGTTGACAAGGTGTGCAAGCTCCAGCGATCCATTTATGGACTGGTGCAAGCATCTCGGAGTTGGAACAAATGCTTTGATCAGGTGATCAAAGCATTTGGGTTTATACAAGTGGTTGGAGAATCTTGTATTTACAAGAAAGTGAGTGGGAGCTCTGTGGCGTTTCTAATATTATATGTGGATGACATATTGCTGATTGGAAACAACGTGGAGTTTTTAGAGAGCATAAAGGATTACTTGAATAAGAGTTTCTCTATGAAGGACCTAGGAGAAGCTGCTTACATTCTAGGCATTAAGATCTATAGGGATAGATCAAAACGCCTGATAGGACTTTCACAAAGCACATACCTTGATAAAGTTTTGAAGAGGTTCAAAATGGAACAGTCCAAGAAAGGGTTCTTGCCAGTTTTACAAGGTACGAGATTGAGTAAGACTCAGTGACTAGCAACTGATGAAGATAGAGAGCATATGCGCTCCGTCCCCTATGCTTCAGCCCTAGGTTCTATCATGTATGCAATGCTGTGCACTAGACCGGATGTTAGCCTGGCCATAAGTATGGCAGGTAGGTTCCAGAGTAATCCAGGAGTGGATCACTAGACATCGGTCAAGAATATCCTGAAGTACCTGAAAAGGACTAAGGAGATGTTTCTCGTGTATGGAGGTGACGAAGAGCTCGCCGTAAAATGTTACATCGACGCAAGCTTTGACGCAGATCCGGACGACTCTAAGTCGCAAACCGGATACGTATTTATTCTTAATGGGGGTGCGGTAAGCTGGTGCAGTTCCAAGCAAAGCGTCGTAGCAGATTCTACATGTGAAGCGGAGTACATGGCTGCCTCGGAGGCGGCTAAGGAGGGTGTCTGGATGAAGCAGTTCATGACGGATCTTGGAGTGGTGCCAAGCGCACTGAATCCAATAACCTTGTTCTGTGACAACACGGGTGCCATTGCCTTAGCAAAGGAACCACGGTTTCACAAGAAGACCAGACACATCAAACGACGCTTCAACCTCATCCGCGACTACGTCGAGGGAGAGGACGTAAATATATGCAAAGTGCACATGGATCTGAATGTAGCAGACCCGCTGATTAAACCTCTTCCACGACCAAAGCATGATCAACACCATAACTGTATGGGTGTTAGATTTATTACAATATAATTCACATGATGATGTGAGGGCTAGATTATTGACTCTAGTGCAAGTGGGAGACTGTTGGAATTATGCCCTAGAGGCAATAATGAATATAGTTATTATTATAATTCCTGTATCAAGATAATCGTTTATTATCCATGCTATAATTGTATTGAATGAAGACTCATTTACATGTGGGGATACATAGACAAAACACCATCCCTAGCAAGCCTCTAGTTGGCTAGCCAGTTGATCAAAGATAATCAGTGTCTTTTGATTATGAACAAAGTGTTGTTGCTTGATAACTGGATCACGTCATTAGGAGAATCACGTGATGGACTAGACCCAAACTAATAGACGTAGCATGTTGATCGTGTCATTTTGTTGCTACCGTTTTCTGCGTGTCAAGTATTTATTCCTATGACCATGAGATCATATAACTCACTGACACCGGAGGAATGCTTTGTGTGTATCAAACGTCGCAACGTAACTGGGTGACTATAAAGATGCTCTACAGGTATCTCCGAAGGTGTTAGTTGAGTTAGTATGGATCAAGACTGGGATTTGTCAGTCCGTGTGACGGAGAGGTATCTCGGGGCCCACTTGGTAATACAACATCACACACAAGCCTTGCAAGCAATGTAACTTAGTGTAAAACGATAATATCTTCGTAGAATATGTAGGATCCAATATGGGCATCCAGGTCCCGCTATTGGATATTGACCGAGGAGTCTCTCGGGTCATGTCTACATAGTTCTCGAACCCGCAGGGTCTGCACACTTAAGGTTCGATGTTGTTTTATGTGTATTTGAGTTATATGGTTGGTTACCGAATGTTTTTCGGAGTCCCGGATGAGATCACGGACGCCACGAGGGTTTCCGGAATGGTCCGGAAGCGAAGATTGATATATAGGATGACCTCATTTGATTACCGGAAGGTTTTCGGAGTTACCGGGAATGTACAGGGAATGAGGAATGGGTTCCGGGAGTTCACCGGGGGGGGGGGGGGGGGGCAACCCACCCCGGGGAATCCCATAGGCCTTGAGGGTGGCACACCAGCCCTTAGTGGGCTGGTGGGACAGCCCAAAAGGGCCCTATGCGCCTAGAAGAGAAAATCAAAGAGAAAGAAAAAAAAGAGGAGGTGGGAAGGGAAGGAAGGACTCCCACCCACCAAACCAAGTCCAACTCGGTTTGGGGGGGGAGCCTTCTCCCTTGGACTCGGCCGACCCCCTTGGGGCTCCTTGAGTCCCAAGGCAAGGTCCCCTCCCTCCCACCTATATATACGGAGGTTTTACGGCTGATTTGAGACGACTTTTCCATGGCAGCCCGACCACATACCTCCACGGTTTTTCCTCTAGATCGCGTTTCTGAGGAGCTCGGGCGGAGCCCTGCTGAGACAAGGTCATCACCAACCTCCGGAGCGCCGTCACGCTGCCGGAGAACTGTTCTACCTCTCCGTCTCTCTTGCTGGATCAAGAAGGCCGAGATCATCGTCGAGCTGTACGTGTGCTGAACGCGGAGGTGTCGTCCGTTCGGTACTAGATCGTGGGACTGATCGCGGGATTTTTCGCGGGGTGGATCGAGGGACGTGAGGACGTTCCACTACATCAACCGCGTTCACTAACGTTTCTGCTGTACGGTCTACAAGGGTACGTAGATCACACATCCCCTCTCGTAGATGGACATCACCATGATAGGTCTTCGTGCGCGTAGGAAAATTTTGTTTCCCATGCGACGTTCCCCAACAAAACGGACTACGAGCGTAGTTCAGGCTCCTGGCTCGCGATGCTCAAGAGTCCCCCTTGACGTACGAGCGACTCAAGTGTTCTTCCTAAGGGACCCGAAGCGATTTGTGGGGCGCACTGGGCTCTGCATCTGTAGGGCCCGCCCCGCGTGTACCTTGCCGCGATTGAACTGTCCAAGGACGGCCCAATTTGGGAAGGGGCTGCGAGCATAGTTAGGCCCCTGACTCGCGATGCCCAGGGGTCCCCCTTGACGTGCGAGCGGCTCCGTACCTTCGGTTGTGTGCCCCACGAGCTGGGCATGGCCGAACTCGCAGGGGGACTGCGCTGATCTCTTTGTCGACCGAGGGTGTAGCCATTGACGGGCTGTGTTGGTGCCAGCTCGGTGCGTAGTCTCTGGTGGACTGCATTGGTGCCAGCTGAGGGCGTAGTCTTTGGTGGACAATATTGATTGCCCCTATATGTACCCAGCGCAGAGCATAGGTCTTCCACTAGGCGTGGGATGGACCCCTCCGTGTCCTCGAGGGGCACTGGGCGTAATAAGCCTCGGCTTGTTATTATGAGATAGTGTCACGGTGGGGGTCTATATGGGAGGTCGCGAGGACGCTATGGCCTTGCGAGTGTCCCTACCCCGAGTCATTGATGGACTGAGTTGATTTTGTTTGGGTTATTGGCAAACCCTGCTCACTTCCTCTTCCTCGGGAGTGAGGCTACATATCTGCATGGACAAACTTCGACCGGTGCCCCCAAGCGGGGGGCCGATCGCTCGACAATATAACCAAGGCAGAACGCTAGGATGACAAACAAGTGAAACTGAAAAACCAAACAATGCATAAACGAAAGTAGCAGCTGGAGGAGTGTCCTGAGCTCGGGGACGCCGCATGGCCCCGATGGTGCCCTCGGATGGGGTGAACCAAAAAGATATCTGGCAGCGGCCAACGAAAAGTCACCTGGCGACCGTGCCGCTGAAGTGTCGAAGGCGCCGTAGTAGCTTGATCTCTTGTCTCTGTGGTCGCAACCCTCACGGGTTCGTCCGCTCCCGAGGCTTGGGCCCTTTGCTTGGCCCGAGCATCTCCTCCTCTTACTCGCGGTACGAGCATTGCCCACTGGTGCCTCTGGTAGGTAGCAGTCGCGTTCCCCAGCACGAAGGGCATGAAGGAATTGGCGTCCGGGTACTCCCGCCGGTAGCCAGCCAGCGTAGGCATGCTGGGGCCCTGTGCCGTGGCAATGTTGGTTGCGGACGCGTTGATGCAGATACGGGGTCGGTCAACCGTGCCGACAATAGCGACTGTGATTGGTGGTCCAGGGCAGTCACCGCGGCGTATGGCCTGGGCCTTTCAAAGTTCATGGATCGCTCTGATGATGGATTCACGGGAGTTGGGTGGACGTGTTCCGGAGCACGTCCTCGGATGTGCACGGATGCCGCCCCCGCCTCACTAGTCAGGTCAGGGGCTTCCCCGGTGGGATCCCCCACCTCTGACCCAAGGGGGGCGCCGAGCGTACATCGCTATGCGATGGGGGCATGGCCCCGTCCCCGAGCGTGGAGCCCGAAGCCTCGAGGAACTCCATGGGGAGGAGATCCTTCTTCTTCTTGCGTGGGTCCTCGCGAGGCAGCTCGTCTTCTTCATCGTCCGAGCCTCCCGCCCCCGTCGCACGGTAGGCTCGCTCCAGTGCACACATAACATCCTTCTCATGAAAGGGGATGGTGATGACACCACCGCTCCCTAGATTCTTGAGGACATTGTAACCATGGTGGACCACTCATTACTGGAATCAGACACTTTGCTGTCTGCCATAACAGACGGCAAAGAGGTGTTCCATCGATGGGAAAGGTCTTTGTCGTCTGTTTCCTGTAGGCAAAGTTCCTATGACTACTTTCGATGGCATAGCACCTTCTTTGCCGTCTGTCTGCCCTAAGAAGACGACAAAGGCCTTCGCCGTTAGCCTTTGGTACCGAGCAGACGGCAAACATCTTTAGACGGCAGCCGATAGGCAACACCTCCGTTAGTGGCTAACGTAGGCTTTGACGTCTACCTCCCTAATCATCTTTGCCATCAGCCTCGCTCTGTTAGCTTTGTCGTCTTCCTGTATGGGCCAGCCCTCAGTTGGCCCAGCCGTCTGGTCATACTCTTTCCTGTCTGCCTCCCTCAGAATATGTGTCGTCTGCCTCCCTCAAGCTCTGTGTCGTCTGCCTCCCTCAGGTTTTGTGCCGTCTGCCAGCGCAGGGTAGTGGACGACAAAGAGCCTATATGGACCAGCTGCTGCTGCCCCAGGATGCACTGCTGGGTGCCACGTGGCACCTTTGTCGTGTGCTGCGTGATGGCAAAGGCCTTTGCCATCAGCTCGGACACGGCAAAGAGCCCATATTGTCATAGTCTTTTTTATGTTATTCCATAGCCCATTTATGATATATAGGTCACAACACATATATCGAAAGAACCAACATATACAAAGTTTCATCCATGCCATTTGTTCACTAATGTACATCCCATATATCGAAAGAACCAACATATACAAAGTTTCATCCATATATATACATATACATATAGTTCCACATATACTGTTCATCCATATATACCTATATATATAGTTCCACATTGTTCATCAACTCAAATGAAAACTAGAATTAAAGCACTCCATCAAAGCCATCTTCCATGCATGTAGTACATCCAATCTGCAAAATGGGAATAGGAAGGTTAGAAGAAGAACAACGACAACATATGACGTTTTTGAGCTTATTATGTCATTGTGGAGGAAAATAAGCTAAGTATATGACCTTTTTGAGCTAACCAAGGTTATTATGCCATTTTTGACGTAACTAAGCTAATTATGTCAATTTGGATGGAAATAAGCTAACTATGTGACATCTATGAGGTAACAAAGGTTCTTATGCCATTTTTGACCTAACTAAGCTAATTATGTCATCTTAGAGGATAACAAGCTATGTATATAATATTCATGAGCTCAACAAGGTTCTTATGCCATTTTAAGCTTATTATGTCTTTCTGGAGCTAAATGGGCTAATTATGTCATTGTTGGGGAACATTAGGTATGGGGAATATGAAAGAGGTGAAGAAAGAGGTGGAGAAGAAGAAGAAGAAAATAAGAAGAAGGAGAAGAAGGAGAAGGATGAGAAGGAGGAGAATAAGCAGGACTCCTTCTCCTTCGTCTCCTCCTTCTCCTTCTTATTCTCGTTCTTCTTCTCTTGTTCTTCTTCTTCCTTCTTTTCATTTCTCCTCTTCTCCTCTTCTTGGAGCTAAATTAGCTAAGTATGTCTTTTCGGAGCTAAATGGGCTAATTATGTCATTTTAGAGAAAAACAAGCTGAGTATATAATATTCATGAGCTAACCAAGGTTCTTATGCCATTTTGAGCTTGTTATGTCATTTTGCAGCTAAATTAGCTAAGTTATGAGCTAACCAAGGCATAATAAGGTAAGGAGAATATGAAAGAGAAGAAGAAGGAGAAGAAGAAGGAGAAGAAGGAGGTGAAGTAGGACTCCTTCTCATTCTTCGCCTCCTTCTCCTTCTTCTTCTCTTCTTCTTCTCTTCTGCTTTGTCTTCCTTCTTTTAATTTCTCCTCTTATCCTCTCCTTGGAGCTAAATTAGCTAAATATGTCATTTTGGAGCTAAATGGGCTAATTATGTCATTTTAGAGGAAAACAAGCTAATTATATAATATTCATGACCTAACCAAGGTTCTTATGATGTTTTTACCTAACTAAGCTAATTATGTCATTTTGGACGATAATTAGCTAAGTATGTCTTTGTTGGGGGAAAATAAGCTACGTAGAAGAAGAAAGAGAAGAAGCAAAAAGAGAAGAAAAGGAGAAGAAAAAGAAGAAGGAGGAGGAGGGGGAGGATGATGAGGAGAAGGAGAAGGAGAAGGAGAAGGAGGAGGAGGAGAAGAGGAGAAGAAGGAGAAGAAGAAGGAGAAGGAGGAGAGAATAAGAAGGAGAAGGAGGATAAGAAGGAGAAGAAGGATGGCTCCTTCTCCTCCTTCTCGTCCTTCTCCTTCTTCTTCTCCTTCTTCTTCTCTTCTTCTTCTTCCTTCTTTTCATTTTTCCTCTTTCTTATCCTCTTGGCCTCTTCTTGGAGCTAAATTAGCTAAGTGTGTCTTTTTGGAGCTAAATGGGCTAATTATGTCATTGCTGGGGAAAATAAGGTAACGAGAATATGAAAGAGCAGAAGAAAGAGGATTAGAACAAGAAGGAGAAGGAGGAGAAGTAGGACTCCTTTTTTGAGCTAAATTAGCTAAGTATGTCTTTTTTGAGCTAAATGGGCTAATTATGTCATTTTGGAGATAAATTAGCTATGTATGCCTTTTCGGAGCTAAACTAGCTAAGTATGTCATTTTGGAGCTAAATTAGCTAAGTATGTCTTTTTCGAGCTAATGTAGCTAATTATGTCATATATGAACTAGAGAAAACTTTCGTCGTGGTTATAAAGGAGGAGAAGCACCAGGGTTGCTCGCGACGGCTTTGTTTGGGGGACGGTTGCCCTGGAGAAGGGTCGTGCGATGCCGCTCGGGAGTTATTCTGCAGAAAGGATATTTTGCAATGTGTGAGTTAGTGTGATGACACTCAATTTTTAATACTAGTTTACAATGACCATTGAAATGAAACTCACCATGCCAATCGCAGAGAAGACGGGGATCGACGGAGGGGCTTGACCGATCTTCTCACACATAGACTGCACATTTGGTTTTGAAGAGTCGGTCGTATTAGTTAGTAATGAAAGAGACATTACACACATGATTTTTCGTGGTTCGGTCTTCTCTTCCTCAATCAACCGATCCGTGGTGCGGTCCCTCTCCTCAAGAGCAGCCTGAAGAGCAGCCTGGCTTGCCAATCTCTCTTTCTCAAGAGCACCCTGGTTTTCCGCTCTCTCTTTCTGAAGAGCAACCTGCAACACCATTCCTCGTTACCATAGTAATGATCGATGGCCACACACACAATGAAATGGATGAAAGTTTTCTGAGTCCGTATAACTAACATCCATGGCAAGATCGACTGGCCGTAGACGAGGCGTTATCTCAGGATAGGAGCAAGACTGGCGCGCCTTGATCTCCGGGAGAGTGAGTGTACAACGTATTATCCAATCTCCAATGGCTAACGAGCCATGGGGCACCCGCCACCAGATATCATCACCAGCTCTGGATCCAAAGGTTCCTGGCTCGGGTTAAAGTTCTCCCCTTTCCAAGCCTTCCCCACATCCCTGTATTTCACGAGCTTGTGGTTGGATGAGATGTTGGTGAAGTTCTTTGGATCATCTAGGTCAGACTCCGGGAATGCCTTCGCCTTCTAGTAGGAGGCAGTATGGGCCATGCCATAAAGGTCTTACAACTCTGGCATCTCCGTCTCATTGTGATGTGCCTAAAAGAGAGGAACAAAGTATTAGTAAGGGGCTCAAGATAGCATGAACAATGAATTGCATGAATCATGAAGCAAACCACATACCCAGTTTCGTCCGAACTGAAGTAAGTTGGCGCTGCCTTGATGTTGTGGCACACCAACCATTTGGCTCCGCCGATCCTTCGGATTGTCGTGGACGGCTCGCTAGTTGCCTGTGCACCACTCATCCACCAATGCCTCCCAACAATCCATCTTATCCGGACACCATCTCGGCAGCACATATAAGTTATTAGAAAGAATTTTGAGCTCTACGCCTATGAATCAAATCAAGAAAACTACGTACAAGGCATTAAGAATAGGTAATTACCTTCATGTACTGTTGTTTCTTCAGATACTTTCCGCGGCACTCCTTCTGCGGCTTCTTAATACCACACGTGGCGTAGTAGTCTTGAATGGTCTCCGGCCGAGCATCCTGGTGTATGTTCAGTAATAACCACCTACACTCGGTCTCAAGAACATGGGCCGCCTCCTCCTCATATCCCTCCTCACACCTATAGAAGGTCTGCAATCAAATGTGACAACACCGATTATTACAATAATTAGCTATATTGTTAATTTTAGATTGTGTAAAAGGATAATTTACCCAAAAGTTGTTGATCACTATCTCGGACCTCGTGTGGCACAAGACACAATCTATAATCTCCTCTGGCGGGGCCTGCGCAGCCTCGTAGTGCTCCCAGGTAAATCCTAGTGTAGGAACCTGACCCTCACCAGGCAGCGTGACAAACCCCGGGAAATTTGTCCAGCAAAGCACACCAAGGACGGTGTTCGGCTTGCGGACTCCAATAGGGTGTTTCCATCCCCTGCAGTATGATAAGGTCAACGCATTAGATATTCGAAGAAACTTGAAGGCAAAGGCTAAAAAAGAGTAAACGTACTTACCTATCCCCTTCAGGCTTAATCACCGGCCTCTGCTCGCGGGTAGCCGGCACGACCGGGAGACGTGTACAACAACACTTGTACATGGTGGCCCCGGCCACCTGCACGCCGCCCTCACTATCCGTAGACTCATCCCCGCCATCAACAGAATAGCCACCCGGACCCTCGGTCTGATCCGGCCAGGCACCCCATCCGGTCATCTCCACGTCTGCCTAAGCCTGTGTGGCAGGAGTCTCCTGGGACGTAGCCTTAGGAACCGGAGTCTCGTGGGCCGAATGCACCTCGACCTGAGGCTGATCCTGGACCGGAGTCTCATTGGCCGACTGCCCGTCCACCCGAGGCTCCTGGACCGGAGTCCCCGTAGCCTCCTCCGCAAATGGGTCCGCCATAGTAGTCCTGTGCTAGGGGGAATGAGCTGGTGGTGGCAGCGAGGAGGGTAAAACAGTCTGCCTACATCTTCCGCGGCAACCACCTCTCCCTGTACCCTTCCACTTCTTGCCTACCCGACCAGCACCTCTCCCAGTGGTCAATGCCGCCGATGAAGAAGCACCCGCGGGTGGTGTAGTCAGACTGTCTGCCAATGCTCTACAGAGAGATAGGGGTGGAATGGAAGTACCACCCCTCATGCGGGCCGGTGAAGAAGAACCCGTTGGGCGATATGGACCAGCGCCCCCTTCTTTCAACACCTGCTGACCTGCCATGATAAAGATTAAAAGAAATTAGTACAATATAAAAAATTTGAATAATTGACATGAATAATAATATGTACATATATAATTTAAGTTGGGAATCTTACAAACTAATAATCATCATCAATAAATGCATCATCATCATCACTATCAGGCATGTCTTCATGAATGGCGTGCTCATCGGATTCAACGGAATGAAGTAGGGGAAGGCCTTTCTGTAATCGGTCAAGCATTGACAGGTCATCCGCATAAGTAACCTCTTCTAGTTCCAGCTCTATTGGTTCCGGCTCACGGGTGAAGTCGGATTCATTGTCGCAGTCTAATTCCATATTCTGGGGTGAAGCACGGCGGTTCTTGAAACGTTTCTTGGAAATACGTGTTTCTTGGAAGAATTCCCCATCATATGTGTCTAGGTTAATGTGAGGTTCATAATCGTGTTCATTTGGGGGGGGGGAGGTGGTCTAACACATGGAGGCACTTCATAAACAACATACCAACCTTCCAGATTATTATCAGTTTGGCATGCCCGCGGTAGATAGAATAGTTGGATCGCATGTTGAGCCGTAATATCGACATCGGGAACATCTAAATGGGTGTTTGGATTGATTTCGACTAGTCCTATATGTTCATGAGTCCTTCTAGTCTCCTTCGACTAGAACCAATAACATTTGAAGACTATGATGTTCGGTGGGTTTTCACCATAGAATTGAAGTTCATAAATTGCATCAACTCTTCCATAATACTCGATACCACCTTCGCCGATAGTAGAGACACAACAATTTGTAGATTTCCGGTCGGGCATCGATAGCTCTTTGCTAGAGGAACGAAACAGATACACGTTGATGTTGAATTTCTCAAATGATCGGACCTTATAGTCAAAACCATTAGCGGCTTGTTTCAACTCGGCAGCCATAGACTCTGAATTAGCCTACAAGTTTAATACGAAACGATTGCTACGTTAGCCGCAAGTTAGACCAAGAAATGATATGGTCCATTCTTGATAATTACAGTTTGCTTGAACCAAAAGATGAAACCGGGATAGACGCCTCCATGCTTTGCCAGAAGCTCATACTCTTCGACGGAATCATTTTGGATCACTGCTCCATCCAAGAATTTGGCTACGTATCGGCTGTATGAAATATCCGGGAATCTGAGCAGTTCAAAGAATTAGAAGTTATGGAAAAATGTGCCGAGAACTTACTCGATGTACGGCTGCACTTCTGTTAGGTTGTTGAAGATATACAACAAAATGTTCCTCCATTCTTCGACATCCAACGTTATTGGTTTCGAAGCACAGGCAGGTGCGAGTTTCCCTCTGAATAGGCTGAGGTTGGATCCATGTTTTTTAGGGTCTGCATCATTGTACCGAGGCTTCAGATTATGCCAATGATGATTTTTGGCTTCGTAGTGTGCTGTCACAAAGTTTGCCACCTCCTCAGTAATGAATGCCTCAGCCATCGATGCTTCAATTCTACGCTTATTTTTACATTTAGCCCGAAATGTCTTCTGCATCCTCTCAGTTGCATAGCACCAACGATTTTGCACGGGCCCACCAAATCTTGCCTTGGTCAGTAGAAGTAAAATAAAATGTTGCATTGGATTCAAGAAGCCCAGCGGAAAGATCTTCTCTAACTTGCACAACAACTCCGGTGCAAACTACTCCATGTCATCTACCACGCGAGGCAACAATTCTTTCCCACAAAGAACACGGAAGAAATAGCTTAGCTCTGCCAGTACTAGCCATTCATCCTAAGGAATAAAGCCACGTAACATCATCGGCATTACCCGCTCAAGCCATATGTGCCAATCATGACTCTTGAGACCAAATTTTTTTAATTTTTAAAGACTCGCTCCCCTCTTTATATTCGTTGCATACCCATCGGGGAACATCAAGTGCATTTTGAACCACAAGATAATTTCCCTCATAGTTGGCGTTCCAAGATTGAACTAGGCCTTTGGCTTCGACCACTTCTGCTTTCCTTTGCCTTCTCGCATGTTTTGTAACCATCTATGACATAGTGTCTCTTGATCAACTCTAGCCTTGGTATTATCCTTTGTCTTCCCATGTATGTCAAACAATGTACCAAAAATAGCCTCTCTGATATTATTTTCAGTGTGCATCATGTCGATATTGTGTGGAACAAGGAGGTCTTTGAAGTAAGGCAGGTCCCACAAGCATGGCTTCTGAGTCCAGGCATGTTTTGAATTATACCCCTTGAAATACTCTGGATGCTCTGGATCAGGCTCGAGGACGTTTAACCGATCCTGGATCTGTTGGCCTGTCAACGCAGGTGGTGCCAAGTTTTTGACAACTTTACCTTTGGTAAAGTTCTTCTCGTCTTTTTTGAACAGATGGTCAGGATCAAGGAAGTGTCTATGCAAGTCAAACCAAGTATACTTCTGACCCTCCTGCAACCAATGAAACTGAAGAGCTGCCTTGCATGTGGGGCACGGGAACCTTCCATGCACACACCATCCAGTGAATAGCACATACGCCGGCAAGTCATCCATAGAGTACATGTACCACACATGCATTTTGAAGTTCTCTTTTCGAGTGGCATCGTATGTCTTGACCCCATTATCCCAAGCTTCCTGCAATTCAACATTAAGCGGCTGCATGTACACATTCATATTCTTCCCCGAATAATCCGGCCCTGGAATTATTAACGTTAGAAATATGTTCTTTCTTTGCATAATCGGCCCGGGGGGAGATTTAGTGGAATGAAAAATACAGGCCAACAACTGTATTGGGTTGCCGTCATGCCGAAGGGATTAAAACCATCCGTGGTGATGCAGACTCACGGATTCCTTGGATCTGCTGCTTTATCCTGATGCAATGCATCGAAATGTTTCCATGCTTCCCCATCCGATGTGTGTACCGCCATCTTAT
Source organism: Hordeum vulgare subsp. vulgare (assembly GCF_904849725.1). Classification (NCBI taxonomy): domain Eukaryota; kingdom Viridiplantae; phylum Streptophyta; class Magnoliopsida; order Poales; family Poaceae; genus Hordeum; species Hordeum vulgare. Next base: position 179,208,156 of record NC_058522.1, read on the forward strand.
TCCCATCCACATCTAGTTCGGTTATTTTGCCGAATTTGTGCCATGTCATCTGTCTGATTGTCTCTTCGACCATGAAAAGACACTAAACCCTTGGTATGATTGGCATATACCGAAGAACACTAACTGCGATTTTGGTATGCCTCTTCTCACCCATACCGTTGTCTACCACAAGATACCTGCAAGACTCGCAATTGGGACAATAGTCCAAGTGTGCATACTCCTTCCTAAATAAGACACATCCTTTCTTACATGCATCTATCTTCTCATAGGGCATCTTAAGTACATGAAGTATTTTGTCCAACTGGTACTGGTTTGTAGGCGTGACATGGCCTTTGGGTAGAAAGCGTCCAAATAGTGTCATCATCGCGTCGTAGGATTCTCTTCCCAAGTTGAACTGAGCCTTCAGAGCCATTACTTGTGAAACGGCATCCAGCTGACAAAGCTTAGTGTGCTCGTGGAGAGGACGTTTTGAAGACTCCAAGATTTCATAGAAGGCCTTTGCAGATTCCTCCATCTCATCTTCCGAATCCCGAGCATCATCAAAGTCTTGCACCATGTCTTCGATCCCGGTACCATGCTCGTCGGTGTGACGACGAACGACCCCTGCTCTGGTGCGTTGTATAGACTCACCATTAAATGTCCAAACTGTATAACTAGGCTTAAAACCCCTCCTCTGCAGGTCTTTAATCATTACAGCCTCTGTCCTCTTTTTATAGTTCTCACATCTAGGACAAGGGCACCAGTTTGTTTCCTGGCCATTCGCAAATGCGGCTTTTCCAAACTCCTTGGTTTTTAGAAACCATTCTTTCATCATCTCTTTCTGACTAGGGTGACCGGTGTACATCCATACATGATTACTACTCTTGCCTAGCTACTAAACACATAAGAAATATATTTTTATACAATTCATCATATATCTTCATCAGTTAGTCAAGTTCGCCAGTTTTATTACGTCCATGCAACCTATACGCTAATAGGTAAAGATAGGTCCTAATCGCACCTAAGTATGTGTAGATTGGGTTCGTTTTTCCATGCCCTGCTTCGGATCCAATGCAAAATTTTGGCAGCACCTCCCCACTGTTCTCCTGATACACGTCTCCACAATAAACAGAGAGGATGTGTATCTGGAGAACAATAGGGAGGCACTGACGGAATTATGCATCCGATCCGGAACAAAGCATATGGGAAAATGAACCCAATCTACACTTACCCGGGTTGTCCATGGATAACGTTGGACAATTCAGAAGAATCACAGTTATAAATATATTCAAATGCATCCATATTTATAACTATAACCATTTCGAATAGGAGACACATACATGTCACGCATACTTGTCATGCATACTGATAAATTAATTTAATTACCTATATCTAGCAAGTTTCATCCGAAGACCGACCCACAACAAATGAAGGGGCGAGGAGGAGATGCCATTTGTACTCGCCCACGAATGCAGGGGCGGAGCTCGTAGAACGCACGGGGAGGTCTTCGCACAACAGACCTCACAACGACGAGACATGCAAATCCATGCGATCAACACAAATATTTTGTGTTCATTAATAAAATTGAAAAATATATGACCTAACACAAATATATGACCTATATAGATTTCATCTAGGGTACCATAAAAATACGTATTTCATGCGGGGTGTCGTCGAGATGTCATGTCGGGGCATCATGTCGGGGTTTCGGGGCATGGTGTCGGGTGTTGTGGTGTTAGTGTTTCGTTTTCTTCTTCATCATCTTCTTCTTTTTCTTGTTCTTGTTCTTCTTTTTCCTTATTTTTCTTCTTCTTATACTTATTCTTATTATTATTCTTCTTATTATTGTTCTCTTCTTCTTCTTCTTCCTTCTTTTCCTTTTTCCTCTTCTTCTTCTTCTTCTTCTTCTTCTTCCTTATTTTCCTTTTTCCTCTTCTTTATTCTTCTCCCCTCTCCTCTTTTTCTTCTTCTTCTTCTTCTTCTTATTCCCCTCCTCCTCCTCCTCCTCCTCTTCTTCTTCTTATTCTTCTTCCCTTCTCTACTAGGAAAACTCTTAAAATCAGTCGGTTGCTTACTGCAAGAAAACAGATGCGTTACTAGCACGCCACGCGTCCTTGTAGCACATCCTAGTCAGCTCATACCTAACCCCAGGTAGCTCATCGCTCAACAAGCATTTATCCTCTGTTCCTCTCTGTCCAACCACTCATCCTTTTCCGATTCTTCCCCCATGATCCACCCATTCTTCCGTTCCTTTCTCACAATAAGAGAGCAGAGCTCGTCACACCATTTGTGCGATAAAGATAGCCTTGTTGTAGCCCAGGCCGGCCAGTGCCCATGCTCCTGAGATGCAGATCAGCTCACCATATGCACACGAGCTGATGCAAACCACCCCACTCATAACGCTTCGAGTGATGACGACAACTACTGTTGCGATCTGTTTTGACGTGCGCACCATGGTCTACTGTAAGCCACCCACCGTCGAACTTTCGAGATCCATCGGCGTTCTTGTGGGTATAGATGCGATGGTAGCAGGCGTGGGAATTGTTCAACCCCCTTTGCCTCATCTCATGCAACAATTCTCATCCACTCAATTCTTCTTCGCCACCGGTGCCACCGGTGCCTCAAGTGGCACAATCTAGACAAGACACACCCCAAGGTATCCAAGCCCCCGGCAAGCCTGACTTGCCGGGAAGACATCCAAGGCCACGTCAATTTAATGGACGTGATGAACGCACCAAGCATAAGGCCACGGCGAGCGTCCCTCGCCGGGAAGACATCCGAAGCCCCCGACACGGAAGCTTGCCAGGTCGAAGACCCAAGGCCCCAGCAAGCACCCTGCTAGGATGACGTGGCAAGGCACTGGAGGGCGACCGCCCTTGCCACAGTGCATTCCGCATGCGCTAGCGGGGCGTCCAGGTGTCGAAACACCTGGACACATGTCTTCACCAGCACTTAGATGACAAGGACAAGACGTGCATTTAATGCACCTGACAGCGGTAGATGGATAAGAACCGCTCTAGGTTCACTATGACATCTCGTAAACCTACCATCGAGCACTGTAGGTGACCACTTTGCCTATAAAAGGAGGCCTTTAGCTCATTCACAAGGGGTTTGAATCTTTGGAGATTGGCCAAGAAAACGGTTATCATCACTGTAATGAACAACAAAAATGGTTAATACAATCGAACGAGCAGGACGTAGGGTTTTACGCGTAAGCGTCCCGGACCTGGGTAAAAAGGCTTGCCTGGTGTTGATCGTTAGGCCTGCTCTTGTCGTTGTCTTTCCCCGCCCTATTATCACAAGGGTATCACGTTCATCCCCATAGGTGTCGGCCTAGCGTCGCCGACATCTTTGGCGAGCCATGTAGGGGGTCGGGGGAGAGGTGCGTGAATCGGAGCAAGCTCAACACCAGTTCCATCAAAGTTTGGGCGCTATGTCGCATTCCCCTAGAAACAGGGTACCGCGGCGAGCACCCTGTTCTGCTACGGCTTCCCAAGGCCTGTGCGAGCGCGTTCCAACACGCGCGCGGGGGGTAGGGAGGCGGAGGTTCCAAGAGCAGCATCGTCAAGCCCATGCGTCGCTCGGGGGCCAACACGCAATTGTCGAGGGCGTGCCTGGGCGCTTCACAGAGGCCCCGACGCATACTCCAGCGGACGCACCTCCGCGCAGCGACTCATAGTTGTTGAGCACGCGCCAGACGGTCCCGAAGCCCCGGCGCGCACGCCAGTGCGAGTGTTGCGCCCCTCAGAGCATCACATCATCGCCCAAAGACGCGCTCGGGGGCTCCGCAAGCACGACCTAGCAAGAGTAAAGCAAAGGGGTTACGCCCTGGCTGGCTCTTTATCCGAGCAACGGTCACGGACCGTCTGCAAGAATCCCTCGCCGGAGAAGAGACCGTCAGGAGCAGTGATTTCCTACTTGCCGAGGGCTCCGACACCCCGACAAAAGATTCAAGCGCCTCGCAACAACGGCGCAGACAGATAAGTTTTTCAGTTTGAGATTCAGATCTGAAGTAGATAGATCGTTTGCTTTTTCCCTTCGAAAGTTTCCAATCTTTGTGTGAGTAGTTAGTGCGTAGTGGGACCTTCCCAAAGTTCGGTGCACCTTGTCTTTGTTTCGAACTCATTCAAACGACCTGAATGGCCACAGAGCGCCTTCAAACAGTTGAGAACCTGATCAACGGAGAAAGTGGCTATGTAGCACCCGATATCATCTCGAGCTGCGCTTGGTGATTTCCATGGTTGCTCTGAATATGGCAAGGAGCTTTGCCAGTAGCTGCCGGCAAGCTCCCAGATTATGCAGAAACAAATCATACAAAGAACGGAATCTAAAAAGGGGAAACAATCTTTTTCATTCATAAGAATGGACACATTTGGCTTCACTTACAAGGCGTGGTTATCCTAACCTAAATACTCTATATTTTGACGAGGATTCACCTACACGGAGGAATTGGAGTTCATGAAGACAGGACACGGTAAGGCCCACGGTACATCCACGCTGGCTCTCACAGCGCTGTACCGATGGAAGCGGGTTCGGCCTCGTCAAGCCGTGAGAAGTGAGCGACGGATCTGGTTGAGATCCCCCTCTGAGTACAGGAAGGACTCAGTCCTAGCCGGGGGAATCGCCATCCGATTTAATTCCCCCGGGCTTGGGACTAGGCCCGGCACCCTCACCATCGCCGTCCCCCTCGTCACCACCGCTCGAAGCAGATCTCCCAGTGCCGCTCGAGTGACCTTCACAGCAGTCGAGAAGAACATGTGGGGCCCCCTAAAGAAAATGGAGGGCCGCCACAGGATCAAGCTCCATGGAAGGCGGAGGCATTGGAGTAGCGCTCCCCCTCCCCCGGCCTCGACCTCCGCAGCGACCTCGGCCCCTCGCCCTTCCTCCAGCACGGGCATTCGGGGCATCTTCCGCCGCGACACCCTCAAAGTTGTGGCATGATCCGAACGGAATCCCCTCGGCACCCTCACGCCGATGGTTGCCGACCCTGTCCCCTAACCATGGTTAGGGGCAAGCGCCACCAGTAGATAGAAGAAGATTCAGAAGGCCAAGATCAATTAGTTGGTGGATTCAGAGGGAGTTGGGTGAGCAAAACCCCTAGCAAACCCTCCCAATTTATAGGACGAGGCGTGGGGGCTTGCCTCCCTTACTCCAGAAACCACCACCCTCTACGACCAATCGCTCGAGCTCACGGGCGAACATAGAACCGCCCTGATGCGCCAATGCATGAACGGGCAGGCCAGCCACTCCTGCGCCTTTCAAGACCTTGTCTGCCACCTGTCTATTCATGACTGCGCATGCCACACGTGTGGTAGAGGTGTTTCAGGAGGCGGAGAGGCAAATCCCCACAAGACCTCCCACTTTGTGCATCCAATGCGCGGCATTGGGAAAGGCAACCGCTAGTAGATCCAGCCGTGAAGGCCCGTGCACCTCTTTGTCCCTGGCCCAACAACGCTCCACGCTCGTATGTGGCCCAGGCCTGGGGGATCCTGTTGGTGCACTAAACACTGGGGTCTCTACTGCCCTAGACTTGTGCACAGGTGAAAAGAGCCCCTGAGGGCAGGGTGTGGCAGAATCCAGACAAGACGCACCCCCAAGGTATCCAAGGGCCCGGCAAGCCTGACTTGCCGGGAAGACATCCAAGGCCACGTTCGTTTAATGGACGATAGAACGCACCAAGCAGAAGGCCCCAACGAGCCTCCCTCGCCGGGAAGACAGCCGAAGCCTCCAGCAAGCTTCCTTGCCGGGACGAAGACCCAAGGCCCCGGCAAGCACCCTTGCCGGGATGACGTGGCAAGGCACTCGAGGGTGACCGCACTTGCCATAGTGCCACCGCCCCCCGAGTTCCAGCACATTCTGCATGCGCCAGCAGGGCGTCCAGGTGTCGAATCACCTGGACACATGTCTTCACCAGCACTTAGCTGACAAGGACAAGACACGCATTTAATGCACCTGACAGCGGTAGATGGATAAGCACCACTCTAGGTTCACTGTAACATCTCGTGAACCTACCATCGAGCATTGTAGGTGACCCCTTTGCCTCTAAAAGGAGGCCCTTAGCTCATTCACAAGGGGTTAGAATCTTTGGAGATTGGCCCCTCTCTCGTCTTCAATCCATCGGTAACGTTACTTGGGGCTATATTTTTATTCACCACATGTTATGTGTTTTTGCTTGGAGCGTCTTGTATCGTAGGAGTCTTTTATTTATTTTTGTTGTGTCACAATCATCCTGGTTGCACACCTAGAGAGAGAGACATGCACACACCGTGATATTGTCGACCTTCACTTATATCTTTTGGTAGACAATTCAGCTCACATGTGCTTCACTTATATCTTTTGAGCTAGATACTTTTTCTCTATGTGCTTCACTTATATCTTTTAGAGCGCAGTGGTGCATGGCTTGGTAGTTGATCTATGCTTTGAAAGTAGTCTCAAAAGGGGTAGTTATCCAAAGGTATACGAAAACTTCCTCCTTCATGTGCATTGAATAGTTAGATAAGTTTGATTCATCTCAATTAGTTTTGAGTTGTGGTTATGGTAATATTGTAATCATTGCTAGTAAGGTGTTGTGGATCTAGAAATACTTGTGTTGAAGTTAGTGATACCCGTAGCATGCACGTATGGTGAACCGCTATGTGATGAAATCTAAGCATGATTAGTATATTGATTGTCATCCTTTGCGTGGCGGTCAGGATCGCGCGATGGTTTATCCTACCAACCCTTCCCCTAGGAGTATGCGTTGAATGCTTTGTTTCGATTACTAATAAAACTTTTGCAAAAAGTATATGAGTTATTCATGACTAATGTTGAGTCCATGGTTTAGATGCACTTTCACCTTCCACCATCACTATCTTCTTAGTGCCGTGCAACTTTCGCCGGTGCACAAAACCCACCATTAGCCTCCCTCAAAACAGCCACCATACCTACCTACTATGGCTTTTCAAAGTCATTCCGAGATATATTGCCATGCAACTACCACCATGATATGTGCCACCACATCTACATTGCCTTTGTAAGATTGTAAGATAGCGAGCATGATGTTCCCATTGATATCTATGCCATGCTAGATCGTTGCCACGGTACAGTACCGAAGGCATTCCATATAGAGTCATAATTGCTCTAAGTTTTGAGCTGAAAGTGTGATGATCATCATTATTGGAGCATTGTCCCATGTGAGGAAATAAAAGAGGCCAAAGAAGCCCATAAAAAATAGGCGAAAGAGCCCACCAAAAAAATGAGAGAAAAAGAGAGAATGGACAATGCTACCACTTTTTACACACTTGTGCATTTTGAGCACCATGATCTTCATGATTGAGAGTCTCTCGTTTTGTCACCACCATATAGCTAGTGGGAAATTCTTATTATATAACTTGGCTTGTATATTCCAATGATAGGCTTCCTCAAAATTGCCTTAGGTATTCATGAGCAAGCAAGTTGGATGCACACCCACTAGTTCTCTTTAAGAGCTTTCACATACTTGTACCTCTAGTGCATCATATGTATGGCAATGCCTACTCATTCACATTGATATCTATTGATGAGCATCTCCACAGCTCATTGATATGCCTAGTTAATGTGACTATCTTCTCCTTTTTGTCTTGCAACCTCCACCATAATCCACACCATCTATAGTGCTATAACCATGGCTCACACCCATGTATTGCGTGAGAGTTGAAAATGTTTGAGAAAGTAAAGGTGTGAAACAATTACTTGGCCAATACCGGGGTTGTGCATGATTTAAATTCGTTGTGCAATGATGATAGAGCATAGCCAGACTATATGCTTTTGTAGGGATAACTTTCTTTTGGCCTTGTTATTTTGAGAGTTCTTGATTACTTTGCTAGTTTGCTTGAATTATTATTGTTTCCACGTCAATAGAAAACTATTGTTTTGAATCTAATCGATCTGAACATTCACGTCACATAAGAGGAATTACAAAGGACACCTATGTTAGGTAGCATGAAAACATCAAAAATTCATTCTTATCACTTCCCTACTCGAGGACGAGCAGGAGTTAAGCTTGGGGATGCTTGATACGTCTTCTTTGTATGATTTATTTACCTTTTTATATCTTTTTGGGGACTAACTTATTGATTCAGTGCCAAGTGCCAGTTCCTGTTTTTTCCATGTTTTTTACTCTTTTCAAATCTGATTTTGGAATGGAGTACAAACGGAATAAAATCCCCGAAATTATTTTTTACCAAATGAAAGAAGACCATGTTTCCTTTGGGCCAAGCCAGGTGGGCCTAGGGAGCCAACAAGCTTGCACCACGCCACTAGGGGGGGAGGCGGCGGTGGGCAAGCTTGTGGATTCCCTGGCCGCCTCCTGACCTAGGTTTTGCGCCTATATATTCCCCAATATTCCGCAAAAAATCAGGGGAGCCTTGAAAATACTTTTCTGCCGCCGCAAGCTTCCGTTTCCGTGAGATCTCATCTGGAGACCCTTCCCGGCGCCCTGCCGGAGGGGACTTTGGAGCTGGAGGGCTTCTTCATCATCATCATCGCCCCTCCAATGACTCGTGAGTAGTTCACTTCAGACCTACGGGTCCGTAGTTAGTAGCTAGATGGCTTCTTCTCTCTCTTGGATCTTCAATACAAAGTTCTCCATGATCTTCATGGAGATCTATCCGATGTAATCTTCTTTGGAGGTGTGTTTGTCGAGATTCGATGAATTGTGGACTTGTGATCAGATTATCTATGATATACATTTGAGTCTTTGCTGATTTCTTATATGCATGATTTGATATCCTTGTAAGTCTCTCCGAGTCTTTGGTTTTGTTTGGCCAACTAGATCTATGATTCTTGCAATGGGAGAAGTGCTTGGTTTTGGGTTCTGCCATGTGGTGACCTTTCCCAGTGACAGTAGAGGCAGAAAGGCACACATCAAGCAGTAGCCATCAAGGGTAAAAATATGGGATTTTTATCATTGGTTTGAGATTATCCCTCTACATCATGTCATTTTGCATAAGCCGTTACTCTGTTCTTATGGACTTAATACACTAGATGCATGCGGGATAGCGGTCGATGTGTGGAGTAATAGTAGTAGATGTAGAAAGTATCGGTCTACTTGTTTCGGACGTGATGCCTATAGAAATAATCATCGCATAGATATCGTCACGACTCCGCACAGTTCTCTCAATTGCTCGACAGTAATTTGTTCACCCACCGTCAACTTGCTTTCATGAGAGAAGCCACTAGTAAACACTATGGCCCCCGGATCTATTCACATCCATCGTTTACACCTCCGCTTTTACTTCGCTTTGTTACTTTGTTTCTTTTAGTTCTCACTTGGCAAACAATCTATAAGGGATTGACAACCCCTTCATAGCGTTGGGTGCAAGCTTTTGTGTTTGTGCAGGATCTTGAGACACTCTTCTGCCGGATGTTGGAAATATGCCCTAGAGGCAATAATAAATTAGTTATTATTATATTTCTTAGTTCATGATAATCATTTGTTATCCATGCTATAATTGTATTGATTGGAAACACAATACTTGTGTGGATACATAGAAAAAACACTGTCCCTAGTAAGCCTCTAGTTGACTAGCTCGTTGATCAAAGATGGTCAAGGTTTCCTGGCCATAGGCAAGTGTTGTCACTTGATAACAGGATCACATCATTAGGAGAATCATGTGATGGACTAGACCCAAACTAATATACGTAGCATGTTGATCGTGTCATTTTGTTGCTAGTGTTTTCTGCGTGTCAAGTATTTGTTCCTATGACCATGAGATCATATAACTCATGGACACCGGAGGAATGCTTTGTGTGTATCAAACGTCGCAACGTAACTGGGTGACTATAAAGATGCTCTACAGGTATCTCCGAAGGTGTTCGTTGAGTTAGTATGGATCAAGACTGGGATTTGTCACTCCGTGTGAACGGAGAGGTATCTCGGGGCCCACTCGGTAATACAACATCACACACAAGCCTTGCAAGCAATGTAACTTAGTGTAAGTTGCGGGATCTTGTATTACGGAACGAGTAAAGAGACTTGCCGGTAAACGAGATTGAAATAGGTATGCGGATACTGACGATCGAATCTCGGGCAAGTAACATACCGAAGGACAAAGGGAATGACATACGGGATTATATGAATCCTTGGCACTGAGGTTCGAACGATAAGATCTTCGTAGAATATGTAGGATCCAATATGGGCATCTAGGTCCCGCTATTGGATATTGACCGAGGAGTCTCTCGGGTCATGTCTACATAGTTCTCGAACCCGCAGGGTCTGCACACTTAAGGTTCGACGTTGTTTTATGCGTATTTGAGTTATATGGTTGGTTATCGAATGTTGTTCGGAGTCCCGGATGAGATCACGGACGTCACGAGGGTTTTCGGAATGGTCCGGAAACGAAGATTGATATATAGGATGACCTCATTTGATTACCGGAAGGTTTTCGGAGTTACCGGGAATGTACCGGGAATGACGAATGGGTTCCGGGAGTTCACCGGGGGGGGCAACCCTCCCCGGGGAAGCCCATAGGACTTGAGGGTGGCACACCAGCCCTTAGTGGGCTGGTGGGACAGCCCAAAAGGGCTCTATGGGCCAAGGAGAAGAAAATCAAGAGAGAAAGAAAAAAAAGGGAGGAGGTGGGAAGGAAGGGGGACTCCCTCCCACCAAACCCAGTCCAACTCGGTTTGGGGGGGGAGAGTCCTCCCCCTTGGACTCGGCCGACCCCCTTGGGGCTCCTTGATCCCCAAGGCAAGGCGCCCTCCCTCCCACCTATATATACGGAGGTTTTAGGGCTGATTTGAGACGACTTTTCCACGGCAGCCCGACCACATACCTCCACGGTTTTTCCTCTAGATCGCGTTTCTGCGGAGCTCGGGCGGAGCCCTGCTGAGACAAGGTCATCACCAACCTCCGGAGCGCCGTCACGCTGCCGGAGAACTCTTCTACCTCTCTGTCTCTCTTGCTGGATCAAGAAGGCCGAGATCATCGTCGAGCTGTACGTGTGCTGAACGCGGAGGTGCCGTCCGTTCGGTACTAGATCGTGGGACTGATCGCGGGATTGTTTGCGGGGCGGATCGAGGGACGTGAGGACGTTCCACTACATCAACCGCGTTCTCTAACGCTTCTGCTGTACGGTCTACAAGGGTACGTAGATCACTCATCCCCTCTTGTAGATGGACATCACCATGATAGGTCTTCGTGCGCGTAGGAAAATTTTTGTTTCCCATGCGACGTTACCCAACAGTGGCATCATGAGCTAGGTTCATGCGTAGATGTCTTCTCGAGTAGAACACAAAAGTTTTTGTGGGCGATGATGTGCGCTTTGCTTCCCTCCTTAGTCTTTTCTTGATTCCGCGGTATTGTTGGATTGAAGCGGCTTGGACCGACATTACTCGTACGCTTACGAGAGACTGGTTTCATCGTTACGAGTAACCCCCTTTGCTCAAAGATGACTGGCAAGTGTCAGTTTCTCCAACTTTAGTTGAATCGGATTTGACCGAGGAGGTCCTTGGATGAGGTTAAATAGCAATTCATATATCTCCGTTGTGGTGTTTGCGTAAGTAAGATGCGATCCTACTAGATACCCATGGTCACCACGTAAAACATGCAACAACAAAATTGGAGGACGTCTAACTTGTTTTTGCAGGGTATGCTTGTGATGTGATATGGCCAACGATGTGATGTGATATATTGGATGTATGAGATGATCATGTTGTAATAGTTAATATCGACTTGCACGTCGATGGTACGGCAACCGGCAGGAGCCATAGGGTTGTCTTTATACTAACGTTTGTGCTTGCAGATACGTTTACTATTTTGCTAGGATGTAGCTTTAGTAGTAATAGCATGAGTAGCACGACAACCCCGATGGCGACACGTTGATGGAGATCATGATGATGGAGATCATGGTGTGACGCCGGTGACAAGAAGATCGTGCCGGTGCTTTGGTGATGGAGATCAAGAAGCACGTGATGATGGCCATATCATGTCACTTATAAATTGCATGTGATATTAATCCTTTTATGCACCTTATTTTGCTTAGAACGACGGTAGCATTATGAGGTGATCTCTCACTAAAATTTCAAGACGAAATTGTGTTCTCCCCGACTGTGCACCGTTGCTACAGTTCGTCGTTTCGAGACACCACGTGATGATCAGGTGTGATAGACTCAACGTTCACATACAACGGGTGCAAAACAGTTGCGCACGCGGAGCACTCGGGTTAAGTTTGACAAGCCTAGCATGTGCAGACATGGCTTCGGAACACATGAGACCGAAAGGTCGAGCATGAATCGTATAGTTGATATGATTAGCATAGAGATGCTTACCACTGAAACTATTCTCGACTCACGTGATGATCGGACTTGAGATAGTGGATTTGGATCATGTACCACTCAAATGACTAGAGAGATGTACTTTTTGAGTGGGAGTTCTTAAGTAATATGATTAATTGAACTAATTGTCATGAACATAGTAGATACATGAGTATTTACTGACGACTTGTGTAGATACAGGAGTATTTACTTAATGAATCACAAGTCTGAAATATTGAAAAAGTTCAATTCCGTTTCAGAGTGAAGTTCGTCGTAACAAGAGGATGAACTGTCTACAATATGATCATAGAAATGAATATCTGAGTTACGAGTTTTTGGTACACAGTTAAGACAATGTGGAAATTGTTTCACAGTTCATGCCACCTGGAACATCATAGTGTGATGATGTGTCTGAACGTCATAGCCACGCACTATTTAGTATGGTGCATGCTGTGATGCCTCTTATCGAATTACCACTATCGTTTATGGGTTATGCATTAGAGACAATCGCATTCACTTTAAATAGGGCACCGCGTATTTTCGTTGAGATGACACAGTATAAACTGAGGTTTAGAGAAATCTAAATTGTCGTTTCTTGAAAGTTTGGGGCTTCGACGCTTATGTGAAAAAGTTTCAGTCTGATAAGCTCGAACCCAAAGCGGATAAATGCATCTTCATAGGATATCCAAAACAGTTGGGTACATCTCCTATCTCAGATCCGAAAGCAAAGTGTTTGTTTCTAGAAACGGATCCTTTCTCGAGGAAAGTTTTCTCTCGAAAGAATTGAGTGGGAGGGTGGTAAAACTTGATGAGGTTATTGAACCATCACTTTGACCAGTGTGTAGCAGGGCGTAGGAAGTTGTTCCTGTGGCGCCTACACCAATTGAAGTGGAAGCTGATGATGGTGATCATTGAGCTTCGAATCAAGTTACTACAAACCTCGTAGGTCGACAAGGTCGCGTACTGCTGCAGAGTAGTATGGTAACCCTGTCTTGGAGGTCATGTTGTTGAGCAACAGTGAACCTACGAGTTAAGGAGAAAGCGATGGTGGGCCCAGATTCCGACAAATGGCTGGAAGCCATGAAATCCGAGAGAGGATCCATGTGTGAAAACAAAGTGTAGACTTTGGTAGAACTACTTGATGGTCATGGGACTATTGAGTAAAATGGATCTTTAAAAGAAGACAGACGGTGATGGTGATAAGTCACTATTAAGAAAATCTCGAATTGTCGCAAAGATGTTTTCGACAAGATCAAACAGTTGACTATGACGAGTCTTTCTCACTCGTAGCGATGCTAAAGGTCTGTTAGAATTATGTTAGTAGTTACTGCATTATTTATGAAATATTGCACGTAGGATGTCAAAACATTGTTTCCTCGACGGTTTCCTTGAGTAAACATTGTATGAGATACAACCATGAGGTTTTGTCGATCCTAAGGATACTAACAAGTATGCAAACTCCAGCGATCCTTCAATGGACTGGTGCAAGCATCTCAGAGTTGGAATAAGCACTTTGATGAGATGATCAAAGATTTTGGGTGTGTACAAGGTTTGTGAGAAACTTGTATTTCCAAAGAAGTGAGTGGGAGCACTATAGAATTTCTGATAAGTATATGTGGTTGACATATTTTGGATCAGAAGTAATGTAGAGTTTCTGTAAAGCATACAAGGTTGTTTGAAAGGAGTTTTCAAAGGAATACCTGGATTGCGCTACTTGAACGTTGAGCATCAAAGATCTATGGAGATGGATCAAAAGCGCTTAATGAAAGTTTCAATAAAATGCATGCCTTGACAAGTTTTTGAATGAGTTCAAAATAGATCAGCAAAGTAGGAGTTCTTGGTTGTGTTGTAAGGTGTGAATTTGAGTAAGACTCAAAACCCGACCACGGCAGAATAAAGAGAATAGACGAAGGTCGTCTTCTATGCCTTAGCCGTAGAATCTAAAGTATGCCATGCTGTGTACCGCACCTGATGTGTGCCTTGACTCAAAGTCTGTTGAGGGTACAGAGAGTGATCCATGATTGAATCACCAGCAGCGGTCAAAATTTATCCTTAGTAACTAATGGACTAAGGAATTTTTCTCAATTGTGGAGGTGGTTAAAGATTTCGTCGTAAAGGGTTACGTTGATGCAAGCTTTGACACTAATCCGAATAACTATGAGTAGTGAAACGGATTCGTATAGTAGAGTAGATATTTGGAGCATTTCTGAATAGCACGTAGTAGCAGCATCTATAAGATGACATAAAGATTTGTAAAGAACACACGGATCTGAAAGTTTCAGAACCGTTGACTGAAACCTCTCTCACGAGCAAGACGTGATCAGACCCCAGAACTATATGGGTGTTGGATTTGTTGGAATCACATGGTGATGTGAACTAGATTATTGACTCTAGTGCAAGTGGGAGACTGTTGGAAATATGCCCTAGAGGCAATAATAAATTAGTTATTATTATATTTCTTAGTTCATGATAATCGTTTATTATCCATGCTATAATTGTATTGATTGGAAACACAATACTTGTGTGGATACAGAGACAAAACACTATCCCTAGTAAGCCTCTAGTTGACTAGCTCGTTGATCAAAGATGGTCAAGGTTTCCTGGCCATAGGCAAGTGTTGTCACTTGATAACGGGATCACATCATTAGGAGAATCATGTGATGGACTAGACCCAAACTAATATACGTAGCATGTTGATCGTGTCATTTTGTTGCTAGTGTTTTCTGCGTGTCAAGTATTTGTTCCTATGACCATGAGATCATATAACTCACGGACACCGGAGGAATGCTTTGTGTGTATCAAACGTCGCAACGTAACTGGGTGACTATAAAGATGCTCTACAGGTATCTCCGAAGGTGTTCGTTGAGTTAGTATGGATCAAGACTGGGATTTGTCACTCCGTGTGAACGGAGAGGTATCTCGGGGCCCACTCGGTAATACAACATCACACACAAGGCTTGCAAGCAATGTAACTTAGTGTAAGTTGCGGGATCTTGTATTACGGAACGAGTAAAGAGACTTGCCGGTAAACGAGATTGAAATAGGTATGCGGATACTGACGATCGAATCTCGGGCAAGTAACATACCGAAGGACAAAGGGAATGACATACGGGATTATATGAATCCTTGGCACTGAGGTTCAAACGATAAGATCTTCGTAGAATATGTAGGATCCAATATGGGCATCCAGGTCCTGCTATTGGATATTGACCGAGGAGTCTCTCGGGTCATGTCTACATAGTTCTCGAACCCGCAGGGTCTGCACACTTAAGGTTCGACGTTGTTTTATGCGTATTTGAGTTATATGGTTGGTTACCGAATGTTGTTCGGAGTCCCGGATGAGATCACGGACGTCACGAGGGTTTCCGGAATGGTCCGGAAACGAAGATTGATATATAGGATGACCTCATTTGATTACCGGAAGGTTTTCGGAGTTACCGGGAATGTACCGGGAATGACGAATGGGTTCCGGGAGTTCACCGGGGGGGGGGGGGGGGCAACCCACCCCGGGGAAGCCCATAGGCCTTGAGGGTGGCACACCAGCCCTTAGTGGGCTGGCGGGACAGCCCAAAATGGCTCTATGCGCCAAGGAGAAGAAAATCAAGAGAGAAAGAAAAAAAAAGGGAGGAGGTGGGAAGGAAGGGGGACTCCCTCCCACCAAACAAAGTCCAACTCGGTTTGGGGGGGAGAGTCCTCCCCCTTGGACTCGGCCGATCGCCTTGGGACTCCTTGATCCCCAAGGAAAGGCCCCCTCCCTCCCACCTATATATACGGAGGTTTTAGGGCTGATTTGAGACGACTTCTCCACGGCAGCCCGACCACATACCTTCACGGTTTTTCCTCTAGATCGCGTTTCTGCGGAGCTCGGGCGGAGCCCTGCTGAGACAAGGTCATCACCAACCTCCGGAGCGCCGTCACGCTGCCGGAGAACTCTTCTACCTCTCCGTCTCTCTTGCTGGATCAAGAAGGCCGAGATCGTCGTCGAGCTGTACGTGTGCTGAACGTGGAGGTGCCGTCCGTTCGGTACTAGATCGTGGGACTGATCGCGGGATTGTTCGCGGGGCGGATCGAGGGACGTGAGGACGTTCCACTACATCAACCGTGTTCTCTAACGCTTCTGCTGTACGGTCTACAAGGGTACGTAGATAACTCATCCCCTCTCGTAGATGGACATCACCATGATAGGTCTTCGTGCGCGTAGGAAATTTTTTGTTTCCCATGCGACGTTACCCAACACCGGATTGATTGATACCTTGGTTCTCAAACTAAGGGAAATAGTTACCACCGCTACGCTACATAACCCTTTCCGCTATGATGGAACACCAACACAAGGCTCCAAGGCCACGGGGGAAATCCTTTGCAAACTTGCGTAGGAAGTCCCTTAAGGCGTAGCCGCAGCTGAAGGATTCCTGGTGCCGTTGCTGAGGAGTATCAAGCAACACTCCTATTTCTGGCGTCGTTGGAAGGTCTTTTGTTGCAGTAGCACACCTCCATCACCACCAAAGGAAGACAACTAAGCATTAGTATGGGCAATCCCCTTGGCTTTTACCAAGCTTGGGAGAGTTGCCCTGGTATCGTATCACCTTTATATCTTTTGCTTTTACCTTTGTTTTAGTTCTTTCCTTTTCAGTTTTTATTTCTTCTTTTAGAGGAACAAGTCTTTAGTTTTTAGTTTGAGTCTTTTGCTTTTGTCTCTCCCCCGATGTATTCGAGCTTACGAGCTATATAATAAAGAGTGTCTTAGTTAAGGTCTTTGCTTTGTGCCATGATCAAAAGTATGAAAAGAACGATAGCATGAAAGATCATGAGACGATCTTATGGAAAGAGATAACTTCACTTATGACACGTATGATGATTGAGACTTGTTGAGAATAAATAAACATAGTCCTCAGTCATTGTTGCAATTAATAAGAAGTAATAAGGAAAGAGAGGTTCACATATAAATATATCATCTTCGACACTTTTTAGAATTGTGAGCACTCACCAAACTATTACATGCTTAGGAGTAGATGTTGGACAAGGAAGACAACATGATGAATTGTGTCTGCTTGGTTCCAAATAATGTTATATGATTAGAGATCCCTTAGCATGTGACGATTGCTTCCACCTCATATTAGCCAAAACTCCCGCACCAAGTAGAGATACTACTTGTGCATCCATAAACCTCCAACCAGTTTTGCCATGAGAGTCCACCATACCTACCTATGGATTGAATAAGATCCTTCAAGTAAGTTGTCATCGGTGCAAGCAATACAAATTGCTCTCTAATATGTATGATCTATTAGTGTGTGGAAAATAAGCTTTGTACGAACCTGTGATGAGGAAGACATAAAAGCGACAGACTGCATAATAAAGTTCTTTATCACAGGATGCAATATAAAGTGACGTGCCTCCGCACTAAGAGGACACGCATCCAAACCTCAAAAGCGCATGACAACCCCTGCTTCCCTCTACGAAGGGCCTATCTTGTACCTTTACTTTTTACCCTTGTAAGAGTCATGGTGATCATCACCAATTCCCTTTTTGCCTTTGTCTTGGCTACCGTCACATGCTTGGGAAAGATCTATAGTCATATATCAACTTGGAGTTGAGTATTCATGCTTTATTATTGTTGACTTTACCCTTGAGGTAAACTGTTGGGAGGCAAAACTATAAGCCCCTATCTTCCTCTATGCCCAGTTGAAGCTTTGACACCATGAGTACCATGTGAGTTATAACAATTGTAGAAAACAAAGAGATGATTGAGTATGTGGGTTTGCCTTACAAGCTCTTATTTGACTCTTTCTGATGTTGTTATAAATTGCAATTGCTTCAATGACTATGGACTATTGTCGGTTACTTCTCGGTAAGGTTTTTGCTTAATGCTTTGCTTTGTGAAGGAGTTGTTACTTTCCCATAAGAACCTTTGTGATATATTGTTGTTCTATGTGTGATCATGATGCCCTCATGTCTGTATTACGTTTTATCGATACCTTCGTCCCCAAACATGTGGACATGTTTATGGAACTTGGCTTCCGCTTGAGGCCAAGCGAGGTCTAAGCTTGGGGGAGTTGATACGCCCATTTTGCATCATGCTTTCATGTTGATATTTATTGCTTTTTGGGATGTTATATTACTTGTGGTACCATATTTATGCATTTTCTCTCTTATTTTGCAAGGATTATTTGAAGAGGGAGAATTCAGGCAGCTGGAATTCTGGACTTGAAAAGGAGCAAATCCTAGTCCACTATTCTGCACATCTCCAAATGCCCTGAAAATTTATGTGGATTTCTTCTGGAATATATTAATAATACTAGGCGAAAGAACTACCGGAGGGGGGCCACCAGGGCCACACAAGCTTGCCCACCGCCACCACCCTCCCTCGTGGGGCAGCGCAGGCTTGTGGGCAGCCCACTAGCCCACTAGCCCCCCTCGTTTGCTAAATGATGCGTCCTGACCTGGAAAAAATCATACGGGAGCTTTTTCGTGGTTTCGCTGCCGCCACGGGGTGGAATTTGAGCATATCCAATCTAGAGTTCCGGCAGGACGATCCTGCCGGGGAAATTTCCCTCCCAGAGGGGGAAATTGTTGCCATCATCATCACCGACACTCCTCTCGTTGAAGGGGAGGCATCTTCATGAACATCTTCATCAGCAACATCTCCTCTCCAATCCCTAGTTCATCTCTTGTAATCAATCTTTGTCTCGCGACTCCGATTGGTACTTGTAAGGTTGCTAGTAGTGTTGATTACTCTTTGTACTTGATGCTTGTTGGATTATTTGGTGGAAGAGTTTATGTTCAGATCCTTGATGCTATTCATTACACCTCTGGTCATGATTATGATTATCTCTTGTGAGGAGTTACTTTTGTTCATGAGGACATGGGATAAGTCATGCTGATAATAGTCATGTGAATTTGATAATCGTTCGGTATTTTGATATGTTGTATGTTGTTTTTCCTCTAGTTGTGTTATGTGAACGTCGACTACATAACACTTCACCATGTTTGGGCCTAGAGGAAGGCATTGGGAAGTAGTAAGTAGATGATGGGTTGCTGGAGTGACACAAGCTTAAACCCCAGTTTATGTGCTGCTTCGTGAGGGGCTGATTTGGATCCACTAGTTTAATGCTATGGTTAGACTTTGTTTTAATTCTTATTTTGTAGTTGTGGATGCTTGCGAGAGAGGTTAATCATTAGAGGGATGCTTGTCCAAGTAAGGGTAGTACCCAAGCGCCAGTCCACCAACATATCAAACTATCAAAGTAACGAACGCGAATCATATGAACATGATGAAACTAGCATGGCAGAAATTCCCGTGTGTCCTTGGGAGCGTTTTTCCTCCTATAAAACTTTGTTCAGGCTTGTCCCTTGCTACAAAAGGGATTGGGCCACTCGTTGCACCGTTGCTACTACTTGTTACTTGTTACTCTTTGCTTGCTACATTTCACCTCGCTACACAATCCCTTGTTACCGCTACTTTAAGTGCTTGCAGTTATTACCTTGCTGAAATCTGTTTATTAGAGCCTTCTGCTCCTCGTTGGGTTCGACACTCTTACTTATCGAAAGGACTACGATTGATACCATATACTTGTGGGTCATCATACTTCTGTTGGTGTCGTCAGGTCGCAGAGTTGTGTTCTCTGTCTTTCAGCACAGGTGTTTTCCTGGAAAGGTTACTTCCTTCCGGGTTGCCCACGAGGATTTCAATTTATCTCGTGGTCAGAGGGTATAAGGTACTTGCGACCATTTGCAAGTTTTGAAAACGTAGACGAGGAGTGTCAAGAAAATAAGAGTGGAAGGCTACAACATAACCTTCAATTTCATTAAAGATTTAGGAGAGTCGAGAAATATATAGGTTTTGTAAGTATTTTTGAAGAATCTGGAAAGAAGTTTTATCCTAAACTATCATCCATGCTAACTAAGGGTTTCCTATAGTCAATCTGGCTCTAATACTAGCTCTATGGGGACCCCTACTTACGAGTCGAGACAGCCGTGCTCATTGATCCCAGAGATCAATGCTCACCGAACACAGATACCGAATAAAAGAGTCTTACATCCATACATACCGTTTGATACAATAAATGACCACCTCGGTCGAGTCTTACAAATATAGGACTTTAAAGGCCTACACTCCAAACTGGACCAATAACGGAATTATTAGTTGAAAGTGTGAACCCATGCCATCAACCTTAACCTACAGCCATTCTGACTTGGAAGCGTCCTAGCTCGCAAGAACGTCACCGAGTTAATCTTTTCCATATCCTGCTCTTTTATACCTGGTCAATGAAATAACCAGTGGAAAGACAATGAGTACTTTGAATGTACTCGCAAACAGCCCATGACATAATCAACAACAGTGAAGGATAACAATATCATGCATCTCTAGTGTAGCTCATCTGGGTGAAATGATCATGAATATGCATCAAGTTAAAGAATTACTCTTGAAGAACAGGTTATAGATATCAATATATCTACCGAGGGCTGAACCATCCGGTTTCACCCTATATGCCAGGTCACCGAACTTGGTCATATCATTGCTATCATAGCAACACCTTTCTCATCACCATACACACACACACACACAACTCACGCACACTTGGTTTATGTGGAAATACCAGGGCGTAGTTTAAGCAGGATTACCCAACTATCCATGACCGTGGATATGGCTATTCGAATAGTTTACACTCTGCAAAGGTAGTATGCTGGACCCACGAGATCCGAGAAACTTCCGTGTCATCCACGACTCGTGGTATATCACATATCCGAGGTAAGTACCCGATCAATGCCTTTCCCCTGACGATACTATACAAAGAGATCCCCTCGATTGGTACCCAGCCCACATGTTGTACGTCTTACGAGCTCCAACTCCAGACAGTACCAACCATGCGGGGACCAACGGTGTGACTGGAACTCATAGAAATGGCATAGTCGTCCTACCCGGCACGACCCCATCACGAAGTGACCACATATCACTCCCGCCACTAGTAATGTGGCTCTTTGCTAGCACCGACCAGAGTAACGTAGCCCCGTCCCATAAGGGATAACGTGGTCATACTGGTAAGGTTGGGACGATCGACACATCATAAATCTAATCCCATTTCCGAAACCTTACTCACACAAATAACAGGTGCATCACTTCACCGAAAGTGACCACCTAACTCATCATCACCCTCGGGTATTAATGGCATCCGACGGGGTTTTCATAATCTCTTGCTTTATGAAAACATCATTCTCATGATAGTACTACTGCTATCTTTACTTGACAACATGGTATTAGCATGACCCTCAAGGGGTAGAGTCAAGCTCAATGCAAATGCTCCGGAGGAGCCTTCGGTAAAATCATATCAAATGATTACCGGCACTTATGATCATATGCAACGAGAATACTTGCTATTTAACATGCAAAGTAACATATGCTCAGTCATGGTCAAAGGGCTGCTTGCCTCGCTCACGTAAGTCCTCGGGGTCTTCGAGGTCTTCCGCTCCATCTCCGAATACCTCGTCTACCGTCAACTATCCTTGGAAACAACCATAGTAAGCCACATAACAAGCAGAATAAAAGTGTTCTAAAAAATAGAATTTTTATTTTTCTTGGACCTCTTCTGGTCATAAGAAAAATACCTGAAGCTTTTCATAGGAGATTTGAATTATCCAGGATTTTTGAATGGATGGAAATAGCAATAGGTGATCATTGGAGAAGCCAATAGAAATCATTCTGCTAAAAATGAGTGGAGACACCCATTTAACAAAGAATGATTTTAGAAATATTTAGGAAGTGGTTTCACTGGATTTGGAGTTGGTATGAATATTCTAGGAGTTTTCTAACATGGAATAAATAGCAATAAGAAGCTATTTATTTATTGCAACAGAAGTAAGTCACACAAAAATGTTGACCAGGGTTCTAAAAATAGGAAATGATTTTAGAAGGCCCTAGGAATTGAAATCACTCCATTTGGAGTTGAATTGGAACCTCTAGGATTTTCACAAATTGGGGTTTAAATTATCCAAAAGTGGATTTAAATAAAATACCACAGAAACATGTCTTGGAAAAATGTGCAAGGCACATATGTCGATAGAGCTTGAATTTAGGAACCTGTAGAAATTTGGATTAAGTAATTTGGAGTCAGTATGATTTTATAATGGAATTTATAAGTGATGAGAAAATAAATATGGGAAAAGCTCAGCCTTTGGGGGGGTTATCTTGCGCCACCGGCACCAGATAGGCCTTCGGGCCAGCCAAGTGGCTCGGGCCACCAGCGAGGCGCTACGCCGAAGACGGATTTTGCCAGGGCGCCTTTGCTGCCGGGTGGTGTACTCCCGCTGAGGCGTGACCACCAGGGGGAGCCGGCCTGGCCCCGTCACTCTGACAGCGGGTCCCATCCGCAGGTCGTCACCCTCCTTACGCTGGAGTAGAGGAACCGTGGGGAGAGGGAGAGGAAGCCACGCGGCGCCGTGTTTTCGGCCGTTCCCTGCTCGAGGAGGAGCACCGGCGAGCTCAAGGAACCTTGCCGCCCCCATCCCCAAACAGGGTGCCCGCAGGGGGCTGTAGGGGAAGCCGGCGGGGGTGGTCGCGGGAGGCCGATGGCTCCACTACCCTCGGCACCAACATCCAGGGGGAAGGGTCCGGAGGGGCTTGAGGGACACGGCTCCCGCTAGGAGGAGTCCCAGGGAAGCTGGAGGCGAGGGAATCCCTCCCTAGGCTGGCCCGGCCTGAGCAGGGCCTTCTATCGGCTTCGTCACGGCCATGGCAGGAGGAGAGGAGGGCTTAGGAGGGAATGGGGAGTTCGAGGGTGCTCCAGGGAGAGAGGGAGAGCTGCCGAGGCAACAGTGGCTCGGGGAAGCTTCAAATGGAGAGGGGAAACCGAAAGAAAAGCTTGGGAGCTCCCGGAGCTCCGAGAGCATGGGGAAGCCACACGTCCCTAAGAGAGCTTGGTGGCTTCTAGGTGTTTGGGAGGGCTTGGACCAGTCAAATGGGATTCCCTCGTGCTCTGCGACATGCTGCACAGGAGGGACCCAGGCTGCAAAAGGAGGAAGGGGTGCAGAGCACCAATACTGCATGCTGCCAGCGTGGTCACCCTGGCAACTTGTGTCCATGGGGATGCCAAGACTAGTCAACCATGTCCAACACTCAAGGAACACAAGCAGGAGAGTGACTCTGGAGTTTGGTAGCTAGTGGGGGTGGTTGGATGAGGTTTGGACTCTGAATTAGTTTGCAGCAGCAAACTTAGGGCTGGCATAAGTGGTTTTCACACGAAGGTATGGGAGGTGGAACCATGTCCTGGAGCATGAGGTATAGATGGACTACACATCTGCAAAAAAATTAGCTCAACCAAATAAGTGTAGCTAGCACTTGCTGTACAAAGCCACCTTTTAGCCATAAATGAACTTGTGGTTGTGCTGCTCATTTTCTCCATATGAGCATGCCATCTCTAGGTTTTAAATGAAGCATTGACACACTAGAGAGGCTCGGGAAAGAATTGGGGGCCTTGGGTTAAGCAGAAGTATGAGAAGAGAGGTAAAAATAGTGCTTTCAAGGGTGAAAATGAGAAAAAATTACAAAGGGTGCTTCCCCAATAATTGACCAGTGGCCATGGGGATGTTACTGGAGGTAAAATGTAACTATATGAAGCTGTGGTAGAAATTTGAGCTCAAGAGTAAAAGGGGAAGGGGTCAAAGAAGCCAATTTAGTGAATGCACACAAGGTGTTTGATCTGTGGTTAGGCTACCAGATGGATTCCAATGGCTATGAAATTTAACATGATCAAATAATAGATGAAAATAGGCTTGCACACCAAATTTGGGATTTGCTGGAGAAGTTTTCCAATGTAGACTTGGAAAACCCCTAAAATGGGTAGAAATGGGTTTCTGCTTACAACCCTATTCAATTAAATTCCCACAAATCCAATATTTGGGGTAGGAGCAGTATTTGAGCATTAAGGCATGCACAAAAAGTTTGAGGTCAATTGGAGAAACTTTATAATGTAAAGTTTACCAAAGTTAGAAATCAACAAAGAGGGTTTTGAGGGTCTTAGGACAAGTTCTTCTATTCTCCTTGATGTACCACTTGGTGTGGATGCCTTATTGGAGAATTAGAACATGTCCACCAAATTTGAGCACAATTGGAGACACTTCACATTGTAGAGTTGCTCAAATTTGATTCTAGACAGATAGGGTTTTAGAGTGATTAGGGGAGCCAAATCAACCTTCGATTGAAATGAAACTTGGCAAGATCATCAATAATATCATAGATGACATGCTAGAATTTTACTGGAATTTATTGAGAATATTTCTTATAGAAATATTCCAAAAGCTTGGAATAGGCACGAATGGTTTTGGAGGGGTTTTCCCAATATTTTGAACATGACCATGTGTTGAAACTCATAAATATGGAATAAATATATCAACTCATTTTCCCCAAATTTTCATAAATATTTTGGAAGCAATAAAAATAACTTTATTTCATAAGAGACCAGTTCTGGCCTCACAGAAAGGCTTTTAAATAAAATAAAAAATAAGATTTAAAATAATAATATTATTGTTTTTGGACGACATTTTGATAATAGGTTTTAAATAAAATAATTGGTTCAAAATAAATTCCCTAATTTGAGGACTTGTAGTACAAACCTCATCTCACGGGTTTGAATATTTAATTCAAAGAAATGCTTTTTGGTGAAAATAGATATTTATTCTAAACACATGGCATGATCATTAGGCACGAGATCATGGAATGAGGAGGTGAGTTGGAAGATAGAGAGAATTATTGGGGAGCAATCACATGCACTCAAGCAACAGGCAAACAATAGTCACTCCAAGGATCACAAGCTTTCACAATTTTTTTAATTGGTCCTAAATTTTTAAATAAGTTAATTAGTCAAGAAGGCCAAAATCTGGGTGTTTACAGTGGGACTTGATTTGCCCACACTCTCTTTGAAAGGAGCATATCTGGTCATTTGCTGATGTTTTCAAGTTTACAAAGCTAAACTTGTCCAGTGGAGCTCAAACTTGGTGAAATCCCTTGTTTTAGCACCAAACCCAATCCTATTAAGTTGTATAGCCAGTGGTGGGGTGCAACCACACCAAACCACTATCGAGCACCTTTTGACAGTTGGGTAAAATCATCCTAACCTTAGCTAAACCCAATCCCTTTCTCCCAAACTCATAGATTAGGTGGCTGACATCAATGCCTAACTCCAATCAAGTAGCCCCTTTCTGGTTCAAAGTAGATAAACAAAAATCTCCAATTTAAGATTCAACACAAGGCTGACAAGACCTGTTTCCTTGTCTCTCTTTGACGAGCCGAGGATCCCACGGGACTCCAATGGCTAGGCATCTCCAAGCCAGTGCCCAGGTCACACTAGACACGTCCAAGGCACGCCAGAGCGCGCCAGCATGTGATGGCATGCCAAAGTTGCGCTCTGGGCACGCTACAGAGAGAAACCGAGGTGGGGGCGACTCCCTCGGCCAGTTCCAGCCTCCCCACGTTGTCTCTCCTCTTTCCGACAACCCCTCTGCATCAGGCAGCCCTCAAGGCCCCTAGTTTCCTGCGTTAAGAGCCAGTGCGACGCGTGCCCGCGCGCACCAGAAGCGCGGCCACAATAGCTCGCCTCTCCTCTCTCCCCATCTCTCTTAGTGAGTCCTGGAGGTCCACACCACGTCCCAAGACCGTGGTTTCGACCCCAGCCTCTCTCTGCACCGCCATGCACGCCACAGTGGATCACCGGCGCTCCCGAGTCGGCTAACTGATACGTCTCCAACGTATCTATAATTTTAAAATTGTTCCATGCTATTATATTATCAACTTGGGATGTTTTATATGCATTTATATGCTATTTTATATCATTTTATGGAGTAACCTATAAACTCAGTGCCTAGTGCCAGTTTCTATTTTTTCCGTGTTTTTGACCTTTTTCAGATAAGAATATTAAACGGGGTCCAAACGGAATAAAACCTTGAGGATGATTTTTTCCATAACAGAAGGGATCCAGAAGACTTGAGAACCAACACAGAGGGCCACGGAGGAGGCCACGAGCCCCCTAGGCGCGCCCAGGGGGGCACGCCTAGAAGGCTTGTGCCCCCCCCCCCCCGTGCCTCCTTTGCCTATAAATTCCCTAAAATCCCCAAACCAACAGGGAGAGCCCCAAAAATACTTTTCCGCCGCCGCAAGCTTCTGTTTCCGCGAGATCCCATCTGGGGACCATTCTGGTGCCCTGCCAGAGGGGGATTCGAACATGGAGGGCTTCTTCATAAACACCATTGCCTCTCCGATGATGCGTGAGTAGTTCACCACAGACCTTCGGGTCCATAGCTAGTAGCTAGATGGCTTCTTCTCTCGCTTGGATCTTCAATACAAAGTTATCCATGATCTTCATGGAGATCTATCCGATGTAACTTTCTTTTGCGGTGTGTTTGTCGAGATCCGATGAATTGTGGATTTATGAACAGATTATCTATGAATATTATTTGAGTCTCCTCTGATTTCTCATATGCATGATTTCGTATCCTTGTAATTCTCTTCGAGTTATGGGTTTCATTTGGCCAACTTGATCTATAATTCTTGCAATGGGAAAAGTCCTTGGTTTTGGGTTCATAACGTGCGGTGTCCTCACCTAGTGATAGAAGGGGTAGCGAGGCACGCATCGTGTTGTTGCCATAAAGGATAAAAAGATGGGGTTTATATCATATTGCATGAGTTTATCCCTCTACATCATGTCATCTTGCTTAAGGCGTTACTCTGTTTGTTATGAACTTAATACACTAGATGCATGCTGGATAGCGGTTGATGTGTGGCGTAATAGTAGTAGATGCAGAAAGTATCGGTCTACTTGTCTCGGCGTGATGCCTATATGTATGATCATTGCCTTAGATATCACCATGACTTTGCGCGGTTCTATCAATTGCTCGACAGTAATTCGTTCACCCACCGTAATACTTGCTATCATGAGAGAAGCCTCTAGTGGACACTATGGCCCCCGGGTCTATTTTACACATTATATATTCATATCTACATACAAAAATACCAAAAATACCTTGCTGCACTTTTATTTATTTATTTATATTTACCTATTATCACTATCATATCTCACCTCGCAAGTAATCATAAAGGGATTGACAACCCCTTTATCGCGTTGGGTGCAAGTTTGATTGTTTTTGCGCAGGTGCCTTGGTGCCTCATCTTGATACTCCTACTGGATTGATACCTTGGTTCTCAAACTGAGGGAAATACTTATCTCTACTTTGCTGCATCACCCTTTCCTCTTCAAGGGAAAAACCAACGCAAGCTCAAGAAGTAGCAGGAATTTTTTTTGGCGTCGTTGCCGCGGAGTATTCAAGTGAAGCATATCTACCAAGTACCTATCGCAAACTCATCTCTTGCATTTACATTATTTTCCATTTGCCTCTCGTTTTCCTCTCCCCCACTTCTAAAACAAAATTTACAAAAATATTTGCCTTTTCATTCACCCTTTCTTTCGCTTGCTTTCTATTTGCTTGTGTGCTTGTGTGGTTCCTAAGTCACCATGTCTGAAAACACTAAATTGTGTGACTTCTCTAATACTAATAACAATGATTTTATTAGTACTCCAATTTCTCCCGCCACTAGTGCGGATTCATATTAAATTAGTGCCGCCTTGCTGAATCTTGTTATGAAAGAGCAATTTTCCGGCCTTCCTAGTGAAGATGTGGCATCCCATCTTAATACCTTTATTGAGTTATGCTATATTTAAAAGAAGAAAGATGTGGATAATGATACGACTAAATTGAAGCTATTTCCATTCTCATTACGAGATCGAGCAAAAACTTGGTTTTCACCTTTACCCAAAAATAGTATTGATTCATGTAACAAGTGTAAAGATGCCTTTATTTCAAAGTATTTTCCACCTGCTAAGATTATCTCTCTCTGTAATGATATCATGAATTTTAAGCAACTATATCATGAACATGTTGCACAATCTTGGGAGAGAATGAAATTGATGATTAGAAATTGTCCCGCTCATGGCCTAAGTCTTTGGATGATTATACAAATTTTCTATTCTGGTTTGAATTTTGCTTCTAGAAATATCTTGGATTCCGCCTCTGGTGGAACTTTTATGGAAATCACACTAGGAGAAGCTACAAAACTCCTAGATAATATCATGTCAAATTATTCTCATTGGCACACTCGAAGGTAACCTACTAGTAAAAAAGTGCATGCTATAGAAGAAATTAACTCTTTGAGTGCTAAGATGGATGAGTTAATGAAGTTGTTTGCTAGTAAAAGTGCTCCTCTAGATCCAAATGATATGCCTTTATCTTCCTTGATTGAGAATAGCAATGAAAATTTGGATGTTAATTTTGTTGGTAGTATTAGTTTTCGTAACAACAATGCCTATAGAGGTAACTTTAATCCTAGGCCTTTTCCTAGTAATCCCTGTAATAATTTTGGCAATTCCTACAACAATGCTCATCGGAATTATAATAAAATACCCTATGATCTTGAGAGTAATATTAAAGAGTTTATTAATTCGCAAACGATTTTCAATGCTTCCATAGAAAAAACTTCTTAAAATTGATGACTTGGCTAGGACTGTTGATAGAATGTCTCTTGATATTGATGCTTTGAAATTGAGATGTGTTCCTCCCAAGATTAATATGGATGAAACTTTGAAAGCTATGTGTGTTTCTATGAATGAAAGTAAAGAAAAAAGCGCCCAAATTCGTGCTAGACATGAATGACTTAAAAAGGCGTGTTCTCGTGATGAGAATCACGAAGATCTTAAAGTGCTTGGTGTGACTCCTATTGAATCCTTGTTTTCTAATGTCAATCTTAATGATGATGGGGATGGATGTGAATCCACTTCGGTTGAGAAACGCCCCAATGATTCGGAGTCTATTTATCTTGACGCTAAAAATACTAAAAGTGGAGTTGAGGAAATCAAAACTTTGAATAGTGATGAAATTACTACTTTGGATTTCAAGGAATTTAATTATGATAGTTGCTCTTTGATTGAATGTATTTCCTTGATGCAATCCATGCTAAACTCTCCACATGCTTATATCCAAAATAAGGCTTTTACCAAACATATCGTTGATGCTATGAGGAAATGTCTCGAAGAGAAACTTGAGTTGGAAATATATATTCCTAGAAAACTTCATGATGAGTGGGAACCTACTATAAAAATTAAGATTAAAAATTATGAATTCCATGCTTTGTGTGATTTGGGTGCTAGTGTTTCCACAATTCCAAAATCTTTATGTGATGTTCTAGGTTTCAATGAGATTGATGAGTGCTCTCTTAATTTGCATCTTGCGAATTCTACTATTAAGAAACCTATGGGAAGGATCAATGATGTTCTTATTATTGCAAATAGGAACTATGTGCCTGTAGATTTCATTATGCTTGATACTGATTGCAATCCGACATGTCCCATTATTATTGGTAGACCTTTCCTCAGGACTATTGGTGCTGTTATTGATATGAAGAAAAGGAATATCAAATTTCAATTTCCATTAAAGAAGGGCATGGAAGACTTTCCTAGAAAGAAAATCAAATTTCCTTATGAATCCATTATGAAAGCTACTTATGGTTTGAGCACTAATGATGACAACACTTGAATCTACTGCCTTACGCCTAGCTAAGGGCGTTAAACAATAGTGCTAATTGGGAGGCAACCCAATTAATAAATTTATTTTTTCTATTTACTTTCTGTTTCGTTGAGTCCACACCATCATGATTCTATTATTATTGTGTTTTTATGTTTCAATTAGTGTTTGTGCCAAGTAGAACCTTTATGATTAGTTTTGGTGATAGTTGTTCAGTCATGCTGAAAAAAGACAGAAACTTTGTGCTCACGAAAATATTTTTAATTCCTATGCAGAAAGAGATTTTGAGTTGATTATTTTTCTGTTGATTGATACGCAAATTTCTCTAATTTTCAGAATTATTTCAGAATTGTTGTGATAGCAGAGGTATACAAAATTTACACATTGCTACAGACTGTTCTGTTTTTGCAGATTTTGTTTTTGTTGTGTTGATTGCTTATTTTGATGAAACTATGGTTAGTATCGGGGGGTACGAGCCATGGATACGTGAGAATACAGTAATATAAAATCAATCTAAATGGAAATTAAGTTTACTACAGTACCTAAAAAGTTGGTGGTTTGTTTTCTTATGCTAATGATATCACAAGTGTCTGTTTAAGTTTTGTGTTGTGAAGTTTTCATGTTTTGGGTGATGTTCTTCTGGAAAATGGAATAAAGAGTGGAAAGAGCCTAAGCTTTGGTATGCCCAAGTCATACCAAGCCAAATTCAAGTACATAAAAAAGCCTAAGCTTGGGGATGCCCCGGGAGGCATCCCCTCTTTCGTCTTCAATCCATCGGTAACGTTACTTGGAGCTATATTTTTATTTACCACATGATATGTGTTTTTCTTGGACCATCGTGTATTATAGGAGTCTTAAATTTTTGTTTTATCACAGTCATC
This sequence comes from Hordeum vulgare subsp. vulgare, assembly GCF_904849725.1. Lineage (NCBI taxonomy): Eukaryota > Viridiplantae > Streptophyta > Magnoliopsida > Poales > Poaceae > Hordeum > Hordeum vulgare. The sequence goes on from NC_058522.1 coordinate 179,238,845, forward strand.
CTTGGTGCACACATTTTGAGAGGGACATGCACTCATCGTGAATTTGTTAGTATTCTCAATGAGCTCCACTTATATCTTTTGAGTTACGCAATTTTACTCCCATGTGCTTCACTTATATGTTTTGAGATAGATGATTTTGCTCCCATGAGCTTCACTTATATCTTTTGAGCTAGATAATTTTTATCTAGTCCTTCACTTAAATCTTTGTAGAGCACGGCGTTGTCATATTTTGTAGAAATAAAAACTCTCGATCTTCACTTATATCATTTTGAGAGCGCTCTCTATAAGTAACTTGGTAATTGGCGTGTGTTATGAAATTAGTCCTAAATATGATAGGCATCCAAAGAGGATATAATAAAAACTTTCATATTCAGGTGCATTGATTAGTATGAGAAGTTTGATTCCTCACAATTAGTTTTGAGATATGGATATGGTAATATTACAGTTATGATAGTAGGGTGTTGTGAATCTAGAAATACTTGTGTTAAGGTTAGTGATTCCTGTAGCATGCACGTATGGTGAAACGCTATGTTATGAAGTCGGAGCATAATTGATTTATTGATTGTCATCCTTTGGGTGGTGGTCGGGATCGCTCGATGGTTAACTCCTACCAACCCTTCCCCTAGGAGTAAACGTTTAGCACTTTGTTTTGATTACTAATAAAACTTTCGCAATAAGTATATGAGTTCTTCATGAGTAATGTGAGTCCATGGTATACATAGACTCTCACCCTTCCACCATTGTTATCCTCTCTAGTGCCGCGCAACTTTCGCCGGTGCACAAAACCACCATATACCTTCCTCAAAACAGCCACCATACCTACCTATTATGGCATTTTCATAGCCATTCCGAGATAGATTGCCATGCAACTTCCACCGTTCCGTCTCATGACATGTGCCATCACTTTCATATTGCCATTTCATGATCGTAAGATAGCTAGCGAGATGTTTCAACGTCATACACTAAGTTAGATTGTTGCAAATCCCGGTACACTGCCCGAGGCATTTCATATAGAGTCATTATTGTTCTAAGTATCGAGTTGTAAGTAAATAAAAGTGTGATGATCATCATTATTAGAGCATTGTCCCATGTGAGGAAATAATAAAAGAGGCCAGCGAAGCCCAAATAAAAAAAAGAGGCCAAAGATGCCCACAAAAAAAAGAAAACAATGAAATGAAAAAAAGAGGCCAAAGAGCCCAAAAAAAAATGAGAGAAAAAGAGAGAAGGGACAATGCTACTATCTTTTTCCACACTTGTGCTTCAAAATAGCACCATGTTCTTCATGATAAAGAGTCTCTTTTTTGTCACTTTCATATACTAGTGGGAATTTTCATTATATAACTTGGCTTGTATATTCCAATGATGGGCTTCCTCAAAATTGCACTAGGTCTTCGTGAGCAAGCAAGTTGGGTGCACACCCACTAGTTTTTATTTTTGAGCTTTCATACACTTATAACTCTAGTGCATCCGTTGCATGGCAATCCCTACTCATTCATGTTGATATCTATTGATGGGCATCTCCATAGCCCGTTAATAAGTGAGTCGATGTGACCATCTCCTCCTTTTTTGCCTGACAACCTCCACCACACTCTATTCCACCTATAGTGTTATATCCATGGCTCACGCTCATGTATTGCGTGAGAGTTGAAATAGTTTGAGAAAGTAAGAGTACGAAAACAATTACTTGGCCAATACTGGGGTTGTGCATGATTTAAATTCGTTGTGTGGGGATGATGGAGCATAGCCACACTATATGATTTTGTAGGGACAACATTCTTTGGCCTTATTATTTCAAAAGTTCATGATTACTTTGCTAGTATGCTTGAAGTATTATTGTTTTCATGTCAATATTAAACTATTATTTTGAACCTTATGGATCTAAACATTCATGCCACAATAAAGAAGTTACAAAGAACAAATATGTTAGGTAGCATTCCACATCAAAAACTCAGTCTTTATCACTTCCCTACTCGAGGACGAGCAGGAGTTAACCTTGGGGATGCTTGATAGGTCTCCAACGTATCTACAATTTTTGATTGTTCCATGCTATTATATTATCAACTTGGGATGTTTTATATGCATATATATGCTATTTTATATCATTTTTGGGACTAACCTATTAACTCAGTGTCCAGTGCCAGGTTTTGTTTTTCTGTGTTTTTGAACTTTTTCAGATAAGAATATTAAGCGGAGTGCAAACGGAATCAAACCTTTGGGTGATTTTTTCCATAACAGAAGGGATCCAGAAAACTTGAGTACCAAGGCAGAGGTCCACGGAGGAGGCCAAAAGCCCCCTAGGTGCGCTCCAGGGGGGCGCCTAGCAGGCTCGTGGGCCCCCGTGCCTCCTTTGCCCTACCTCTTTCGCCTATAAATTCCCAAAAATCGCCAAACCAACAGGGAGAGCCACACAAAAACTTTTTCGTCGCCGCAAGGTTCTGTTTCCGCGAGATCCCATCTGGGGATCGTTCTAGTGCCCTGCCGGAGGGGGATACGGACACACAGGGTTTCTTCATCAAAACCATTGCCTCTCCGATGATGCGTGAGTAGTTCACCACAAACCTTCGGGTCCATAGCTCGTAGCTAGATGGCTTCTTCTCTCGCTTGGATCTTCAATACAAAGTTCTCCATGATCTTCATGGAGATCTATCTGATGTAACTTTCTTTTGCGGTGTGTTTGTCGAGATCCGATGAATTGTGGATTTATGATTAGATTATCTATGAATATTATTTGTGTCTCCTCCGATTTCTTATATGCATGATTTCGTATCCTTGTAATTCTCTGCGAGTTATGGTTTTCGTTTGGCCAACTTGATCTATATTTCTTGCAATGGGAGAAGTGCCTGGTTTTGTGTTCATACCATGCGGTGTCCTCACCTAGTGACAGAAGGGGTAGCGAGGCACACATCGTGTTGTTGCCATCAAGGGTAAAAAGATGGGGTTTATATCATATTGCATTAATTTATCCCTCTACATCATGTCATCTTGCTTAAGGCGTTACTCTGTTTGTTATGAACTTAATACACTAGATGCATGTTGGATAGTGGTCGATGTGTGGAGTAATAGTAGTAGATTCAGAAAGTATAGGTCTACTTGTCTTGGACGTGATGCCTATATGTGTGATCATTGCCTTAGATATCGTCATGACTTTGCGCGATTCTATCAATTGCTCGACAGTAATTCGTTCACCCACTGTAATATATTCAGATCTACATACAAAATTACCAAAAATATCTTGTTGCACCTAAGTTATCCGCTGATATCCTTTCATATGTTTTGATCATTCCATTGCAAGCATGGAAGCTAATTTGAGCTCTACTTACTTTGCACAGCGGGGGGGGGGGGGGCTCTTCTGTCTGTACACACAATACTCCTATGCTCTGTACTTGGAATCATCGATGAACATCAAGAAGAAGGATTACACACACATAAATAGTGTTCTTGATAGTGCCATTTTCACCTACAACCTTACTGGTGGATATATCCAGGTAAAAAAGTACAGGAATAAGACCAACATCTGGTGCATCTAGCAACCAGACGGTAGTCCGAGTGATGGATTCTACCTCATGCATCACATGATCGAGTTCAGAAGGGATAGACAATGCCTTCGCATGTCATATAATTTTGGTGATGCCGAGATTATCAAATGGGCCAAAAGCATAAGAAACACACCGGATCATTGAATCCGAGCTGAGTTTTACCACATCAAATGTGAACTTGCCCAGGTGATCATGAAGCAGGTCGTGGAACAAGGAGGGATGTTCTACCATGTGCTAATGTGGCGGCGACTGTCCGAGATGTGCTACTCGCTCAGGGTCTGGACCTGAATCCTTTCAAGAAGCTGGGGTGCTTCCTCCCTGACTATGAAGATTGGAGCTTCGACATGGAATAGTGATTGAGGATGACAATGTGTGTGTCCAATTATAATTAATACCATTAGTCTTTCTATGAACCGTCGTACATCGCTCTAGTTAATTAGTTTGTGTATGAGGAACTTCCTTATTTATATATGTTTACTACTTGTATTCTTCTAACTATGCCTCTTTGTGTTTCTCAAGTACATTATGTTGCATATTATATATTGTCGAATCAATCAACTTACGATGCAGGTACATAGATCGGAGATGGCGAAGGACTGCTACGCCGTATTCATTGGGGGGGGGGGGGTTCCAGGAGTGTACGCCTAGTGACCAGACGCTCAGGCGCTAGCCATAGAGTGTTCGACAGCAGATCCGAAGTGGAAATGAGTTACTTGAGGTGGATGCTACGGCAAGAGATGGAGCGAAACCAGTGCCTCAAGAAGTACTACATAGTCGCGCTCTTACTCATGATGGTCTCTCTTCTCTTCTACATGATGGTTTAGATAGGGATGATGGAATTTTTGGGTGTGCCATGACTTGTGTGTATCGCTATTTTTGAGATTTGATGATATTTGTGTTGGATAACAATGATGATGATGATGTTATAAATGACGAGACTACTTTAAGTGTATGATGTGATGATAATAATGCATGTTTATCATGATATGATGAAACCACTGTATAGAGCATGCACAAATACGTAGGGGGCATAAATACGAATTAAATTTTGAAAGCAGGAATATTATCAGTAGCGCTGGCAAATTAGCAATAGCGTTGGCTTAGCAGTAGCGCTTTATTTATTCCATTGCTACTCCTAATGTGTATACCGGTAGCGCTTTATATTTAGAGCTACTACTAACAGATTAGCTGTAGCGCGTTAGCAGTAGCACTGGCCCCAACGCTACTAGTAAGGGAGAAACCAGCGCTACTGGCAGCCTTCTCCTACAAGTGCTGGTTTATGTGGAAACGGCTCGACATAATCTAAGCAGGATTACCCAACTGTCCTTGACCGTGGAGACGTCTATTCGAATAGTTTGACACTCTGTAGAGGTTGTATGTTGTACCATAGAGATCCAGGAAACTTCCATGTCGAGTCAATAAGATAACCAGTGGCAAACCAATGAGTACTTTGAATGTACTTGCAAACAGCCCTTGCTATGAATAATGCAATTGGTAGTATAACTAGTAATATGTAGTATTGGTGGATAGCAGCTTAACTGTAAATAAACATGATCATGGATGTGCAACATAAGCTAGATGGTATTTAGAAGAACATGTTACATATATCAACATATCTCTTATGGGCTGAACACTCTAGGTTCATCCGATATGCCAAGTCACCAAACTTGGTCATATCAACTCTTTCTCAGATACACCATTTAACACACACACTCACAGTTGGTTTATGGGGAAACGACTGGACTTGTTTAAGCTGGATTACCCAATTGTCCTTGATCGTTGACGCAACTATTCGAATAGTTTTACACTCTGCAGAGGTTGTATGCTGTACCCACGAGATCCGGGAAACTTCCGTGTCATCCACGACTCGCCGTATATAACATACCCGAGGTAAGTACCCGATCAATGCATTTCCCCTACCGATACTAGTCAAAGAGGTCCACTCGATTGGTACCCATCCCACATGATGCATGTCTTATGAGCACCGACTCTGGACAGTATCATCCACACGGGGACCAACGGTGTGCCCGGAACACGTAAAAATGGCATAGTCTCCCTACCAGGCAAGGCCCCGTCACGAGAGTGATAACACATCACTCTCGCCACTAGTAATGTGGTTCTTTGCTAGCACCGACCAGAGTAATCAACAAAGCCCCATCCCATAAAGGGGTAACGTGTCGCACATGTAAGTTTGTAACCGTCGACACATCATAAATCTAATCCCATTTCCGAAACCACTCACACCAAAATACACCCGGTGCACCACTTCTCCAAAAGTGGTCACCTAACTCTTCATCACCTTCAGGCATTAGGGGCACCTGACGTGGTTTTCGTAAAACTTTGATTTTTACCATCATCATGCTCATGCTTCTACTATGCTTAGCTTTACTTGGCAACATGATATTAGCGTGATCCTCATAGGTGGTAGGATCATGCTCAAAATGCAAGTGCTCCGCAAGCGCCATCGGTAACATATCAATGATTTATCGAACACTTATGATCACATGCAACAAAAATATTTGCTCTACTAGGATGCAATATAACATATGCTCAAACATGGTCAAAGGGCTGCTTGCCTTGATCGGCCAAGTATCCGGGGTCTTTGGGGTCTTCAAGTCCGACTCCTTCGTCAAACGTGGTTTCTATCATCGTAAAAAATAAAAAGCAATAAGTAGCTCACTCAAAAACCGACACAAACTCACTTTCAAAATGTAGCTTAATTCTGATAAATCCATATTGTTATTTTAAAAAGATTTGTCTCTTGTTTTAGTGAAAGGATTATTTTTAAAATCATTTTAACAAAAGCAAAACTAGTCCAAATAGCCTTTTTATGATTATAAAACAGAAAGGCTGTCTCAAAAATTTGTACAAAGGCTCTGTTAAATACTACTCATTTTTAGAAGAATTATGGTGGTAGAATAATAAAAATATATTGGTTAATAATTTTTATAAAAATCTTCTAAAGCTAGATTAAACAGAAAAAGAAAAGAGGCTGGGGCTCAGGCCTGGCTCTGCTTGTGGCTGCGACCGGCCCAGCTAGCCAGCCAGCCAACCAGCCAGCCAGCCCAAGCGCGCGCACGGCCAGGTTCAAACCTAATGCGCGGGCCCCTATGGTCAGTGGCAGAGTGGAGAGAGGGGAGAGAGAAGAGCCGCCGACAGGTGAGCCCCACCTATCGGGGTCGTCTTCCACCTCATGACAGAGAGGAGGGGAGGCACGCTGGCGAAGCTACGGACGTCCTCGAGCCCAACCGAAGGCAGAAATGGAACCAGCTCACTTTCACCTATGTGATGGTGGTCGAGGGGTCGACGAGGAGGCCCTGGTTCACCAGCGACGAGGTGGCTACGGCGGAGCTTCTTTCGGGAGGCTCATGAAGTAGGTGCTACTGGCGTGGATAAGCTCGTGGAGGTGATGGGAAATCTCCCTAAGGTTTCTAGGATCACGGAGGAGGTGAACGCAGCATCGGAGCTAGCCCGTAGCCCAAGATCGACGGAGCTCCAAAGCGGCGGGGCCTCGGTCGATCTCGAGCACATGAGCTTTCTATGCTCAAATGGAGATCCTAGGGGTGGAATTTAGGCACTGGAGAGGTGGGTTGAGGTTGCTGGAGCGAGGGGGGCCTATTTATAGGCTCCAAATAGTGCACTGAGTCGGTGGTGCCGGTGGATTCACCACTGATTGTAGGAGGGGTAGTGAGTGCACGGGGTCGAAACCACGGTATGCGAAAGTGGTTTAGGACCTGCGTGACCCACTACGAGGGAGAGATAGGAAACATGAGTGTGCACGTGTGGCCATGGTCTTCTGGTTGGATCTAGCGCGCGTGGGCACGCGTCACTTCGATCAACAAAGCAAGGGAGGAGGGGCCTTGGGGCAGCCCTGATACAGAGAGGTGGCCGGGGACTCGAATAAGCATGAGGGGGAGGCTCGAACTGGTCGGGGCTGGCCACCTTTGCTTCGGGTGCGCCCAACAGCGTGCCCAGAGCACAGTTTTGGCAGGCCATGGCATGTTGGCACGCTCTGGGGTGCTTTGTCCGTGTCTGGGGTGTCCTGGGGCTTGGCGTGAAGATTCCTAGCCATTTGGGAGCCGAGGGACTCACTGCTGGCCATGGGGAGAGAGGAAAGAAGAGATGTCGCTATTGGATCAGAACATAGAATGGGGATTTTGGGGCCTTTTGTTTGGATTAAAAAAGGGGCCACTCTCCTGTAGTTGGGGATTGGTTCTGGCTACTTGGCCAAAGAGTTTGGAGAGAAGAGCTTAAGTGTGGAGTGGGGTAGGGGCTGATTTGCTAATATGGCAGAAGGTGTTCGACAGGTGGTTGGGATAGCAACACCTCACCACTAGTGGTGAGAGATAACATGATTAACTTTGATGCAGAAATAAGATACTCCACCAAATTTGAGCCTCATTGGACAATTTTGGTAATGCAAACTTGAAATCACCCCCCAAATGGCAGATCTCTCCTTTCCAAAGGGAATTTGGGTAGATTGCCTCCTGGAAATATCATTTTTGGGAGAGACTCCTCATTTGGGGTGTTGAACACTCATGCGAAGTTTCAACCCATTTCGATAAATTTTCCAATGTAGAGATTTTTCAACTTGGTTCTGGACAAAGAGGGTTTTAGGATTATTTAGGGAACCAAATCAACTTGGAATCAGGTGAAACTTAGTGTGTCCACTAAATATAGCTTGGGAAGGTTGCTGGAATTTTCCAGGATTTTATTGGAAATATTTCCTTTGGAAATATTCCAAAAAGTAAAAATAGACAGAATAGGTTTTCAATGTTTTGCTCAAATATTTTGAATATAAATAGGGGTTGAAAATCTTATGTATGGAAAATATATGTCTTCTCAGTATCTCCAAAGTTTCTCAAATTTTTCTAAGGAAGAAACGTAATTTTCCATATAGGATTATCATTTCTAGCCTGAGAAATGGACATGCATATAAATAAGGAAAATAATTTATTAAATAATTATTTTATGGTTTTGGAGAGTTAAAATAGTTTTAGAACCATATCACCATCTTTGGGTAAGAGTACTCCCTTGCTGCCAAGGACTTGTAGTGCAACCGAAAGCAAGGTTTTGAAATAGTGAAAAATAAGAAAAAGAATTTTGGGAATACTTATGTTATGAAAAATATGGGGTTTGATACCACTCAATCAAGCACACAAGGATACAATGGCAATCATGGCTCTCACACCATTGGTTTTTGAATTTTTTTAATAAACTAATATTTTGAAACTACATTGAAAGTGAGGTGAAATCTGGGTGTGACACAAGTGAATCAGGTTTGAAGCCTTTCTTCATGAGGAATTCCTCCACGGTGTCATACCATGGCCGAGGGGGCTGTTTGAGGCCATACAGGGCCTTGTTGAGTCTGGAGACTTCATGAGGATGCTTAGTATCTTCAAAACCTGGGGGTAGAGCAACATATACTTCTTCCTAAAGATTACCATTGAGGAATGCACTTTTCACATCCAAATAATATCGAACGATATTGTGATGGTTAGCATAAGCAAGCATTATGCGAACAACTTAAAGTCTAGCAACAGGTGAAAAAGCTTCATCAAAGTCAATTCCCTCAACCTGTGTATAACCCTGAGCTACAAGACGAGTCATATTCCTCACCACTTGACCATTTTCATCTTGTTTGCCGTGGTAGATCCACTTGGTGCCTATGATGTTGTGCTTGCGAGGATGTGGCCGCTTGACAAGTTCCCACACATTGTTGAGCTTGAATTGATGCAATTCCTCTGTCATGCTTGAAGCCACTCAGGCTCCGTAAATATTTCATCTACTTTGTTGGGCTCTATGATAGAAACAAAAGCAAAGTCCTTACAAAAGTTAGAAAAATGTCAATCTTTCGAGAGAGTGAGGGGACTTGGTGCATTTATCTCATCAAGGATTTTGTCAATCTAAACTTCCTTTTCCACTCTACAATGAGCAGATTGAATACTTTGTTGGGGCTAGGAATTTTCTTCAGCACCATTTTCCTCTGGAGCACCAGCATGAATGTCTTCATTTTTCGGGATGACTTCCTCAGCTGGTAGGGGTTCTTAAGTGGGTATGACATCTTGAGTGGCCTTGAACTTAATGGATTCCTCAGGAAGAATTTCATCTTGCACCAGTGGCAAGTTCTCTCTCTACGAGCCGTTATTTTTAGCGACTCGCACATCTACAGTTTCGACAACCTTGTTGTGATGGGCGTTGAAGACTCTGTAGGTGTGCAAGTCCTTTCTGTAACCAAGCTTAAGACCTTCATGTGATTTTGGTGCAACTTTAGAACAATGATGATGATCTCTAATCCAACATTTAGTACCGTAGAGTTTGAAATAACTCACATTGGATTTCTTGTGAGTGAGGAGTTAATATGAAGTCTTCTTGAGGAATTTGTGAAGATATACCGTATTGATGATGTGGCAGGCAGAATTGATTGCGTCAAGCCAGAAGAGACTAGTGGTTTTGTATTTATCAAGCATGGTACAAGACTTGTCAACAATCGTCCTATTCTTCCGCTCCACAACGCCATTCTGTTGAGCAGTATCTCGGGCAGATAGCTCATGAGTAATACCAAGTTCATCGACATAGTCATCGAGACCTATGTTCTTGAACATAGTCCCATTACCACCTGTGTTTGAACATAGTCACATTTCCTGGTGTGCTTGGTCTTAACGTAGAAATTCATCGTGGTCCTTGAGGAAAATTGTGTACAGACTTCCTGCACTTCGATTTTGTACCAGATAATATGCATCCAAGTGTAACAAGGAAAATCATCAACAATGACAAAACCATATAGAGATGTAGCTTGGTTAGTCTAGCATAATGAGTGGGACCAAATAGATCCATGTGAAGAAATTCAAATGAACAAGTGGTAGTCATCATAGTCTTGGACCTATGCTTGGATCTAGTTATCTTTCCACACACATAGGCCACACACAAGTGATCAATGAGGAATTTGACACCCTCAATGCCAATGACATGCTTTTTCTTCACGATAGTGTTTAGGCTCCTCATGCGAGCAAGTCCAAGTCATTGATGTCATAGCCAACCTTGTGAAACTTTTGCATGTAGGCATGTGGCCGACTATGGACCTGTAGACAAAACAACAATATACAAGTCTCCTTTCCTAAAGCCTTTCAAGACTTTGGAGTTGTCAGATTCTGTCATGACTACGCAACAATATTTGAGAAATATGGCAACCATATCAATATTACAAAGCATGGACACTAACATGAGTTTAAATTCGAGGGATTCGACAAGCGTCAGTGTAAGAGGTTCTTGTCACCACTCACATGATCAGTACATCCACTGTCGAAGACGTACTCAGTGGCTTTAGGTGGTTCATCATGTAGACGAATTAGTACAACTGACAAACTCATATACTTTAGTGTGAAGAATATGATATCAAATTCATCACACATAATTTCATCAATCAATACAGTTCTTAAAGTAACATGAGTACGTGAGAAATGAATAATGATTCATTTCATCATGATTAGCTTGCATCCTTTCAAGCACTTTTCAAGTCTCGAGCAAATTCTTCACACATTTCAGTTTATTTGTAGACCTGACCCTGCACGAGACATTAGTCCATTTTCTTCACCACCCACATATCAAGCGGTGGCAAAGAGTTCACCATTCTGCGAGCTCCATACGAGAAAGGTGGCATGGAAACTAGTGCACTTCATCTCACAATAGGGGGGTTAGAGTACTCATATGAATAAGAAGAGAAATACTTCGAGGACTATGACCATAAAATTTTGAAGAATAATGTACATATTAATGACATCTTAATTTCCGTGTGAAGCAAAAGCGTTAGTACTATAAGTTGTAGACTTTTTAGCATATGAGGGCTTTGGTCCGTCTTAAGACTTTGGTCCGTATGAGGAATTTGATCTGGGGTTCGTTTTCTTCATGGGTTATGGCATGAGGACATTCACCTAAAGACTTTTGTAACATCCCAAATTTCATTTGGCATGTTATATAATAGCTACGCATTCATTATCATTTCCATGCAACCGGAATTTTCCCTGATTTATTTGGTTTTTAGAAAAAATATTTTTCCTCTGAAAAACAATATTTATGACCGAGGGTAAAATGAATCCCTCCAAAGGAAAATGTGGGGACCCCGACTTACGCATCGAGATCGCAGAATGTAGGTGTAAAGTGATCCCCAAGATCAATGCTCACTGAACACACAAATACTGAATAACAAGAGTCTTACATCCCAAATTAACGTTTGGTACAATAAAGGACCAGCATGGTCAATTCTTACATAGATAGGTCCTAGAAGGCCATTCACACCAACACATCTACGAGTGGAATACTTGGTAGTAAACGCGAACCTAAGCCATCAGTCGTAACCAACAGGCATTCTGACTGGGAAGCGTCCGAGTTCGCTTGTTCGTCTCCGATGATAAATTCTTCTCCATGATCAATTTCCTCCATGTCTGGTCAATAAAATAACCAGTGGCAAGCCAATGAATACATCTAATGTACTCGCAAACAGCCCAAGATATGGATAATGCAGTTGGTACGATAATACAGTAATATGCAGCCTTTGCAGAAAGTAACTTTTTAATTGAAAATGAGTATAGTAAATTACTTGTATGGATATGGATCATAAGCTAGATGGTAATGATGAACACAGGTCACAAATATCAACATATCTGTGGAGGCTGAACACCAGATGTTCACCCTATATGCCTAGTCTACAGACTTCTCATATCATCTTACTCAGATAGCACCTTAATACACACACAAACACACTTGGCTTATGCGGAAACGATTGGACGTTGTTTAAGCAGCACCACCCAACTGTCCTTGACCGTGGACACCGCTATTAGAATAGTTTGTACCCACGAGATCCAAGAAACTTTTGTGTCATCCATGACTCGCGGTATATAACATACCCGAGGTAAGTACTGGATCATTGCCTTTCCCATGACGACACTAGACAAAGAGTCCACTCGATTGGTACCCAGCCCACATGATGTATGTCTTACCAGCGCGAACTCTAGACCGTGTCATCTATGCGGGGACCAACGGTGTACCCGGAACACGTAAAACGGCATAGTCGACCTACTTGGTACGACCCCGTGATGAGAGTGACCATATCACTCCCGCCACTAGTAATGCAGGCTCTTTGCTAGCACCGACCAAAGTAATCAACAAAGCCTCGTCCCATAAAGGGGTATCGTGGTGGCACATGTAAGGTTGGGATGGTCGACACATCATAAATCTAATAACAGTTCTGAAACCATCACACAAAACTTTTCCGGTACACCACTTCTTTCTCAAGTGGTCACCAGCTCAACACCATCACCCTCGGGCATTAGTGCACCCAACAGGGTTTTTGTAAAACCTTTTGAAAGTGCGTTATATCGACTAGCGGGGGGTGAATAGGTGATGTTTAGAATTTCATCGCTGAGTAAATTCCTTTTGAATAAATTCCTCACTAATGAATTACGTGCAACGGAAATAGTGCACGATCAGAAGTGCAAAGATTACAATAGCAGATATACTTGGTGAAGATTTTGAGAATCACTTTGCACAGTACGCAGGTACATATAAAGCAGGTGAAGATTAACTCGAATGAAGAATTTGAGGTTAAGGAAATTCATAGAAAGTCTTCAGACAAATTCTTCAAACAACACAGATGAAAGTCTTCAACATACAATTCTGTGGAAATGAAAGAGTTGAAGAAATAGAACCTATAGCTTGATGAAGACAGTTGTTGATGACCTAGTTCCAACTGCTATGACAGTTGTACGTCTCGTTTGGAGCGGTTTGCTATTGAAACCAAATGACACACAGTCCTGGGACACACAACCCCCTACCGTATTCTGCTTGAGCTAAGGACACACAGTCCTCGCCCAACACTCATGATAAGTCTTCGGGGCATACCTCCAAACCCTCACAAACTCGGTCACCCGGTGATACACATTTGCTTGTTGGATGCTCTAGACCATGACGCCTAACTGTTTAGAGGATGCACAGTCCTCAAAGGTAAAAGGCTTCAGTTCCACACAGGAACAAATTCTTTAGTGATGCTCAATCACTTGGTTTTTGGTTTGAGGTTTGGTGTTTAGGGTATTTCCTCACTTCATGATTTCCTCTCGAAGATTCTGAGGAATTTAGGGTACTCTAAATGACAAGTGTCAGTTTCTCTCGGAGCAGCCTACCAACTAGTGGTTTGGGGTAGCTATTTATAGCCTGGGAGCATCCCGACATGTTTTGACATAAATGCACTTAACTATTAGGACCATTGGGTGGCTAAGATAAGTGAGGTAGCGCATGTCGCGGCAACGGTTGGAACTTTCAACTGTGAAAGTCCTGATGTCTCTCATATTCTTCACTTGAGGCTTTGGTAGGTTTAGGCTTTGGTAGGTTTAGGCTTGGGTTGAGCATCATGAGGAAATTCATTCCGTAGTAGTACTTGGACCTGCTTTTATCGTCCGGTGTTCCTATGACTTAAGAGTAAAGAAAATGAAACACAAAGAGTAAATCTTCATGCTTCAAAGTCTTCATACTGATTTTCTTCAGGACACACCGAATTCCTCACCTTCAATATCTCCATGAGGAATATCAATTTCATCACAATTTCTTCGCGATCAAAGTCTTCAACTTTAGACCAAATTCTTCACCCAGAGACATAAATTTTTAGGGGTCGATATTCATCATATAACTCAAACTCCTCAGTAACTTATAGAGCTTGTGTACACTCACAAACACATTAGTTCCACAACCTATAAGTCTGCAAAACACCAAAATCCATAAGAGCACTAGATGCACTTATAAACTCCCCCTTTTTGGTGCTTGATGACAATTAGGTTAAGTTTTCAACGGGGATAAAAATATGAAATGTAAGTACTGAGTTTGTGGAATTTCAAATCAACATACCGAGAGACTCCCCTGAAGATGTGCATATTTTGAGGAATTTGCTTTGTATAGCAAATGCACATTGATGATTTATATCATGGAGATCTCCCAGTGTATCTTGTAAATCGTGCATACATTTGACATATGATATGAGGAATTTGAAAAATGCATGATGAAAAATGGTGTGTGACGAATTTGAGCATGCCTGCTTTAATATACTTTGAGGAATAAGCATGCGAGGAAAAACGTTCAAAAGAGTCAGAGCACCATCATTCTTAAGTTACAACTCATTACATCAAAACACTTTAGAAGAACCAAGAGGTTTGTAACTTAGTAAAGTTTATAAGCCCCCAAATAGATCCCGCTTGAAGACTAACTCTCAGATTTCTCCCCCTTTGTCATCAAGTGACGAAAAGGGACAAAACTAAGGACTAACGCCCTTTGAAGAATTTCACTTCTTGGCTGATGAAGAGGAACGAGGATTCTTGGAGACATGCTTCTTCCTTGGACCAGTCGAAGTCTTGAGTAAACTCCAATTCCTCAAGTTCCTCTTGAGTCTTCAGATGAGCCAACGTGGCCAGGTTCGATCCAACACCTCACAAGGATAATATGATTTTTCTTCACTGCATTCTGAGTTTCGTTGAGGGTTTTCACAATGGTACTGAATTGACGTTTAACCCATTTTTGATTGCGATCGACCTTTTGATGAAGACTGAGGAGTAGCTCTCCGTTATTCATCACTCTAGGGGCACTTGGGCTTGGAGGATCTTGGGTAGAAGTGTCATCATATGAATAATATGAATCTGCCTTGCGAAATTGGCCGTCGAGGGGACGATTTCCTTCATCAATGAAGGACTTACCTTTTCCTTCAACAGGCTCAAATGATTTCTTGATGACTTTTATCGGAGGCAGATACCCGAGGTGATTCCGAAAATCAGCTTGGTAGTTGATGCCTGACCTGTTTCTGATGAATCTCGTAATCCATGGCGCATAAATCTACAATTAAAATGGCAACATGGCATTGTTAGCCAAAGTCCTCAAGAAGAAAGCATGAAGGTTCATCGGTATGCCATGAATGACATTGAACATGATATGCTTCATGATGCCAATGGCATCTTATTCATCATCATGCCCTTTGATAGGAGCAATGGCATAAGATAAGATTCTATAGACTGTTCTTGGCTCATACTTCAAGTCTTGTACCAGAAAGCGAGTCCTTGCAGGTTGGTCCTTGGCCAAATGCTCCATGAAGACTTCCATCAGTCTGCTGGGAAGTGCATGTTCATCATATATCAGCACTGCATCCTTTGGGTTGAGATTGGAAGAGCTCGAATCAATTCAGTTGCAGGCGCTTTGTAGTGCATGTGCTGAGTCATCCAATCCAAAACCCAAGTGTTGACACCCTTTGGGTCGCCAGAGATGTGTAGAGTGGCGTAGAACTGAAGAATAATGTCAGTTTTCAATCGCCAATGTCAGTGCAGAAAGGAAGTAATCCAGCTTCGTGAAGAACGTTGAGGACTGGAGCAATGCAAGGTATTTCCTCCATATCAAAGTGAGTATGGGTACGCTGAAATATCTTGTTCCTCCCAGAGAGCACTGAAGCATAGTACTTGAGTTGATTCCTTGTCCAATACTTCATGTGCCTGATGCGAAGCTTATCATATGGATTCTCGCTAGTAAATTACATGTGTTATTCATAGAATGCCTCCATTTGAAATGTTGGTCTTTTGGAGAAATGTTGATTATGTTGTGGTTGAAGGTTATGTTGTTGTTCTTGAGGAGGAGCCACTATCATTGTTGTTTCTTTGTCTAACACAATAATAGAAGTTTCTGTGTTTGGGGCAGGAGCATTTTCTTCATTCTGAGCATTTTCTTCAGTGTGAGGATTTTTCTCACCTTGTGAAATTTGCTTGTAGGAGGAGCCAATTGCAGTATTTGTCGTTACATTGTCTTCAGCTGATGCAGCTGATTCTTGAGCAGATTCCTCATGAAAGATTTTCCCATCAGAACCTGTGAGGATTTCTGTTACAGTGGGAGTCGAAAGAATTTAAGTTGACCTCGGTGAGCGAGGATGAGTCTCTTCCCAGAAATCATCATGTATCACTGGAGTGCTGCACCAAGTTTCATCATCATCGACTCGTTCTTCACAGGTCTTTGGAGGAATGGTGGACTGAGGAATATCATCAATCAGTATTTCCTCATCCATGATTTCTTCATCTTCAACATCCTCCATTTCTTCATCATCTTCATGAATGACATAGTCAACTCCGAAGGGAACGATCAAGTAAGATGGAGCTACATTCAGAGGAATAGCATCCACACGGGCAGTTGAAGACTCTAACTGAGTGACCTCATGGCGTTTAGCCTCTGAGGTTTCCGAGGTCATTGATGCTTTTCTGTTCTTTGCTTCTTTCTTAGCAACTTTGGCCTTCTTCACGTCGGATGCAGACGGAATCACCTTCTTCACCTTTGAGGGTTCTGGTGAAGGAACAATTTCTCCAGGCACTGGTGCAGTGTCAGGCCTCACAGTTGCATTTGCTGGAGCATTTTCTTCAGCTGGATTATTCTGAGGAATTTCCTCAGCAGCTGGTTCATTAGTTTCATCTTCCTCAGTCAGTTGAACAGTGTAGCTTGCCTGAGGTGTTGTTTGCTTCTTTGGAGGGGCCATTCTCTTGTTGTATTCATCAACAACAGCTGATGCAGCCTTGATGAAATTCACCTTGACGCCTTCACGATCAGTGTGAAGACTTGTATACTTGTCTGTTAGAGTTTTGAGTTCAGCCTGAGTTCATACAAGTGCTTCAGGCGTTAGTTTGAGGAGATTATATCTGAGGAGTTTCTCCTTGTTTATTTTAGTAGCCTTTGCTTGCTTGGCTTGTTGCTCTTTCCACTTTGCTTCATTAATGAAAGTGGCTACCATGTGGCTTACACCAGGGGGAAGCTTCAAGTCATCAACATGAGTGTTTGGACCTTCATACCAGAGGTTAATAAAGTCCAACAAAACCTTTGGGTCCATGGATAGAGGAATGGAGCTGTCTGAAGCTTGAGCAACTCGTTCCTGCTTGTTTCTGATGAGAGCTTAAAGTGTCTCCTCATCAAATCCTTCACTTTGTTCTGATGCAGAAGGAACATTGATGACTTTGCTAGGACTAGTCCTGATGCCTCTTCCAGTAGTGATTTCTGTATAATAAAAGTGGTGAAGACTTTGTAGCAGAGCTCGTGGAAGACAGCACTGAGTAACTTGATTAAGCAGGATGATGCTTAATGAACTGCTTCTGTGGAGGCTGTGATGACTGTTGTGTTATTGAAGACTTTGCCACTATTGCAGCCTTCTGAGGCATTTTCTCTTCTGGCACTAAGACTGTTGTGATCCATTTGTCTCCGCACAACACGTGGATCGGACGACTGAAGCAGTGGAGTTCGTGGTTATCCGATCATGAGAAGTGGGTCCAGATACTATGTAACGTTAAAAAATGATTTTTGGATTTTTGAGGATTTCGTTGCAAAGTCCTCAGCTGACAAGGACATAGTGCAGATTTTGAACAAGTGTCAAGTAGAACGCATGTGAAGAAATGAATAGACTGGGTTGAGCTTAGCATAGAGGGGAGTCGGGTCCGATCACATTCACTTAGTTGAAATATCAAATTGAATACTGAGCTATAAGTGAATGATGTTGAGGACTTTGAAATCTAAGTATATATATATATACATAAATATATATATATATATGCAAATGAAAATCATCAAACGTTTTGAAGAATTTGAAGATTTCGAAAACCTTGAGGATTTTGTGACAAAGTGTCAGATTGATGAATTTCAACTTTGAAGAAAAAGAGCTTGAAGAATTTCAAATTTGGGTGGTGGCATAACCCACCGTATAAGAATGATGATTTCACGCACCGCGTACAATTGTCGTAGGACCCTGAGAATCAAATACTTCATTTTTTTCCTCACACTAAGAGTGATATTCTTCATTGTTTGAAGAAAAACAATTCTTCGTGTGTTGCACATCTAAGTCATCAATTGCGCATAAGTGTTAGGATGTGTGCATGTTTTCATGAAACATTTGAAGACTCTAGGATATTTAGCTCACACCGCTACTTGCAAAACCTTCTCTCATCCAAGGACTTGGTGAAAATATCAGCTAGTTGATCGTCAGTCTTCACATGATCGATGATGATATTGCACTTGAGGACATGGTCCCGAAGAAAATGATGACGAATCTGGATGTGCTTAGTCTTCGAGAGTTGTACTGGGTTGTAGGCGGTCTTGATTGCACTCTCATTGTCTTAGTAGAGCGGCACATTCTCCATGTTGATGTCGTAGTCTCTGAGGGTTTGCTTCATCCAGAGCAGTTGAGCACTCCAGGATCCAGCAGCAATATACTCATCTTCGGCAGTGCACAGAGAAACACAGTTCTGCTTCTTTGAGGACCAGTAGACTAATGATCTTCCGAGGAAATGTTAAGTGCCAGAAGTTGACTTGCGATCCACACGGTCACCAGCATAATCAGAATCAGAATATCCAACGAGATGAAGATTTGAGCCTTGGGGTAGAATAATCCTAGTGTTGGTGTGTGAGCTAAGTATCGAAGAATACGCTTCACAGCCTTATGGTGTGATACCTTCGGTTTTGCTTGAAAACGAGCACACATTTAAACACTAAGATATAATAAAGAGCCAATCATCAAGCAATATACCTACTGATCAAAATCTTTACCAGTTTGTTCAGTGCAGAGGTGACCGTTGGTAGGCATAGGAGTCTTGACACATTTGCATTCATGCATATCGAACTTCATGAGAACATACTTGAACTCAAGCAAGCGTTGTTGACGAATTTGAAGACCTAAGAAGAATTTCAGCCCCCCATCATAGACATCTGATATTCTTCACTCATCATGTAATCAAATTCATCACTATAACATTTGTCAGTACAACCAAACATAATGTCGTCGACATATATTTGGCACATAAATAGTTCATTGTCATAAGATTTTGTGAAAAAGATTTGGATCGAGTGAACCAGGTTTGAAGCCTTTCTTCATGAGGAATTCCCTCAATGCATCATACCATGCCCGAGGGTCTTGCTTGAGGCCATAGAGTGCATTTTTTTAGTCTGAAGAATTTGTCTGGATGCTTAGTATCCTCAAAACCTGGGGGCTGAGCAACATATACTTCTTCCTCAAGCTTACCATTGAGGAATGCACTTTTCACATCCATATGATATAAAGTAATGTTATGATGATTTGCCTAAGCAAGCAGTATTCGAATAGCTTCAATTCTACCAACAGGTGCAATAGTTTCATCGAAATCAATTCCTTCAACCTGGGTGTAGCCTTGGGCTAGAAGTCATGCCTTATTCCTCACCACTTGACCATCCTCGTCTTGCTTGTTTCGGAAAATCCACTTGGTGTCGATGATATTGTGCTTGCGAGGATCTGGTAGTGTCACATTCCTAGCTCCCTAACTAGGTTTTAGCATTGTGCTAATGTTTACATTCATTGCATTCAAGAACTTGAAACAAATTCAAAGCAAGTGGTGAATCAAAACCCCAAAAACCCTAGCCACTTCTCAAAATTCAAGGAAATTCAAAACTTGTTAAAATCAATGAACCCAAAATGGCCTCAAGAAAAGTTAAACTTTTCTGATAATTCTTGAAAACAAATTATCAGGGAAAACTATTTTCAAAACACATTTGGCATTTTATTTAAATTCAAAAGCCACTGAATTCAAGTTTAAATTTGAATTCAAAAACTTTCAAGTTTTCAAAAATGTTGCAAACCTCAGGAGTAGTTGGGAATATTCCAACTATCACTCAGGGCTATTCAAAATAATTTTTGAACTAATTTTGGAGCCAAAATAAATGGCAAATCAAATCAGCAACAGAACAGAAAACAAAAACAGAAAAAAAAAGGGAAAAGCTTACGTGTCCCTCACCTAAACCAGCCCAGCTACCTCTGTGTCGTCTTCCTCCTCGCGAGTGGGCAGCAGGATGTGGCCGACGCGTTCTCCGACGCGGCCACACATCTGTGTGCCTGCCTGGCCGCCGCTTCACGCTGGCACGGGAGGGGATAACCTCCCGGCAGCCTCTCCATGCTTGCCCCTCTCCTCATTCGCCCCGTCTGCCTCATCCCTCTCTGTCGCCATTAGAGCCGAGCCAGAGCTCGAGCTCGTCGTCGTTCTAGCCCACCTCTGCTCCTTCTGAGCCGTGCAACAGATCCGCCGCAGCTCCTTGAAGCTCCCAAGCTACAAGCTCGATGCCAGGATGCAGTGAATCGATGAGACGCGGTTGTCATCTTCCTCAGGTCACCGAAGCTCGCCGCCGGCGTTCTCTCTCTACAGGCCGTCCCCGAGCAAGCTAGCGCTACCACTGCACTCCCTGTGAGCCTAGCAAGATTTCCCCCAATTTTCCCCCTTCGATCTCTTCCTCTAGCCCTGTTTTCACCGGAGCCAAATGAGATCCGCCACGGGAGCTCGTCGCTGGTAGCCCTCCGGTGAACGGCTCGTCCATCTGAGGCCACCAGTGGCTTCAGGGCGTTGTGTAGATGTCGTAGGAGCCTAGCCCCGCGTGTGAAGTCCCCTGTTTCGATGACCCCGATGACGCCCGATCTTCGGCCGCTGCCAAGCTCATCGCCGGCGTCATCTCCGGCAAGATGAGCCCCGGTTCTGTGCAGAAATGGAACGGCGGGTGATCGTTGGTCAGTCTGGTGCCCTCTGCCATGCAAATGGTCGTCGGAATGAGATTTCTGAGCCCCTCCGCCATTCCGGAGGATCACCGCCGGCGAGGACGATCTCGCGGCCGGTGGATCTGACCCCCCTGTGTCTATGACAGGTGGGGCCAGCCTCTGGTTAATTAGTAATTATAAAAATAAAATTAACTTAATTAAATTAATCTAAGAAGTCACTAACAGGTGGGTCCTACTCTGCTAATTAACTAATTAACTTAAATTTAAACTAAAAGCAAGCCTGAGTCACTGACCAGTGGGTCCCACTGGTCAGGTTTGACTTTCAACGGCCAGTTGGACCTGCTGATGTCATGCTGATGCAATAAAGCTTTTTCTGTTTAAAAATAATTCTAGAATAAGTTCAAAACTTTGGAAATTCATAAAAGTTTGAATATAACTCCAAATTGGAAAAATAATATATGAAAAATGATCAGAAAAATCCAAGGAAACTGAATATGTCATTTTCGAACATGTTTCAAAATGTTAACTTCACCAAACATGCAAAATGGTGAATAGGTTAAATTTGATAAATGCTTTGGAGTTGGAATTTGAAATTTATTTGAATTTAACTTCAAATGCCATGACCAAACAATGCTCAATCACAACCAGCAACTCAATACATCATTCCCATGCATGTTCAAACAAGAAGACCTGAGCATCAGGTCGAATCAATTAAAAGGTATTCGAAAATACGTGGTTTGAAGTGATATTTGAATCTTGATTCAAATCAACTTCGACTTAATAAATGGTAGCTACATTAGCCTACCACCTTTCATCTTCATGCCATGCTCATGCATCATCTTCTTGCATATGATTGATATTGATTGATGTCATTTCTATCGGTAGGCTCCGCTCCTCCGGATTCCATCGAATATCCGACTGACAGATATTGTCCCTCTGTTGGGCAACAAGGCAAGCAACCATTTTGATCATCCCGATAAGTCCCATGTTCTCGCTCCTGCACTTACTTATTGCATTAGGATCAAATGCTTCAAATGCTTTTGCCACGTTAGTTGAACCCACTTCCTTTGCATGACCTGTCCTTGTCACAGTAAATAGCTGAACCTTGCAACCTATCATACCTGGTAGATGCTTGAGCCATGATGTGCCTTATCCTGCGATGCATGCTATGCTTAGAGATGTGTATGGTCTGTCATCTGGGTGATGAACAGAATTGTGAGAATGTGTTCAGTAAGTAAAGGTTGTGTGTTGAACCTGATTAGGTAAAGGTACCGGTGAAAGGCTATGTAGGAGTACACGGCGGGTTGTTTCATTGGAACCGTCCTTAGGAACTGAGTTCCGTGTATGTAATCCAAGACTAGATACTACCACACGTTGGGATACTTAATTCACCCTCTCGACTAATTAATCGCTTAGTACTCGGTCCAGGAGTTGCAAGTAGTTTCTGGTGTTTATAGTCATGTTGGAGGCCATGCGTAGCGCTGACCTTAGAGGTGGGCTATGATGCGGTAGGCAGTGGCATGGTGTACCAAGTGGCACCCGGGTGGTGGGCTTGGGAAACCTCGGCCGGACTTCGGTGCGGGTTACCCGCAAATAGGCGATAGACCTGGACTAAGTATTAGCGTGGTTAACGGTCGTGGCCGACTCCCTCGGTGGGCTTCCGCTTGAAGGTTGCCGAGGTGCATGACGTGCACATGGCGATAAGGTGCGAGAGCGTGTTTGAAGAAGTACACCCCTACAGGGTTATGATCTATTCGAATAGCCGCGTCCGCGGATATGTACTACTTGTAGACATATGTTGTTCATAGATAACTTTAATGGCTACTCATAAAATTGTCAAGATAAGCTTGAGTGTCGTGGACGGCATTTCCGTATGGAGACGGAATGATTCCATGATGGAGTATTGTTGTGGTGTTAGTGGACTCGTGTGCGAGAAATCAAGTTGTCAAAATTATTTAAAAATACAAGTTGTATAGCCACGAGTCAAATGCTGGCTTTCCGCATGAAACCCCACAATTCCTTATTGATACATTGCATGAGTAGATAGTTTATCCTAAAGTCTTGCTAAGTACTTTTGCACTCATGTTTTCTTAATAATTGTTGCAGAGGTTGTTAATGACCCTAATGGAGGGTTCTACCTAGACATCGACGACGACGAGTAGCTGGTATCCCAGCTACAATCTGGCCCTAGGGTGGGTTTGTAGATAGTCAGGCCATGTGCCTTTGTCTTTCCTTCTGTCTGTGCTCAGACAACTTTACTCTTCCACTGGCTTGTAAGAATTGTGTGTATGACTTGTGATGATGGGTCGTGAGACCCCTGCCTTGTAATATTATGTGTGTGGCTCTTCTGAGCCTTCTAAATAAAGTTTGTACGTTTATGGTTATGTTGTGATGCCATTGATGTATCTATACATATTGGTATGACATGCGTACATGTGTTGTACTTGATATGTATGGGGTTCGATTACCTAGCCGTAGGCTTTAGTAGCATTCCTTACAGGGAAATGCCCCTTTGTGATCCAACGAGCGATGGTAGTTCGCTACTGCTCCGGACACATTGGTTGACCGGCATGTGTCCTTCTTAGCTGTTGTGTCCGTCCCTTTGTGGAAATGTCACGCGATGTAATAGAGTCCTTGTAGCATGCTACGACTTGTCTACATTCCCTGGTGACCGACACCTACTTTGCTGGGTCATGTATGCATTTGCCTGTGCGGTACTACCGCTTTGGTTTATGACTAGACATGTCGATCCGGGTTCTTTGTCATTGGATTGCTAGCGACACAATTACATACTCGAGTCAAAAGGCGCAAACGGTCCCGGCTAAGGTAAGGCTGCAGCCGTGGGGATAACCTTGCGTGAGACCGCAAAGAGATGCTATGTGTTACAGGCTGGATTCCTATGGCTTAGGATCGGGGTCCCGACATCGTTGGTATCAGAGCCTGACTGACTGTAGGATTACTAAGCCAAACTGGTCGAAGTTAAGTCTAGAATTGCTTTAGTTATATATAAGGGAATTGTTTGTGGAAGGGAACGTAAGACTCTTGTTCTCTTCTCAAGTTATTCTATTCTGGTCATCCTTGTCTTTTCTACGGGGATTAAGGACTAGGTTACTCATCTTCTATTAGGCTAATGTTTCTGATCGGTAGATTATAGGACAACGGGTCGAGAGTTATTTTGGGTTTCTTTTATCCCTAGGAAAAGGAAGTAAGTTTTGATGATCAGAGAATTGAACTTAATAGTTGAGTGGTTACGCTATTCGATTTTATGTGTTGTCTCAAAATTGTTTTTGAGCATTTACAGTCGTTATGCTGCCCAATTTTGTCTTCAGAGCTCTAATGCTTTTGCATTACTCTCTATTTTCAGATGCCTGGTCGTCCTTCTCGTCAGGTGGTTCGTCTGACTAGGTGCATTGATGTGCCGGGTCATACGGTCATGCTAGATAGGATGATGTCAGTGTCCGGTTACCGCTGGTACGCAGAGTACACAGTGGAGGAGCAGTACCGGGATTTTAATCAGAGCCAATACTTGTGCACTGTTTGTGAAAGGATCGATATGGTTGACTAGAGGGGGGGGTGAATAGGCAACAACCACTTTGTAATTAATCTTAGCAAGTTAGGGTAAACAACATATGGGTTCACAAATATAACAACAATGGGGTGAACCGTAATGCGGCTAACAACGAGAGCTACTAAGACAAGTAAGAGATAGACAACAACATAATCATTCACAAAGTAAAGGTTAGAGATAACCACAAGTGGAACCAATGAAGACGAGGATGTGTTACCGAAGTTCCTTCCCTTTGACAGGAAGTACGTCTCTGTTGGAGCGGTGTGGAGGCACAATACTCCCCAATAAGCCACTAAGGCCACCGTATTCTCCTCACGCCCTCGCACGATGCAAGGTACCGTCATTCCACTATAGGTGCCCTTGAAGGCATCGACCGAACCTTTACAAACGAGGTTGGGCCAAACTCCACACAAAGCTTGGAGGCTCCCAACAAGACCACGAAGCTTCACCACAATGGAATGTGGCTTCGAGGTGACCTCAACCGTCTAGGATGCCCAAACACCCAAGAGTAACAAGATCCGGAAGGGATTGGTGGGGGAATCAACTTTTCTCTTGGTGGAAGTGTAGAACTAGGCCTTCTCAACCAATCCCTAAAGAATCAACAAGTTTGATTGGCTAGGGAGAGAGATCGGGCACTTTTGAGCTTAGGGAGCAACAATGGAGCTTGGGAGGGTTAGATATAAGGTTCCACAGCTAGAAGAACGCTTTATATAGTGGGGGGATCCAACCGTTTTCCCACTCACACCCGTGCCTAGCGGTACTACCGCTGGATGCAGCAGTACTACCACTAGCACTCCAGCGGTACTACCACTAGCACTCCAGCGGTACTACCGCTGGCTGCAGCGGTACTACCTCTGGGCCCATGGTAGTGTATAAGCACTACCACTGCAAAGAAAGTCTTCGCAAAAAGGTCCGTCCAAATACAACCGCTAGGAAGGCGGTACTAAGCACCTGGAGCGGTACTACCACTGACCAGGTGCGGTACTACCGCCAGCGAGCGGTACTACCACTGGCTGCAGCGGTACTACCGCTAGAACTCCAGCGGTACTACCGCTAGGGCTAGTGGTACTACAACTAGGGCGAGCGATACTACCGCTAGGCCCAGCGGTACTACCGCTGAGGGACCATTTGCAAAGAGGAGAGAAACACAAAGGCGGGAGCCACTCCAAAGTTGCCGGCAATGGGGAAAAGAGATGTTGTGTGCGCGTGCATGATTGATTCCACCCAAACCTTTCCACTACGGTTCCCCTCTTAATAGTAAGGCTTTCCTATGACTCAAATAAAGTGAATCATAGAGAACGTCGTGCTTCTGTTGCATGAAAGAGGGGGCGAGTCGTCTTGTGCCGTTGACGTGTGTTATCTGAAATCTTAACACACACGGTTAGTCCTTTGTGGTACTGTCATCAATCACCAAAATTACTTAGGCATAAACTATGCCCTAACTATCTCCCCCTTTTTGGTGGATTGATGACAATACCGGATTTGCACAGTGAATAATATGTGAACAAAATGATAGAGATATATGGAAATAAGGAGCATATGACTCACAACATATGATGGAAATAAATCTCACACTAGTTCATGTCTCACGTCACACAAAGCAAAGATAGCAAAATAGAAGCAAACCAAGTTCCAAGAAAAGACGAAAGATAAGCAAAGCTAAGCAAAGTTCAACTCTCAAATCAAATCCAGCTCCTAGACTCTCTCCCCCTTTGGCACAAGACACCAAAAAGGGGCACACCTAACGCCATAGGTGGTCACTCCTCATCCTCATCATCCCCAGACTCGTCCGTAGCATCCGGATCGTCCTGCTCCTCTTCATTGTCCTCCTCCTCCTCTACGTCAGACCACTGGTAACCTTGAGCCCGCATCCAAGCAGACTCTGGAGTGATGTCGTCCTCTGATCCGCTGGAGATGTCAACATCAAGTGTCCTCAGGACACGCTTGTGCCGCTGATGGTTCTCCTTCTGAGCCACGTGTGTCTGATACTGTCCCTTAGCCTGCATATAGAAGAGAGTCTTCATCTTATCCTGCAGTTTCACGGCCCAAGATGGCATGGCAAAAGTGCGGGACTGAGAAGCGGTTCCTCTGTCAGCAGCCGTCTCTGTGTCACTGTCCATGTGCTGAGATGAAGTTGATGGGTTGGCCATTTGTCCTTGATGCGGAGCTTGATACGATCGTGCACAAAGTAGTCAGCCTGAATGTAGAACTCCTCAAGCGGATAGGTGTCTTCCCACTTCTGACGGATATAAGCAAACAAATAGGGCCCGTAAATGGGAACCTTGCGCATCATGATGCAGTTCCAGAGCTAAGTGAACATCACATCAGAAATTTCGAGAGGGGCAGACTCCTTAGTCATAGCCTCCTCACAGAGCAGAAGCATCTCAGCCAGAGAGCCGTGTACCTCGTCGAAGTGGCCAATGCGAGGAAAGAGGGTGTTGCAGAAGATCCGATGCATAATATCCAGATACCTGGGGAGCACACCTTTCTTCACATAGAGTTGCTGCAACCTGTCCTTGGCGGAGGCCCTATCAGTGGGAGCTGCAGCATGAGGACGCGACCCAAGTGGAGTGTCAGCTCCCTGAAAATCAACCTTGAGGAATGCCATGAATTCACGCCAGGAGCGTGTCATCTTCTGAGTCCCAGTCATCCCAACCAGGGAGAGCTCGTCATCAGGCGAGAAGTGAACCGTGACATAGAACTGGGCAACAACATTTGGATCAAAGTCTTTCTTGAAGGAGATGATCTCCTTAATGTCCAGCTTGTCAATCAAAGAGAGAGCGTCACCAAAGTAATCCAGGTTCCGCTGAAGGTGAGCCAAGTCAATCCACTGAACTGGAACAAAACTCTTCTTGAAATGCTTGATGATGTCATGATAGATCCTGCAGTGATCCGTTGCCCAAACATGCTCGACATTCCTGATCACAGCCCTCTCTTGGAGATAGTGGTTTTGGTTGCGGAACCACAGAAAATCCTTAGGGGGAATGGTGCGAACGTTGACCCCCTTGTTCTTGTGAGCGGCCTTCTTGAAGGCCTTCTTTTTGGGTTGCAGACCTGAAGTGGCGGAGCCTTCTGGAGCCTCGGGATTGCGATAATGCTTGGACTGTGTGTCCGGTGGCGGGTTCGAGCGGCGAGCACCACCTGTGACACAAAACACACACCGAAAAAGAGCGACAGAAGGAGTCCTGGCAATGAACAAGAAGAGGTATAAAGTAATCACTCATTGCCAAGCACATGAAAAGAAGAAACAGAGTATCCTCCTGGCGGTAGTACCGCAGGGGTCCTGGCGGTAGTACCGCTACCCCTAGCAGTAGTACCGCTGGGGTCCTCGCGGTAGTACCGCTACCCCCGGCGGTAGTACCGCTGGGGTTTGATTTTCAGATCTGAATATGAAAAGAACCCATAGAGATGGCTACATGGAATTGACAAGGGCCCTGGGGTGTGTATAATCACTAAGAACTCCACCACAGCCCTAACCACATGAGGATCTCAAGTACCATCTAAATAAGGACATGCCTAGGCAAGAGGATGCAAGTTTTAGATCTAATCCAAAAATAGAAGACATGCTTGATCTAAAACATGAAAATCCTAGGGCATGGCAATATAAAAGCAAAGATTCATAGTACCTACACTCCCCTCGAATACCTCCTTCATGACATCCAAGTACAAAGCACAATATCAAAGACATGGATCCAAACCACCAATGCTCCTAACCCTAGAACAAGAAAACATCAACCAAGAGAAAAAGGGGAGGAGCTTTACCGGGATCCATGGCACTTGGAGGAGGAAAGAGAAGTGGAGCAAACCCTCCAACTCAACGGAGAGAAAGGGCTCCACGGATAGAGATCCAAATAAGGGGAGTTCAGGGTTGGGGAGGGAGGAGCCACGAGGAAGAAGAAAGAGGCAGGAAAAACGGGCTCCCCCTCCTTTATATAGCCCAAGGGGTACGGGCCAGCAGTAGTACCGCTGTGGTCCTGGCAGTAGTACCGCTACCTGGCGGTAGTACCGCTGGTTGCAGCGGTAGTACCGCTGGGGTCCTGGCGGTAGTACTGCTCCCCCTTGAGACAGCCCTAAAAATGTCCTAGTTAGGTTGTGGTATATTGGGGTCCTGGCGGTAGTACCGCTATCTCTAGCGGTAGTACCGCTGGGGTCCTGGCGGTAGTACCGCTACCCCTCGCGGTAGTACCGCTAGGGTCCTGGCGGTAGTACCGCTACACCTGGCGGTAGTACCGCTGCAAATGTCACAACGGGACCTAGGAGATGAGAAGAACGTGGGAAAAAGACAAGTTAGTGAAAAAAGAAGATAGCACCAACAAGATATACTGACTTGTCATTTTGTATCCTTTCTTTCATATGAGAGAAAGGTGGGGGGCGGTGGCCGAGGCCACCTATGTTTGAGACAAAGGTATGATACCGCGAAGAATTATCCTTGGGTTCATCACCAACGCTCGTCTTTGAAGCACAAGTGCCATTTGGAAATGGCTAAAGTGAAAGACTAGATAGATTTATGCATAATGGGGGGAGGAAGAGTTCATTGAGAGAACAACACTCCCCCTATGTCCATGCCTACATCTAGAACAAGATAGAATGCATAGTAAGGTGCAATGTGCCTAGCTTCAAACCACATTACTTCAAACAATGATATTTAGCTCATGCCTTAACTCCCGGAATCTTGCTTCATCTAGGGGCTTAGTGAAAATATCTGCAAGTTGCTCTTCAGTGTGGATGAAGTGAACCTCAATATCACCTAGCTTGATATGTTCACGAATGAAGTGATGGCGAATATCAATATGCTTGGTTTTGCTATGTTGGAATGGGTTGAGGGAAATCTTGATAGCACTTTGATTGTAGAAGAGGCGCTTTGTCACAAGTGACACCGTAATCCTTTAAGGTTTGCCTCATCCATAGCAATTGTTCACAACAACTTGCAGCTGCCACATACTCAGCTTCGGTGGATGATAGAGATACACAATTTTGCTTCTTTGAAGACCAACTTAACAGTGAGCGACCAAGGAATTGGCATCCTCTAGAAGTTGACTTCCTCTCCACACAATCTCCTGCCCACTGTGAGTCAGAATAGCCTACTAGGTTGAAGTTTGCTCCTTTGGGATACCATAGGCCAAACTTTGGGGTATGAGCCAAATATCGAAAGATTCGCTTAACAGCCATATAATGACTTTCTTTTGGTGTGGATCGAAACCGTGCACATATCCCTACACTCAACATAATATCTGGTCTAGATGCACAAAGGTAAAGGAGGGATCCAATCATGGACCGATATACCTTTTGATCCACTTCTTTACCATTGGGATCACTGTCAACCTTGCATCTTGTTGGCATGGAGAACTCGACCGGTTTGACATCTTCAAGCTCGAACCGTTTGAGCATGTCTTGAGTGTACTTGGCTTGTTTGATGAAGGTCCCTTCTAGGCCTTGTTTAATCTCGAACCCGAGGAAGAAGTTCAACTCTCCCATCATGGACATCTCAAATTTATCAGTCATTAGTGCAACAAATTCTTCACTGAAGGAAATGTTAGGAAAGCCAAAGATAATATCATCAACATATAGTTGGCATACGAACAAATCCACTTTAACCCTCTGAGTAAAAAGAGTGGGATCTATCTTCCCAATTTCAAACCCACGATCTTGTAACAACTCAGTAAGATACTCATACCACGCACGTGGGGCTTGTGTAAGGCCACAGAGTGCCTTATTAAGTTTGTACACATGATTGGGGAGCTTGGGATGTTCGAATCCCATTGGTTGTTTGACATAAACCAACTCATTTAAAGGACCATTAAGAAAGGCACTTTTCACATCCATTTGTTGTAATTTGAAGTTATGATGAGCAGCAAATGCAAGCAACATGCGAATAAATTCTAGACGAGCAACAGGGGCAAAGTTTCACCGTAGTCGATAACCTCGACTTGGGAGTAGCCTTGAGCCACCAATCTTGCCTTGTATCGAATTACAATCCCATTGGCATCTTGCATGTTCTTGAATATCCATTTGGTCCCGATGACATTATGTTCCTCCGTTGGCCTTGGCACTAAATCCCAGACTTGGTTACGCTCGAAGTTGTTAAGTTCTTCATGCATGGCTGTAAGCCAATCCTCATCATCGAGCGCTTCCTGTACCTGTTGAGGTTCACAATACGAAACAAACGCGTGATGCTCACAATAATTCCAAATCTGTTGACGAGTGTATACTCCCCTTTTTAAACTGCCAAGTACATTCTTCATAAGATGTGACTTGACTCTCAGCTTGTTCCAAATCTTGGCTGCTCGACGCTCCAAGAGTTCTTCATTGGATAACTGGGGAGCATCGACTTGTTTACTTTGCTTGCCCTTTCGTCTTGAGCCTCTCTTGGCACCGGCTGTTGGTGCTGCAGAAGGGAATTGTGAGATTGTATCCTGATCATCTTGACTTTCGACTTGAGCAGGTTCACTTGTTTGTTCTTGTATTCGTGGTTGCTCTTGATCTTGATCTTGTGCTTCTACTTGGTCTGGATCTCGCGGTTGCACTTGATCTTGATCATGAGCAGGTTCAGAGCCTTGGGTGAGTGGTTGAATATCATGGGACACATCATCATTGTTGGGCAATTTATCTTGACATTGAGCTTGTTCATTTTGTTGAGAGTCTTCTCTTTGTTCGTCGGAAGCGTGTGGGGCTTGTGGGGGTGATGGCTCCATTTGAGTAGAGTATTGTCCTTCTCCTTCGGCCACAAGGGGTTCCTCAATGGGGAGTATTTGACCCATCCCCATTCTTCTTATGTCTTGGGGAGGAATTTCATCACCTACATCACAAAGACCACTTTGCTCCACTTGGGAGCCATTATTTTCATCAAACTCCACGTTACGCGTCTCCTCAATGAGGAAACGGTAAGCATGAGAGTTTGTAGCATAACCAATAAAGATGCCCTCATTTTCTCTAGAATCAAATTTAGCTAAAACGTGCACCTTTCTTGAGAATGAAACACTTACAACCGAATACCCGGAAGTACTTGAGATTGGGTTTGTTTCCAGTTAGAATCTCCTATGGTGTCTTGTTCAAGCCTTTGCGGATATAGAGCCAATTGGACGCATGACATGCTGTGTTGATGGCCTCTGCCCAAAAGTTATATGGAGATTTGAATTCCTCCATCATTATTCTTGCAGCGTCTATCAAGGTCCGGTTCTTCCTTTCTGCCACGCCGTTTTGTTGAGGGGTATATGGTGCTCAATATTTATGTTTTATTCCCTCATCACCTAGAAACTCATCCAAGGTGTAGTTCTTGAACTCGTTGTCGTTGTCACTTCTAATCATCAAGATCTTTGCTTCATGTTGACGTTGAGCTTCATTAGCAAAGTTGATGACAATCTGTTGAGTTTCACTCTTCCTTTTGAAGAAATATACCCAGGTGTATCTTGAGTAGTAGTCAACAATTACCAAGCAGTACTTCCTGCCTCCAAGACTATCAAATGATGGAGGGCCGAAAAGATCCATATGGAGGAGCTCCAATGGCCTCTTAGTGTAGATGAGGGTCGTTGGACGATGAGCAGTTTCATGAATCTTTCCTTCAATGCAGGCACTGCAAGCACGATCTTTAGCAAAACTCACATTTTTTAGTCCACAAATATGGTCCCCTGTTAGAAGACTTTGTAAAGATCTCATATTGACATGAGCTAATCGGCGATGCCAAAGCCAGCCCATATCAACTTTAGCCATTAAACACGTCGCGGTCTTAGTAGGTCGCTTTGAGAAGTTCACCACATAAAGACCATTTTCGACATATCCAACATAGGCTACTTTAAGAGTCTTGCTCCACAGGAGGACCACAATATCAAGATTAAAGAATGTGGAAAAACCCATAATTGCAAGTTGACGAACCGAAAGTAAATTGTAGGCAAGTGACTCAACAAGCATGACCTTCTCAATAGATAACTCTTGAGACACGACCACCTTACCAAATCCCAATACCTTTGATGAGGATGCATCGGCGAATTGGACATGGGTGGGCATAGATGGAGAAGGATGCACATCCACCACTAAGTCCTTGCTTCCGGTCATATGATCTGTTGCTCCACTATCGACCAACCATGACACCCCACTGGAAGAAAACTCCTGCAATAGATCAAGGCTTGGTTTTAGGCCCATTTTTTAATGGGTCCTTTCATGTTAGAGACAAGGGTCTTAGGAACCCAGATAGCCCATTCAATGTACTCATAGTAGGTACCAACAAATCTGGCATAAACATGCCCATCACTAGCACGACATAAGACATACGAAGAATTGAATTTGTCGGCTATGTTAGTAGGAGTGGTATTGCCCTTCTTGACGTTTACATCGTCCACCTTGTTCCTGTTCACCTCCTGAGTCCCCTCACCCTCTTTGACAAAGATGTCCATGAGGGTAGCAGATCGTTTGTTCCTGTTCCTCCTTTTACCTTTTGACTTGGAGGTAAGTCCAAGTCCCTCCTTTCCTACAACACCCTTTTGAGTGCTCAAGAGGTCGTTCAGGCTCTTCTCACCTTGTATGCATGTCACCAGGCCCTTCTCAAGTTTCTCCTTTAACTTGGCATTTTCCTCCACAAGATGTACATGCTCACAACAGGGATTAGTTGCACAAGCATTATCAATTAACACAAAGGGAGGACAAGTAGAGATCTCCTTGGTAAGCTTTGCTTGGAGTTGATCATGAGACTCTTTCAGAGAGAAATGAGCACGTTTCAAGACCTTCTGGGCCTTGTCAAGTGTGTCAAACTCCACTTTGAGTCTGTCATGGCCAACCCCAAGAGCATACTTCTCAGACTTAAGCATACGAGTAAGAATAATATCATGATCTAGTTTCTTTTGCATTTTAGCGCAGTCATCGTTATATGACTCCTCAAGAGCCAAACGAAGAGTGCGCTCCTTTTCTAGAGCAATAGATAATTCAGCAATTTCATCGGCATAGTGACGACTATGTCCCTGAAGCTCGGAGATAGTCTCCTCATGAGACTCAATGAGGTCATTGGCCTCACCCAGTTGTTCCAAGAGAGCAACAAAGTGC
Organism: Hordeum vulgare subsp. vulgare; assembly: GCF_904849725.1. NCBI lineage: Eukaryota > Viridiplantae > Streptophyta > Magnoliopsida > Poales > Poaceae > Hordeum > Hordeum vulgare. The sequence continues at coordinate 179,272,536 of NC_058522.1, forward strand.
TTCTTGGATTCTCCCTTAATGGTGCACAGAAACTTGTCAAGATCATGCTCATTAAGTTCCCCAACATCACTATCATAAACACAATTTAACAATGAAGGAGCAGTAGCGATGTTGGTCTTAATGATGGGGTTACCTGATTGATACCTTTTGCCATGAGGCACTTGGTGATGTGGTTCTCGTTGGGGGCGTTGAAGAGAGACACCTTCTGGGGAGAGGTGGTGGCAATAGCAACAGTTGCCGTTGCCACTACATCATCATCATCATCATCATCGGAAGGGTACTCCTCAAGCGCCACCATCCCTTTTGGGTGGGGTTTCTTCACAAAGTTGTTCTTGATTGGAAATGATTTGGTTTTTTCTTTGAGAATGAGCTTGCCCCCGTTGTCTTCCCTTTTCTCATTGGGACATTCGGCCACGAAGTGGCTCACGTTACTACAGTTATAACATGTCCTCAGTCGTTGCTTGGGTTTGAACCCACTCGAGTTGTTCTTGGTGAAGGTGGGTCTTGAGTTCCTCTTGTTGCCCCAGAATTGCCTTGACGCAAGAGCCATGTGCTCATGATAGGCATACTTTGTGTCTTCAGGGCAGCTCTCCTCTTCCTCATCCTCTTCTTCTTCTTCAAACATTGCTTTTTATTTTAACGCAAGATTGGGTGAAGTTGTCTTTGAGCGAGCACGAGCAAGTGCATTGTCAGCTGTTTCGTTCATGATTGACATTGCAATAAATTCATCCAACACCTCACTGGAAGACAAGGAGTGGAAGTCTGGTCACTGACGAATGACAGATGACATGGCTTTGCTGAAAGGCATGATGGCTTCGAGAAACTTGCGCTTGACCCATGTATCATCCACATCCTTGCTCCCATGATCCTTGAGTGCCACAGCAATAGCAGTCACCCTCCGATAAAGATCACGAGGGTCCTCGTCTTCCTTCATCACAAACTCATCGGCCTTATCAAGTATCACTTCATAGTTGGATCGTTGAATGCTTGAGCTTCCCTTGTACAACACCATAATATGCTCCCAACAATCCTTGGCCAAAGTGAAGTGACACAAGTGAGGAAGATCTTCAGGTGGCACTATGGACTGGAGAATAAAAAAAGTGGAGTGATTGTATTGATTGTCTGCATCTTCTCTTGGAGTGAGGTTGCTTGGATCATGGGGATAATATCCTTGCTCGATGATTCTCCACAAATTTGTTGAGTTGTGATTCAAATGAGACTTAATAGAAAATACCTAGTTAGCAAAGTCACCTTTCACAAGCTTAGGAGGAGGACCAACAGGATTAAGATGCGGTGTGGGAACAGATCCTCCATTGACCACGGGGGTGGAATTGAGGCATAGGTTCCAGTCCCATCCTTTTCGTGAGATAAGGAAGGTCGCATACCTTTAGCCGCTTCCTTAGAGGATTTGGCCTCCGAATCGGTGATGGTGGGTTTAACCACTAACACCGGTTCGGGTGGAGTTTTAAGTCCCTCAATTAACTCTTTAAGCATGGTCTTGACTTCGTTGGTCAAGGACGTCTTGAGGGCAGCCATAGCCGTATTCAAGTCGTCCCTTGTGACCGAAGTCAAGTCCATGGCCTCGGGTTGCCCATGGTTAATTCCCTCTTCGCCTTCCATACTCTTCGGGTGGTGAAACCCTTAATAAAGAGACGTGGCTCTGATACCAATTGAAAGGATCGATATGGTTGACTAGAGGGGGGTGAATAGGCAACAACCACTTTTTAATTAATCTTAGCAAGTTAGGGTAAACAACATATGGGTTCACAAATATAACAAAAATGGGGTGAACCGTAATGAGGCTAACAACGAGAGCTACTAAGACAAGTAAGAGGTAGACAACAACATAAGCATTCACAAAGTAAAGGTTTGAGATAACCACAAGTGGAACCAATGAAGACGAGGATGTGTTACCGAAGTTCCTTGCCTTTGACAGGAAGTACGTCTCCGTTGGAGCGGTGTGGAGGCACAATGCTCCCCAATAAGCCACTATGGCCATCGTATTCTCCTGACGCCCTCGCACGATGCAAGGTACCGTGATTCCACTATAGGTGCCCTTGAAGGCGGCGGCCGAACCTTTACAAACAAAGTTGGGGAAAACTCCACACAAAGCTTGGAGGCTCCCAACAAGACCACGAAGCTTCACCACAATGGAATGTGGCTTCGAGGTGACCTCAACCGTCTAGGATGCTCAAACACCCAAGAGTAAAAAGATCCGCAAGGGATTGGTGGGGGAATCAACTTTTCTCTTGGTGGAAGTGTAGATCTAGGCCTTCTCAACCAATCCCTAAATAATCAACAAGTTTGATTGGCTAGGGAGACAGGTCGGGCACTTTTGAGCTTAGGGAGCAACAATGGAGCTTGGGACGGTAAAAGATAAGGTTCCACAGCTAGAAGAACCCTTTATAAAGTGGGGGGGAATCCAACCGTTTTCCCACTCACGGCCCGTGCCTAGCGGTACTACCGCTGGATGCAGCGGTACTACCGCTAGCACTCCAGCGGTACTACCGCTGGCACTCCAGCGGTACTACCACTGACTGCAGCGGTACTACCGCTGGGCCCATGGTAGTGCATAAGCACTACCACCGCCAAGAAAGTCTTGGCAAAAAGGTCCGTCCAAATACAACCGCTAGGAAAGCGGTACTAAGCACCTGGAGCGGTACAACCGCTGACCAGGGGCGGTACTACTGCTGGCTGCAGCGGTACTACCACTAGCACTCTAGTGGTACTACCGCTAGGGCGAGCGGTACTACCGCTAGGGCCAGCGGTACTACCGCTAGGCCCAGCGGTAGTACCGCTGAGGGACCATTTGCAAAGAGGAGAGAAACACAAAGGCGGGAGCCACTATAAAGTTTCCGACAAGGGGGAAAAGAGATTTAGTGTGCGCGTGCAAGATTGATTCCACCCAAACCGTTCCACTACGGTTCCCCTCTTAATAGTACGGCTTTCCTATGACTCAAATAAAGAGAATCGTAGAGAACACCGTTCTTCTGTTCCATGAAAGAGGGGGCGAGTCGTCTTGTGCCGTTGACGTGTGTTTTCTGAAATCTTAACACACACGGTTAGTCCTTTGCGGTACTGTCATCAATCACCAAAATTACTTAGGCATAAACTATGCCCTAACAGTTAGGGTATTCCCAGATTACCCTGGAGCTGAGGAGCCAATCCATTGGTATTATGGATTGGGAGTCACTGTTGACATGGCAGTACAGGATGCTGCCTATTCAAAGCTAACCATCATGTGGGCTAGACATGCACTGCTGCAGAACTCAGAGTTCTTCTATGTTCCCGCCTCTCAGCCACGTGAAGAAGGATACCTCAGTGGGGTCTACTTTGATTCCTCTATGGAGGATCCGCTGCTGTAGTCCACTCCTGAGATGCTAGAGAATAGAGACAGGGATGCTTGTGCCCTTCGACGCAGCTGGCACCTGTAGTCCAGACAAGGTATGGAGATATGGAGATGCTAAACCCTGTTAGAAACCATCTTCCGGCTCATGTTGACTGGCCTGCTATAGGAGGAGTCACCCCTCTTCGGGGACCTCTACTACCACCAGCGAGGGGTCCAAGGCCACATCCGTGTCCTTACGGATCCCAGGGATGTTAGGCTGGAGTATTTCCTGATCCGCAGGTTGAGCTTCCAGGCCATGGAGGTAATCTTTATGAGATGTTCTATGCGGCTGCCAGAACTGTGAGTGGAAGGATAATATGGTAGTAGCTGTACTTTCACAGTCCTGTGTGACTTATGATGTATGCTTGTGTCATGAAATGAATTCCGGAGGCATAGATAAATAATGTATAGGAAGCTTGGGAGTCTCTGATGAGTAGTTTCATATTTTCCGTAGTTTGCCCTTCGGTTAAGGTTGTATTGAACTATGTAATGGTGTGTATGAACCACGGTGTATATATAGCAGTTGCTTGTTACCATGCTGTTCGGATATCCATTTCCACATTCCATGTGTTCAGTGCATTCTTAATCCATAGCTAGTATTGATGTTGATATTGGTCTAAGATGTGAGTTTGTTTGTCAAGATGGTGTTCACCAGGTTGAACCATGCCCCTGATCATGACCAAGGTGAGGGTAGTCAAGCGTCGCAGGAAGAACTGCCTCACCCACCCTCTCCGACGGAAGTTATGCTTGAGGCAGAGAGAAACAAAAGGGAGACCAACGGACTGTTAGAGCGTATTGAGCAAAATACGGCTCATCAGCCTAGGAATGCTGCAGTGTCCCTCAATGACTTTGTGAAACTGAATCCTCCAAAGTTCCATCACTCTGTCGATCCCCTCGACGCTGATGATTGGCTGTGCACTATCTCACGTGAGATTCGCTCTGCGAGTGTTTCTGAGGCCGACAAGGTGACCTTTGCGGCGTACTTTCTGGAAGGACCCGCCAATCTGTGGTGGGAGAACTTTGAAGCTATGCGTCCTGCTGAACCAGCAGCCACATGGGCAGATTTTAGTGCAGCCTTCCGTCTGCACCATATTCCAGAGGGCCTGATGGACAGAAAGATAGAGGAGTTCTGCGCATTCACCCAGGAAAAGTTGACCGTGGATGCCTATAGCCTCGAGTTCGGTAACCTCGCCCGCTATGCAACACAGGAGGTGTCTACTGATGCCAAGAAGCAAGCAAGATTCCGTAAGGGTCTGAGCCCTGAGCCTCATCGTGATTTGCGCCTCCACGAATGTACAAGCTTCCAAGCCCTGGTCAACAAGGCGATCAGTGCCGAGACTGGTCATACCGACTATGAAACCACAAAGAAGCACTCCCGTGACTTTGGCTCGTCATTTGGTTCCGCGTTTCCAAAACGCAGGCTGTGGGTTCCAAACAGTTCCCTACCGCCAAGATACACTCCGAGGCCATCCTATGTGGCGCCTGAGAGGAATCAGACCAACCCTCCAGCAAAAACCTATGGTGGTCCAGCTAACAATGCAGCACCACGTGCCAATCAGGTGATCTGTTACAAGTGTGGAGAACCAGGGCACTATTCCCGTGAGTGCCCTCAGAATGTGGGTGCCAAGCAACCCGGAATGTCCATTGGGCAAGGCAAGTCGGGCAAAGCTTACTATGTGAAGCCAACTCCTGCACGTGGTCGTGCGAACTATGTTTCAGCAGAAGAAGCTGCAGAAGATCCCGACGTCATACTGGGTATGCTCCTTGTTAATTACCACCTAGCGTCTGTTCTTTTTGACACTGGGTCTTCTCATTCTTTCATTTCAGAAATTTATGCACAGTTGCATAACATGTCTTTCTGTGATATGCCAATGCCATTGGTTGTCCAAACTCCTGGTAGTAAGTGGCAAACCTCCAAGATAACCTATGACAATGAAATTCTAATAGAGAGGCTAGTTTTTCTAGCATCATTGATAGCCCTGAAATCTTCGGATATTAATATCATCTTGGGTATGGACTGGATGTCAGCTCACTATGCCAAGATTGATACTCATTCCAGAAATGTTCAGCTTACCCATCCCTCGGGTGAGATAGTCAATGTCTCTACTCTAGTTGCCAAATGCCAACTCTATTCCCTCAATGTCAACCCTCTTCCGGAACTTGAAGACATTCCGGTAGTCCGTGAGTTTCCGGATGTTTTTCCAGAGGAACTTCCAGGAATTCCACCTGACTGAGATGTAGAGTTTGTGATAGATCTTGTTCCGAGAACCGTTCCAATAGCCAGAAGACCATATAAGATGGCACCCCTGGAGCTAGCCGAACTTAAGAAGCAACTAGATGAGGCCTTGAATAAAGGTTTCATTCGTCCTAGCTCTTCTCCTTGGGCTTGTCCCGTCCTCTTCGTCAACAAGAAAGACGGAACGGATCGGATGGTTGTAGATTACCGACCAGTTAATCTAGTCACCATAAAGAACAAGTATCCGCTCCCCAGGATCAACGATTTGTATGATCAACTCGATGGGTCCTTAGTCTTCTCAAAAATGGATTTGAGGTTGGGATACCATTAAATCAAGATCAAGAATGGGGACATTCCAAAAACGGCTTTCGTCACTCATTATGGCTAATACGAGTACACCGTCATGTCCTTCGGTTTAACCAATGCCCCAGGCACTTTCTCTTGCTTGATGAATTCAATCTTCATGGAGTATTTGGATAAATTGGTCGTAGTATACCTCGATGATATTCTCATCTACTCGAAGAACGAATAAGAACATGCCGAGCATCTAAGGATGGTATTGATGAAACTTCGAGAGCATCGCCTTTATGCCAAGTTTTCGAAATGTGAATTCTGGTTACCAGAAGTGACCTATCTAGGTCACGTAATCTCTGGTAAGGGTATTGCTGTCAATCCCGAGAGAGTTCAAGCTGTCCTTGATTGGACTCAACCTGAATCAGTTAAGCAAGTTAGGAGTTTTCTTGGTCTAGGCAGCTATTGTCTCCGCTTTGTCAAGAATTTCTCCAAGGTTGCAAAGCCTCTAACTGAACTCCTCAAGAAAGATAAAAAGTTCGAGTGGACACCACAGTGTGAGCATAGTTTTCAGGAACTGAAAAGACGCCTGACTTCCGCACCTGTGTTGCTACCACCAGATTTGTTATGTACTGCGACGCCTTGCGACAAGGATTTTGTTATCTACTGCAACGCCTTGCGACAAGGAATAGGTTGCATTCTCATGCAAGATCACCATGTGATAGCATACGCATCTCGACAGTTGCGTCCATATGAGGATAATTATCCCACACATGATCTTGAGCTTGCCGCTGTAGTCCATGCATTAAAACCTGGCGACATTACCTTCTTCGTAATCATTGAAAAATATTCCCTGATCACCAAAGTCTGAAATATATCTTCACCCAGCCGGATTTGAATCTCAGGCAAAGACGGTGGGTTGAGTTGATCACGGATTACGACTTAGGGATAACTTACACCCTCGGGAAGGCCAATGTTATGGCTGATGCACTGAGTCGTAAGTCTTATTGTAACAATCTGATGCTATAACAAGGTCAACCACATCTCTATGAGGAATTTCGGAAGTTAAATCTTCATATTGTTCCTCAAGGATTCCTTTCTACCCTGGTGGCGAAGGCTACTCTTAGGGATCAAATCATAGCCGTGTAGGCTTATGATAAGGGTATATCCCGGATCAAGGAGAATATTGCTAGCGGAAACGCTAGGGATTTCTCGATCAATAAGAAATGTGTTGTGTTCTTTTAGAACCGTTTAGTGGTTCCTAAGAGCAAACGTCTACGGCAATTGATCCTTAAGGAGGCTCACGATTCTCCTCTCACCATTCATCTTGGTAGTACTAAGATGTATCAGGACCTACGCCAAAGGTTTTGGTGGACTAGGATGAAGCGAGAAATTGCTGAGTTCGTCGCTAACTGCGACGTTTGTCGTCGAGTTAAGGCAGAACATCAAAGGCATTCTGGAACCCTTCAACCTTTAGCTATTCCTAAATGGAAATGGGATAAAGTCAGTATGGATTTCATTACCGGATTTCCCAAGACCAAGAAAGGAAATAATGCTATCTTTGTCGTCATTGACCGTCTTTGCAAAGTAGCTCATATTCTTCCACTTCGTGAGAGTATAATAGCTAGCCACCTAGCAGAGTTATATATCTCTCGAATAGTGTCTCTTCACGGTGTTCCTTTGGAGACTAACTCACACCGTGGAAGTATCTTTACTTCTCGCTTTTGGGAAAGTTTTCAGAATGCTATGGGGACTCACTGATTTTTTTGCACTGCTTTCCATCCTCAGTCAAGTGGTCAAGTATAAAGAGTGAATCAAGTCCTAGAAGATATGCTCCGAGCTTGTGTTATATCGTTCGGCTTGAATTGGGAGAAGTGCCTTCCATTTGCCGAATTTGCTTATAACAATAGTTATCAATCAAGCTTGGGCAAAGCCCCTTTTGAAGTTCTATATGGACGAAGATGTCGAACACCTCTTAATTGGTCAGAAACCGGAGAGAGGCCACTCTTTGGCCCGGATATGATCCAGGATGCAGAAGAGCAGGTTCGCATTATTCGTGAAAACTTGAAAACAGCCCAGTCTCGTCAAAAGAGCCAATATGATCGTCATCATACGGCTGTGACCTTTGAAGTTGACTAGAAGGCTTACCTTCGGGTTACACCTTTGAAGGGTACCCATCGACTCGGTATCAAGGGCAAGTTGGCTCCTCCTTACATTGGTCCTTTTCGCATTCTTGCCAAACGAGGAGAAGTTGCCTACTAGTTGGAACTTCCTACGCATCTTTCCAAGTTTCATGATGTTTTCCACGTCTCGCAACTCAGGCATTGCTTTTAGGATCCTATCCGTGAAGTGGACCACGGAACGCTTGATCTCCAAGATAACCTTTCATACCGAGAATACCCTCTGCGTATTCTTGATCAAGCTGAGCGTACAACTCGACGTTGAAACCTCAAGTTTCTTAAAGTTCAATGGTCGAATCATTCTAAAAAGGAGTCAACATGGGAAAGAGAAGATCGTCTCCAACTTGAGTATCCCGCGTTATTCCGACGACTTCTAAATCTCGGGACGAGATTCTTTTGAGTGGAGGTGAGTTGTCACATCCCTGGATCCCTAACTAGGTATTAGCATTGCGCTCATGTTTACATTCATTGCAATCAAGAACTTGAAACAAATTCAAAGCAAGTGGTGAAACAAAACCCCAAAAACCCAAAATGGACCCAAAATGGCCTCAATAAAAGTTCAACTTTTCTGATAATTCTTGAAAACAAATTATCAGGGAAGAAAACTATTTTCAAAACAAATTTCGCATTTTATTTAAATTCAAAAGCCACTGAATTCATGTTTAAATTTGAATTCAAAAACTTTCAAGTTTTCAAAAATGTTGCAAGCCTCAGGAGTAGTTGGGAATATTCCAACTATCACTCAGGGCTATTCAAAATAATTTTTGAACTAATTTTGGAGCCAAAATAAATGGCAAATCAAATCAGCAACAAAACAGAAAACAAAAAAAGAAAAAATATGGGAAAAGCTTACGTGTCGCTCACCTGGCCCAGCCCAGCTCCCTCTCTGTCGTCATCCTCCTCGCCAGTGGGCAGCAGGAGGTGGCCGCTGCGTTCTCCGGCGCGGCCACGCACCTCTGCGCCTGCCTGGCTGCCACTTCGCGCTGGCACGCGAGGGGATAACCTCCCCGCGGCCTCTCCATGCTCGACCCTCTCCTCATTCGCCCCCTCTGCCTCATCCCTCTCTACCTCCATTAGAGCCGAGCCCGAGCTCGAGCTCGCCGTCGTTCTAGCCCAACTCTCCTCCTTCTGAGTCGTGCAACAGATCCGCCGCAGCTCCCTGAAGCTCCCAAGCTGCGAGCCCGACGCCAGGATCCAGTGAATCGACGAGGCGCGGTCGTCTTCTTCCTCGGGTCACCGAAGCTTGCCGCCGCCGTTCTCTCTCTACAGGTCGTCCCCGAGCAAGCTAGAGCTACCACTGCACTCCCTATGAGTCTAGCAAGATTTCCCCCAAGTTTCCACCTTCGATCTCTTCCTCTAGCCCTGTTTTCACCGGAGCCCGACGAGATCCGCCGCGGGAGCTCGGCGCTGGTTGCCCTCCGGTGAACGGCTTGTCCATCTGAGGCCACCAGTGGCTTCAGGGCGTCGTGTAGATGTCGTAGGAGCCTAGCCCCGCGTGTGAAGCCCCCTATTTCGATGATCCCGATGACGCCCGAGCTTCGGCCGCCGCCAAGCTCATCGCCGGCGTCATCTCCGGCCAGATCAACCCCGGTTTTGTGTAGAAATGGAATGGCGGGTGATCGCTGGTCAGTCTGGTGCCCTCTGCCGTTCAAATGGTCGTCGGAATGAGATTTCCGAGCCCCTCCGCCGTTTTGTTGGTCGCCGGAGGCTCACCGCCGGCGAGGACGAACTCGCTGCCGGTGGATCTGACCCCCCTGAGTCTATGACAGGTGGGGCCAGCCTCTGGTTAATTAGTAATTATAAAAATAAAATTCACTTAATTAAATTAACCTAAGCAGTCACTGACAGGTGGGTCCTAATCTGCTAATTAACTAATTAACTTAAATTTAAACTAAAAACTGGCCTGAGTCATTGACCAGTGGGTCCCACTGGTCAGGTTTGACTTTCAGCGGCCACTTGGACCTGCTGATGTCATGCTTATGCAATAAAGCTTTTTCTGTTTAAAAATAATTCCAGAATAAGTTCAAAACTTTGGAAATTCATAAAAGTTTGAATATAACTCCAAATTGGACAAATAATATATGAAAAATGATCAGAAAAATCCAAGGAATCTGAATATGTCATTTTAAAACATGTTTGAAAATGTTAAGGTCACCAAACATGCATAATGGTGAATATGTTAAATTTGATAAATGCTTTGGAGTTGGAATTTGAAATTCATTTGAATTCCACTTCAAATGACATGACCAAACAATGCACAATCTCAACCAGCAACTCTCAACCAGCAACTCAACATATCATTCCCATGCATGTTAAAACAAGATGACCTAAGCATCAGGTCGAATCAATTAAAAGGGTATTCGAAAATACCTGGTTTGAAGTGATATTTGAATCTTGATTCAAATCAACTTCAACTTAATAAATGATAGCTACATTATCCTACCACCTTTCACCTTCATGCCATGATCATGCATCATCTTGTTGCATATGATTGCTATTGATTGATGTCATTTCTATCGGTAGGCTCCGCTCCTCCGGATTCCACCGAAAATCCGACTGACGGATATTGTCCCTCTGCTGAGCAACAAGGCAAGCAACCATTTTGATCATCCCGATAAATCCCATGTTCTCGCTCCTGCACTTACTTATTGCATTAGGATCAAATGCTTCAAATGTTTTTGCCACGTTAGTTGAACCCACTTCCTTTGCATGACCTGTCTTTGTCACAGTAAATAGATGAACCTTGCAACCTAGCATACCTGGTAGATGCTTGAGCCATGATGTGCCTTATCCTGCTATGCATGTTATACTTAGAGTTGTGTATGGTCTGTCATCTGGGTGATGAACAGACTTGTGAGAATGTGTTCAGTAAGTAAAGGTTGTATGTTGAACCTGATTTGGTAAAGGTACCGGTGAAAGGCTATGTTGGAGTACATGACGGGTTGTTTCATTGGAACCGTCCTTAGGAACTGAGTTCCATGTATGTAATCCAAGACTAGATACTACCACACGTTGGGATACTTAATTAACCCTCTCGACTTATTAATCGCTTAGTACTCGGTCTAGGAGTTGCAAGTAGTTTCTGGTGTTTATAGTCATGCTGGAGGCCGTGCGTAGCGCTGACCTTAGAGGTGGGCTATGATGCGGTAGGCAATGGCACGGTGTACCAAGTGGCACCCGGATGGTGGGCTTGGGAACCCTGCGCACATCGTTTGGGGCCGTGGCAGAAACCTTAGCCGGACTTCCGTGCGGGTTACCCTCAGATAGGCGATAGACCTGGACTAAGTATTAGCGTGGTTAACGGTCGTGGCCGACTCCCTTGCTAGGCTTCCTCTTTAAGGTTGCCGAGGTGCATGACGTGCACATGGCGATAAGTGGCAAGAGCATGTGTGAAGAAGTACACCCCTGCAGGGTTATGATCTATTCGAATAGCCGCGTCCGCGGATATGGACTACTTGTAGACATATGTTGTTCATAGATAACTTTAATGGCTACTCATAAAATTGTCAAGATAAGCGTTAGTGTCGTGGACAGCATTTCCATATGGAGACGGATTCCACGATGGAGTATTGTTGTGGTGTTAGTGGACTCGTGTGCGAGAAATCAGGTTGTCAAAATTATTTAAAAATGCAAGTTGTCTAGCCACGAGTCAAATGTTGGCTTTCCGCATGAAACCCCACAATTCTTTATTGATACATTGCATGAGTAGATAGTTTATCCTAAAGTCTTGCTGAGTACTTCTGTACTCATGTTTTCTTAATAATTGTTGCAGAGGTTGTTAATGACCCTAATGGAGGGTTCTACCTAAACATCGAAGACGACGAGTAGCTGGTATCCCAGCTGCGATCTGGCCCTAGAGTGGGTCTGTAGATAGTCAGGCCACGTGCCTTTGTCTTTCCTTCTGTCTGTGCTCAGACAACTTTACTCTTCCGCTGGCTTGTAAGAATTGTGTGTATGACTTGTGATGATGGGTCGTGGGACCCCTACCTTGTAATATTATGTGTGTGGCTCTTCCGAGCCTTCTAAATAAAGTTTGTATGTTTATGGTTATGTTGTGATGCCATCGATGTATCTATACATGTCGGTATGCCATGCGTACGTGTGTTGTACTTGATATGTATGGGGTTCGATTACCCAGCCGTAGGATTCAGTAGCATTCCTTAGAGGGAAATGCCCCTTTGTGATCCAACGAGCCATGGTAGTTCGCTACTGCTTCGGACACATTGGTTGACCGGCATGTGTCCTTCTTAGCTGTTGTGTCCGTCCCTTTGGGAAAATGTCACGCGATGTAATGGAGTCCTTGTAGCTTGCTATGACTCGTCTACATTCGCTGGTGACCGACACCTGCTTTGCTGGGTCATGTATGCATGTCCTTGTGTGGAACTTCCACTTTGGTTTATGACTAGACATGTCGATCCGGGTTCTTTGTCATTGGATTGCTAGCGACACAATTGCATATGCTAGTCAATAGGTGCAAACGGTCCCGGCTAAGGTAAGGCTGCAGCCGTGGGGATAACAGTGTGTGAGACCGCAAAGAGATGCTATGTGTTACAGGCTGGATTCCTATAGTTAGGATTGGGGTCCTGACAGGTCGATTGATGAGTTCCCATACGTCATTCAGCTTGAATTGAAGAAGTTCATCTTGCATTGGTTGAATCCATTCACGTTCCATGAAGGCTTCAACAACATTTGAGGGTTCTGTAATAGACACAAAGGAGGAATTCCCACAAAAGTTAACTAAATGTGAAACTTTTGAGCGAGTGAGAGGACCTTGCGCATTGATGTCATCGAGGATTTTGTCAAGTTCAACTTCATTTGCAATCCTTGGATGAGCTGGTTGAAGATTTTGTCTGGGCTGAGGAATTTGATCTGGAGCAATTTCCTCAGGTGCACCTTCTTGAATTTCATTAGTGCTGGGGATGATTTCTTCAGCAATTTCCTCGGTAGGAACAATGTCTTCAGTAGCTTTGAACTTGATTGCTTCCTCAGAAGATAATTTGTCCGACACAGGAGGCAATTGCTCTCTTTGTGAGTCATTAGTTTCATCAAACCGCACATCTACAGTTTCAAGAATCTTGTTGTGATAGGTGTTGAAGACTCTGTAGGTGTGCCAGTCCTTTCCATAACCAAGCATAAAACCCTCATGTGCTTTAGGTGCATTGAGCTATGGTGAGGATCTCTAATCCAGTATTTTGCACCGAAGACTTTGAAATAACTTACATTGGGTTTGTTGTCAGTGAGGAGTTCATATGAGGTTTTCTTGAGGAACTTGTGAAGATATACCCTGTTGATGATGTGGCAAGCAGTATTGATTGCTTCAGGCGAGAAACGACGAGGAGTATGATATTCTTCAAGCATGGTCCATGCCATTTCAACCAGAGTCATGTTCTTGCGTTCAACGATGCCATTCTATTGAGGATTATAAGGAGCAGATAATTCATGAGTAATACCAAGGTCATCAAGATAATCATCAAGACTATTGTTTTTGAATTCTGTCCCATTGTCACTCCTGATGTGTTTGATCTTGACGCCGAAGTTCGTTGATGCCCTTGTGGAAAATCGTTTGAAGACTTCTTGCACCTCACTTTTATACAGAATGGTATGTACCCAAGTGTATCGAGAGTAGTCATCAGCGATGAGAAAGCCATATAAGGATGCTGCATTGGTTAGAGTAGCATAATGAGTAGGTCCAAACAGATCCATGTGAAGCAATTCAAACGGACGAGTGGTAGTCATGATAGTCTTCGAGGGGTGTTTGCATCTAGTCATTTTTTTAGACTCGCAAGTACCGCAGAGGTGGTCCTTGAGGAATTTGATTGATTCAATGCCAATGACATGCTTCCTCTTTGCCAGCGTGTGCAAATTTCTCATGCCTGCATGACCAAGTCTTCGATGCCATGGCCAACCTTCTGAGGTTTTTGCTAGTAAGCATGTGGCTGGTTGAGGACGTGTGGAAAAATCAACAATGTACAAATATCCTCTCCTAAAGCCTTCGAAGAGTTTGGATCTATCAGATTCCATCATGACTACTGCTACGTCTCAAACGTATCTATAATTTATTATGGTTTCTTGCTGTTATATTGTCATCTTTGGATGTTTTATGTGCCTTTTATATCTTTTTTGGGGACTAACTTATTAATTCAGTGCCAAGTGCCAGTTCCTGTTTTTTGTGTGTTTTCGGCTCTTTTTAGATCTGATTTTGGAACAGAGTCCAAACGGAATAAAATCCCCGAAATGATTTTTTCCCGAACGGAAGAAGATCAGGGGTCCTGTGGGCCATGCCAGGAGGGCTCCTGCGAGCTCATAAGCCCCCACTCCGCCACCAGGGGGAGGCGGCGGTGGCAGGGCTTGTGGCATCCCTGGCCGCCCCCTGACCTAGATCTCTGGCCTATATATTCCATAAAATACAAAAAAAAATCAGGGGAGGCTCGAAAATACTTTTCCACCGCCGCAAGCTTCTGTTTCCGCGAGATCTCATCTGGAGACCCTTCCCGGCGCCCTGCCGGAGGGGACTTTGGAGTTGGAGGGCTTCTTCATCATCATCATCGCCCCTCCAATGACTCGTGAGTAGTTCACTTCAGACCTACGGGTCCGTAGTTAGTAGCTAGATGGCTTCTTCTCTCTCTTGGATCTTCAATACAAAGTTCTCCATGATCTTCATGGAGAACTATCCGATGTAATCTTCTTTGGCAGTGCGTTTGTCGAGATCCGATGAATTGTGGATTTGTGATCAGATTATCTATGATATATATTTGAGTCTTCACTGATTTCTTATATGCATGATTTGATATCCTTCTAAGTCTCTCCGAGTCTTGGGTTTTGTTTGGCCAACTAGATCTATGATTCTTGCAATGGGAGAAGTGCTTGGTTTTGGGTTCTACCATGTGGTGACCTTTCCCAGTGATAGTAGGGGCAGCAAGGCACACATTAAGTAGTTGCCATCAAGGGCTGTGTCGTTGATATGAGATTGTCCATCTACATCATGTCATCTTGCCTAAGGCGTTACTCTGTTCTTTTGGACTTAATACACTAGATGCATGCTGGATAGCGATTGACGTGTGGAGTAATAGTAGTAGATGCAGAAAGTATCGGTCTACTTGTTTTGGACGTGATTCCTATAGATATAATCATTGCCATAGATATCGTCACGACTTTGCGCAGTTCTATCAATTGCTCGACAGTAATTTGTTCACTCACCGTCTACTTGCTTTCATGAGAGAAGCCACTAGTAAACACTACGGCCCCCGGGTCTATTCACATCCATCGTTTACATCTCCGCTTTTACTTTGCTTTGTTACTTTGTTGCTTTCAGTTCTCACTTGGCAAACAATCTATAAGGGATTGACAACCCCTTCATAGCGTTGGGAGCAGGTTCTTTGTGTTTGTGCAGGATATTGTGATACTCCTCCACTAGATTGATACCTTGGTTCTCAAACTGACGGAGATACTTACCACCACTGTGCTACATCACCCTTTCTGCTTCGAGGGAACAACAACGCAAGGCTCCAAGGCCACGGGGGAAATCCTTTGCATATTTGCCTAGGAAGTCCCTTAAGGTGTAGCCGCAGAAGAAGGATTCGTGGTGCCGTCGACACGACTATTCCTGGCACCGTTGCTAGGGAAGCACAACTGTCATCAACTACACATCTATATTTTCCAATCATAACAACGATATCAAGATCACAAAGCATTGAGACTGACATGTGGTTAAACCCAAGGGATTCGACTAGCATCAATTTGTCCATGTGCGTGTCCTTGGAAATAGCCACTTTGCCATGTCCCAATACCTTGCTTTTACCTTTGTAAGCATAAGTTATTTGCTTCACAGGTGATGGAGTCGGTGGCATATTCATCAGCAAGCTTTTATCACCGGTCATGTGGTTTGTGCAACCATTGTCAAGAACCCACCCAGTACTCTTGGGTTTGTCATCCTGCAGATGAATTAGTATAGCTTACCTTCTCATATGCTTCAGACTTGAAGAATATGATTTCTTTTTCATCAGGTAGGAATTTCATCATAAATAGTAAATTTGAGGACATGTGAAATGTTATCATTTCATCAATTTTAGCTTGCGTCCAATCAAGCATTTTCCTTAGGTCTATAGCGAATTCTTCAGATGATGATTTTCATCTGGAGACCTGACCTACAAAAGTGATTAGTTCAATTTCTTCATCACCCACATCTGAAGGGGTGGCAAAGAGTTCATCATCCTGCGAGCACCATATGAGAAAGGGGGCATTGAAGCTAATGCACTTCTCTTCACAGTAGGGTGGTTAGAGTACTCAAATGAATAGGCACAGAAGTTCTTTGAGGATTTATGAACATAATGATTTGAGCTATAATGCTCATATTCATATCCCTTGTAATTTCCCTGCATATCAGAAGCATTTTCACGAGTACGAGCATCATTTTGACCAGTTGAAGATTTTGATCCTCTTGAAGACTTTGGTCCACCTGAGGAATTTGATCTGGGGTTCAGGTTCTTCACAGGTGGTGTCATGAGGACATTCACCTGAAACTATTGGGGACCCAGATTTTCCTCAGGGGTGGTCCATTCCTGTAGTTAGTTCCAACATATCGAGCAATACTTCACCAGATTGATTTTTGAACAGTTCATAGTTGGAGTCAAATGACTCATCTAAGGAATAGGATAATTCACATGCAAAGCCTGTTAGAGTAGATGGATCAACAGAGGGTCCTTTAGCAGCAACCCATGAGCTTTAGGATACTGCTCAGGTTTTCGGTACGATCCCTCAGCATTCAGTTTCCTCTCAAAGGCAATTCCTTCTTTCCTCGGGTTCCTGTTCATAATCTGCTTTTTGATCACATCGCAAAGGGTTTGTTTCCCTTTGATACTTTTGTATATGCCTGCCACATACAATTCCTTCACCCCTGCATTTCCGTTAGTAACATTTTTGGTTTCCTTAAGTGATGAATTTGATACCATAGGAGCAGTTGCATAATTTGTAGCAATAGTTCATGATTCTAGTGAAGAATTGGCAGTTTCGCACTCGATGCATTCGAGACATGGTGGAGAGAATTCAACCTAAGCGACATTGATCGGTTGAGCAAGCATTGAATCGTTTTCCAATTGAAGATCGTCACGAGACATCTTCAACTTCTCAAGATCAAGTTTCATTTCAAGAAATTCATAGGAAAGTTCCTCATGATCATCCAAGAGTGTGCCATGACGATCTTGAAGACCATAAAATCTATACTGAAGACTTTTCACATCTTCAGTGAGGATTTCAGTACGATTCGTTTCATCATCCAACAGATCAACGTTTTTGTCTAGTAGTTTTTGAAGCTTTTCAATGGCACTTTGTTGTTTAGTTGCAATGTTAGCAAGTTTACTTTAACTGGGTTTTTTATAATTATCAGGTTCACAGTCACTTGAATCAGAGGACGAACTGTCATTCGTTACCTTTGAACCTTTTGCCATGAAGCAATAGTGTGGAGCGAAGTCATCAGGAGAGTCATCAGTGTAGATAGCGTTGTCATTTTCTTCAAGCTTGAGGATTGAATTGCTAAGGAATGTAGTAGCTAGTGCAAGACTTGCCACACCAGTCTCTGAATCTACTTCAGAACCTTCCTCTTCATCACATTCCTCAGATTCTTCTTCCAAATCCATTTCATTGCTAATGAGTGCCCAAGCCTTTCTGAAACTAGTCTTCTTGTGCGATGAGGACTTTGAGGACGAGGATTTTGAAGATTTCTTGTTTTTACTCGAGTCATCACAACTTCCATCCTGTTATTTATTCTTCTTTGATTCCTTCACCCAGTGAGGACAGTCAGCAATATAGTGACCAGATTTCTTGCATTTGTGACAGGTTCTTTTCTTGTAGTCCTCAGATGAAGATTCTGATTTCCTCATATCTCTTCTTGAAGATTTATCAAACTGGCCACACCTTGTAAACTTTTGGAATTTTCTCACGAGCATTCCAAGCTCTTGTCCAACTTTTCAGGATCACCAATACTGCAATCCGAGTCTTCTTCTTCAGATGAGGAAATTGCTTTGGCATTCAGCGCCCGAGTTCTTGAGTGGCTTGGTCCATACAGATCTCTCTTTTCTTCTTGTTGGAATTCATGAGTATTGAGTCTTTCGAGTATATCAGCAGGATCAAGCACCTTAGAGTATACTCTTTCTTGAATCATCAGAACCAGTGTGTCAAATGATGGATCTAGAGATCTTAGCAGTTTCTTCACAACTGCATCATCAGTGATGTCTCGAGCTCCCGGTGCTTGCAGTTCATTTGAGATTACGATGAGGCGATCAAAGGTATCTTGGCAGCTTTCATTGTCAAGCCTGTTGAAGGGATTGAAGAGATTGTGAAGAACATCAACACGAGAGTCATGCCGAGTTGAAATTCTTTCATTGACTTTGGACAGCCTATCCCAGATAAGATTAGTTGTGCCCGAAGCACTCACTCTGTCATACTGACGTTTGCTCAGAAGGCCACAGATACTATTCTTTGCTTGAGAATCAATTTGCTTGAATTTCTTCACAATAGCGGCAGAGATAGTAGTAGTAATGGAGGGTATACCATGTTCCACAATGTACCAGAGATCACTGTCAATAGCCTGAAGATGCATCTACATCTTGGTCTTCCAGTAGGGAAAGTACTTTCCTTCGAAGGTAGGACATCCTGCAGTAACCTTGATCATACCTGTAGTCGAAATAACTAAAACCCTAGGTGGTTAAATTAAAATGACACAGAACGAGGGAGTACCTTGCTCTGATACCAATTGAAAGTGTGTTATACCGACTAGAGGGGGCGGTTAATAGGCGGTTTTTAGAATTTCATGGCTGAGGAAATTCCTAAGTGATGAATAATGTGCAGCGGAAATAACGCAAGATCAGAAGTGCAAAGATTACAACAGCAAATTACTTGGTGAAGATTATGAGAATTTGTTTGCACAGTACGCAGGTACACAAATCGCACGTGAAGATTAACTCGAATGAAGAATTTGAGATTGAGGAAATTTAGAGAAAGTCTTTAGACAAATTCTTCAAACAGCACAAATGAAAGTCTTCAACATACAATTCTGAGGAAATGAAAGAGTTGAAGAAATAGAACCTGTAGTTTGATGAAGACAGTTGTTGATGACCTAGTTCCAACTGCTGTGGTAGTTGTACGTCTGGTTTGGAGAGGCTTGGTATTGAAACCAAAGGACACACAGTCCCAGGACACACTATCCCTACCGTATTCTCCTTGAGCTAAGCACACACAGTCATCGCCCAACACCCGTGGTAAGTCTTCAGGGCAGACTTCCAAACCCTAACAAACTTAGTCACCCGGTGATCCACAATTGAATACTGGATGCTCTAGACCATGAAGCCTAACTGTCTGGAGGATGCACAGTCCTCAAAGGTAAAAGGCTTCAGTTCCACACAGGAACAAATTCTTCAGTGATGCGCAATCACTTGGTTTTTGGTTTGAGGTTTGGTGTTTAGGGTATTTCCTCACTTGATGATTTTTTCTCGAAGACTGAGGAATTTGGGGTGCTCTAAATGACAACTGTAAGTTTATCTCAGAGCAACCAACCAACTAGTGGTTGTGGGGGGCGGCTATTTATAGTATGGCAGCATCCCGACATGATTTGACATAAATGCCCTTAACTATTATGACCGTTGGGTGGATAAGATCAGTTAGGTGGCACGTGTCGCAGCAACGGTCGGAACTTTCAACTGTGAAAGTCCTAATGCCTTTCATATTCCTCACTTGAGGCTTTGGTAGGTCTAGGCTTGGGTTGAGCATCATGAGGAAATTCATTTCGTAGTATTACTTCGACCCCCTTTAACAGTACGGTGTTCCTATGACTCAAGAGTAAAGAAAATAAAACAGAAATAGTAAATCTTCACGCTTCAAAGTATTTAGACTGATTTTCTTCAGGACATACGGAATTGCTCATCTTCAATATCTTCATGAGGAATTTCAATTTCATAGCAATTTGCTCGCGATCAATGTTTTCAACTTTAGACCAATTTGTTCAGCCGAATACATACATTTTTAGGGGTCGATATTCATCGTATAACTCAAACTCCTCAGTGACTTATAGAGCATATGTACACTCAGAAACACATTAGTTCCTCAACCTATAAGTCTTCAAACCACCAAAATCACTAAGGGCACTAGATGCACTTACACCTTTGATATCAACTCTATGTTACTAGCATCATGCATATGCTCATCGTATGCGTAGCACTACTACTACTTGTCAACTTTTATCAGCATGACCCGCATAGATGGTAAGGTCATGCCAAATGCAAGTGATCTGGAGGAGCCATTGGTATCACCATGGCGGGGTCTACCAATTAATCTTGACTATATGCATCCGACTAAAATAATCAACATGCCATGCATAAAACATTTTCTCACACATGGTCAAACGGCTGCTTGCCTTGATCAGCTAGGTATCCGAGGTCTTTGAGGTCTTCGGGTCCAAGTCCATCGTCAAACACATGATATATCGTTGCAATAAATATAATAATAATAAGAATCACACTCAAAAATAGAGCACAAACTCATTTTAAAAATGTTAACCTATTCTGAGAAATTCTATCTTTAGTCTTAAAAATGTTTGTTTCTGTTTTTTAAGTAAAAAGGTATTTTTAATGTCTTATTAACATAATGTAAAAATACCCAAACTAGGAATTTAATTAAAATTGTGCATAAAAGTCTTTGTAAACATTTGAAAAACAACACTAATAAATTCTACATATTTTTGGAAGAATTGTAGTGGAAAATTATTTAAATTTGATTAAATAATGTATCCTGTTGAAATAATCTAAATAAGGTTTCAAAGAAAAAGAAAAAGGGCTCAACCCCTGGCCTGGCTCGGCCAGCAGCTGGGCCGACCCAGCTATCCAACCGGCTAGTCAGCCAACGATCCAGCCCAGGCGCACGCGCCCTCTGGTTTGAACTTGACGTGCGGGCCCCTGCGTTCAGCGGTAGAGAGGGGGAGAGAGGGGGAGCGACTGGCCACCGACAGGTGGGACCCCTCTGTCGGGGTCGTCTTGCTCCTCTAGACAAAGAGGAGGGGAGGCACGCAGGCGGCGACTCCGACGTTCTCGTGGCCAACTGAGCGCAGGAACGAGCTCGTGGCATCTCCGCCTACTAGGTAGGGGTCGAGAAATCGACGGGGAGGGCCTGCGTCACCGGCGATGACGAGACAGCGACAGAGGAGCTTCGTGTTGCGGTGGAAGAGGGGTTTCCAAGCAGAGATAATCTCGGGGGGGGGGGGGGGAGTGGTGGAGAAGGTCCCTGAGCTCACTCCGGTCACTAGGAAGGCGAGAGGAGCTCGAGGGCGAGCCTGTAGCCCGAGAACGACGGAGCTCCGACGTGGCGATGCCTCGGTCGATCTCGAGCACTAGGGCTCTCCTTGATCAAGTGGGGATGCTAGGGGCTCGACTGGAGGTGGGGAGGAGAGGTGTGAGGTGCTAGAACGATGGGGGAGACCTATTTGTAGGCTGGCGATGGGGCATTGAGCGGGGAAGCGCCGGTGGATTGTTCCATCACTACAGGAGAGGGAGAGAGGGCTCGGGGCCGAAACCACGGTTTGCAGACGTGAGTTAGGACTTCCGAGAACTCAATGGGAGGAGCGGGGGTGATTGTGCAGACGTGTTGCGGGGCCACGTCCTCTTTACTGAATCGGGTGCGCGCAGACACACATTTCCTGCGTTAGTTGAGAGGGAGAGAAGGGGCCCTGGGTTTTCCCTGAGTTAGGTCTTTGTTAGGGGTGAGGAGAAACATCGTGGGGAGGAGGCCTCCCTAGCCTCGGGTGTGCTCTGTAGCGCGTTCGGAGCACAGCTTTGGCATGCCACGACATGCCGGCGCTCTCTGGCGTGCTTTGGCCTTGTGTGGTGTGTCTATGTGGTCGGTTAGATGCCCTTCAGTAGCTAGGAACTAAGAGAACCAGTGTTGATCAAAGGGAGGTGCTTAAAGGGGTCCTCCCAGCATTGAACCAGGAGATAAATTGGGTTTTTTGGCTCATTCTCTATGAACCAGGGAGGGGCCACTCGTCTGTAGTTGAAGAGTGGTGCTGGCAGTCCGTGCTAGGAGTTTGGAGTGAAGGGTATGGATGAAGAGAGTGGTAGATGCTGTTTGACCAATCTGGCTGAAGGTGTTTGATCTTGGTTTGGGGAGCTAACCTTCACCAATGATGCTGAAAGTTAAGAGGATTGTGTCTTAAGCAAACTTAGGATGCTCTACCAAATTTGAGCTCCATTGGAGAAGTTTGGCATTGTAAACTTTAAAACACCCCCAAATGGACAGTTATGCCTTATTAAAATAAAATGTGAACAAATTAATCCCCACATATCCAATTCTTGACAGGATCTCCTCATTTGGGGTACTGAGCACTCCTGCAAAGTTTTATGCCATTTGGAAAAACTTTACTATGTAGAGTTGCTTCAATTTGATTCTGGACAAGAAGGGTTTTAGGACTATTCGAAGAACCAAACCACAATGGAATGAGGTGAAACATGGCATGACCACCATATATAGCTTGGGGAATATGCTAGAATTTTCTAGGAATTTGTTGAGAATATATCATTTGGAAATATTTCAAAATGTCAAAACAGACAGAACATGTTTTTAAAGGTTTTCTCAAATATTTTGAACATAAATAGGTATTGAAAATCTTATTTTTTAAATATATGCCCTATTAGGATCTCCAATTTTTATCAGATTTTTCTAAGGTAGAAAATTAATTTTCCACTCAAAATTATCATTTCTGGCCTCTGAAAAGGACATGCAACTAAAATAGGAAAATATTTTAGAAAATAATTATTTATGATTTTAGAGAGTTATAATAGTGTTAGAGTCAGAGTACAATCCTTGGGTGAAGGCACCCCCTTGAAATTAGGGACTTGTAGTGCAAACCCAAAAGCAAGGATAATTAACAAAATGAGAGAAAATATTTTTATGGAAACTTTATGTTATAAAAATATTTTTAGATCCACACACTCAAGCATACATACAATTAATGACAATCATGGCACTCATAACATTTTCTTTAAAGTTTTTATCAAATCCAAATTTGAAAAAGAGTACATTTGACGCAAAGAGAAAACACCGTGTGACAGAAAAATAGTGAAAAACTATTTTCGAGGCATTTTGGTATTGAAAAAAATCCTTTCGAATTGTTTTTACGTATTAAATTGCCTCTACAAATTTTATAAATATTTGTGTATATTATTTTTGAAAACAAAAATGTGCACGAGGACATTTATAGTCCCTAGTATTTATGTGCCAGTTTTCAGTTTTTTTAAGATATTTGGTTATGCTTTTGAAGCCTTTTTTCAGTGCCATGTTAAAATAAAAAAGTCAATGCACAATGACACTCCGGATCAGCGGTAGCAACGGGCTTGGGCATGTACAATGATGTACAGTCAGCTGTCTAGAAGGGTTGACAACTTGGATTTCAATTGATGCGGAGGAGAAAGAATCAAGAGAGGGAAAGAGGACGTCGGTAAAATTCCAAATGACCTACACAGTAGGAAAATAAGGAGATATAGACAACCATCTATCGTTGTATTGAGTCCATCTGCAATTACGATGGTTTTCTCCTTCCATGATCGCTCTAGCGGTCTAGCCTTTCCATCCAGCTTAACTTCAGCAGCCACGAACAAATCCCCAAATGTTACATCCAGATCTAGTAAAAGATTTATCAAATTGTTTTTTGTTTCAACTAGGAAAAAGGCACGTGCGTTGCAACGGAAGGGAAAAACCCTCTTATGCCTCTAGCTTAGTTAATTGATTTTTTTAAATGACATAATATTGAATAATACATATAAATGATTTGAATAAACATTAGTCGAAACCCTTGATTTTATGAACATGTTTTTATCATATAAAAAATATGTCCGTGCATTGCAACGAGAGAGGAAATAAATTTGGCAACGTAACAATTCTAGCACCAGGTTGCACAAATATGCTTGTGCGTGGAAAGCGGAAACATAAATATTTATTTACCTTTAAAAACTAAAAAAATTCAAATGTTTAATTTTTTTCATAAAGTTGGAACATTATATAAAATTACATTTTGGAACACGAGTTTTTCAAAAAAATAAATTCTCTAGGCGCTGTCTCAAAACACACGCATATATGGACTGCAACTTTACTTTGGGATGTAAAACATGGTTGCATGCTTATGCCTATGAGCATCGGACATGGACCTATATGCCGCTCCATGTCGAATACCAATGACTTGGGACAATAATTATGTTGATTAAGATTTGACATGGGCCTATATGAGCAACAGGTAGTAAAGATTTCTAATATATTGATTTACATTGTATCCTATGTAGTATTTCAAAAAATAAAAAATAACAACATATTCAAACTCTACACATTTTTCTAATCAAATTCGATCTATAACATGTTTAAATTAGATTTACGGTTTAAAAAATATTGTGATTTGGAATTACATATTTATTTTGAATAGACTCCGGGGTTATTAAAATTACTTAACATGTAAAATAATGATATATTCAAACTACACACATTTTTCTAGTCAAATTTCATATATAACATGTTTAAATTAGATTTACGGTTTAAAAGATATTGTTAATTGAAAATATATATTTATTCTGAATAGACTTCGGGGTTATTAACACATATGTGAGGGGGATTTAGGCAAAAGTATATAAAACGATTCGTTGTGACTACAAGCTGGACTGCGGGTTATTTAGCATTAATGTTAGGGGGTTTTGTGTAAAATACGAAATAACGGTTCGGGTTCATTTAAAGACAGACTACGGGTTGATTAACGAAAACGACAGGGTATTTTTTATAAAATGACCATGACGGACGACGGAGGCACTCCATGCTTTATTATTAGGGAGAGATGGATGACCAAACAAGGTCCCAATATACACGTTGCCCTTAGCAGTTTCTACAATTGATATATCAACGAATTGTAGACATACATTGTCTAAACTGTTATACATGCCCTTAGCATTAGGCAGTGCGAGTGCCCCACGCATGCATGCATGCGCCCCTTGCCACGTTCCCTAGCGCAGGAGTGTCATTGAAAAAGGGGATGCCAGTGCTGCATGCTACGCTCGCTCCCCGCCACGCGTCGCACCACACGCATTCTCACCTAATCACCTCCTTCTTAGGATCTCTCTCTTTCGTGTTTTTGCTGGCACTCGGACTGACCAAATCTTCTTCTTCCTCACGTTAACAGGAAACCAACTCCCACACGAACACATACATGAACCGACCTTGATTCATATCCCTTCCAAATCCTATCTCTAATCTCCCCCTCGTTCGAGAATCTTGTCAATGTGGGGTCTTTCTCGACTGATTCTTCCAAAGCCTAGTGCCCGAAACCACCTCTACTCGAAGCTCTCGCCGTTTGGATCTCGTCATACACACTGCAGTTCATCATTAGATTCCTATCCCGATGAGCCTTCCCGAGCCTCCCTTTTCTGTAATTCGACTATCCTCGATCCCTAGATTCTTTTTGAAATGATCTTGCATCCTCTCTCCATGTACAACTATCGTTTGGATATCGCAAAACCGTCATAGTTCATGGAGGTCACCTCAACGCCCCCCTCATCTCCGTCATCCCCAACTTCCATCAACACCAAAAATTGGTTACTCTTGATCTCCTACATGCATCGGACATCATCGCCGATCCTACTGATGACGGGAGCACCGCCACCCACTGGCCTCTCCTTCGGTGTCTATCGTTTCTTCTATGTAGGTAAAGAGACCTCGTGTTCTTCTCATTCTTTTAAAGAAAGCATTAAACTTCGGCTGTCCACTTTTTAGGACTACAGGAAACACCCAACGGCGACTCATATCGCGCCATTTGTCATGTGTCTGAAATTTCACGTTTTCATAAAAACTGTGTTATTATTGGATCTCAAGTTTGTTTATTTATATCTTTAGTTATACAACTCCAATTTACATGATTTATTTTCCTACTATTTCATAAAACTCCGGTATATCAAGAAAATTAAACTAAAAATATTTTTGAAGGGTTTAATTTTTTGAATTCGAACAGATTTGTAGTCGAACTTCATTAGGCCATAACTTGACTTTCATAACTCAGTTTTGGGTGATTCTTTTTGCAAATTAAAGCTTGTGACGTGTACTTTATGTTAAAAAAATTATATTGTAGGAGTTTCGTTTTGGACAGAATATTTATTTTCTACTTTTCGAAGTTTTCACAAGTGTTTTTCCTTGTTTTATTTTTGGTTCTTTGCTTGTATGCTTACGTTAGTTATTTCTTGCTTACACTCGATTGTCCATAGTGGTAGGAGAACTACAACCAGTCCTTAGAGTTTAACAAACGGCAGCAAGGCAAGTTCACACTTTTATCATACTTTTCTATACCCTGTTTTTTATTATGCAATATTTTCACTCCTATCAATTCGCATGAGTAGGATTGGGAATATTATGGTATTGCTATGTAGTTCATGAGTTAGGAACCTCTGACCCTTGATCACCCCTGGAATATTCGTTATTCTTATATATTTCTTAGACATGCTCGTTGATGGTGGTTGGTATGCGGGATTCATGTAAATTGAGAGAGAAATAATAATTTTGGGTTAACCTTAAGGTGGTGACATTTACAAAACTCTAGGTGGAATGGTTCGGGCACGTGGAGAATGCAGTGCTTGCCCTAGAGGATCCCGGAGGACTAGTGTGATCACCCTATGGAATGACACCTGGGCTGAAACTTCCGTGTGTGGCAAGAAGCCATTATGGGCTCTGGCATAGTTTAGTAAGTCTGTGTGAGCCTTTCCGGATAGGCTAGCAGTTGTAGTGCAACTTAGATGCACCAGCCTATCCAAGGTTAAGGTGAACACATTCAGAAATACTATGTCACGATCTTCGGATCATGAGGTGGTCGAGTCTTGTGGGGAAAAGTGTGCAAACGTCTTCAGAGTGTATAAACTAATCATGATTAGCCGTCTCCGTGGTTACAGACAATTTTGCGTATCTTGAAGTGCATTATTGGTTGATCTCATCACTCTATTTAATTAATTAATTGCGTAATTAATAAATTGGGAATTCTGGGAGTTGAGTTGGAGGAACCTTCTCAATATTGGTATAAACTTGGTAGTAAATAAAAAAATATTCCTTTCTTGTAGAAAAAAATTAGCTTTGTGCAAAAATTAAACTTAGAGCCTCCATGAGCAAAATTTTCTTATAGAGATAGTAAGTTTTATCATTGCTCTATTGTATGACATTGCGAGCATATTCCACGTGCTGACCTACATGGCTGCAACGTCTCATTATGTAGAGTTTTGTGACAAGGATTAAGGTGCGATAGGTCATTGTTCTGCACTCAGTTTTGCTATTGGAGTTGATGGACACATTTATCTTCAAAGATTCCACAATTATTTTAATTAGATGGCCTTACGCCATATTATTGTAATAAATAGTCTTTGGACGACCTAATGTAATAAAGTGTGTGATTCAACTCTGTATTATTTCATCAAGTCAAGTGTGTGCTGGCAAGTTCGATCTAGGGACTAGCACGATATACACATAGACTCCGATTTTTGGATTGGGTCACTCCAACTTTCCAAGTAGCTCTTGGAAACCTAGATTTTCCTCATGGGAGGACCATTCCTTTAGTTAGTTCCAACATATCACACAAATACTTCAACATTCTCATTTTTGAATAGTTAATAGTTGGAGTCAAATCACTCATTAGAGGAATATTAAGATACACACGTAAAGCTTGATAAAGTGGATGTGTCTACAGGAGGTCCTTTTGTAGCAACCCATGAAATTTTGGGATACTACTTAGGGTACCAGTGGGATCTATCAGCATTGACTTTCCAGTCAAATGCAATGCCCTCTTGCCTGGGTTCCAGTTCAGAATCTTCTTTTTAAGGACATTGCAAAGGGTTTGATGCCCTTTATGACTTTTGGCCACGCATGTCACATACAATTCCTTCAAACCTGCATTTTTGTCAGCTAGACATGTGGTATCCTCAAATGAGGAATTTGTGACCACGAATATAGTTGAAGAATTTCCGTGATAGAAGCATCTTAACTTTTAGGCGAAGAATTAGCAGTTTAATGTTTGATGCATATCAAACAAGGTGGAATGAATT
Source organism: Hordeum vulgare subsp. vulgare (assembly GCF_904849725.1). Lineage (NCBI taxonomy): Eukaryota > Viridiplantae > Streptophyta > Magnoliopsida > Poales > Poaceae > Hordeum > Hordeum vulgare. The sequence continues at coordinate 179,300,718 of NC_058522.1, forward strand.
CTTTCTTAGTGAAAATGATATGTTGAGCAAGCAAAGAGTAGTTTTCCCTTTGAAGATAATCATCAAACACCTTTAGTTTCTCAAGATGTTGCATCCTTTGAAGAAATGCATAAGAAAGCTTCTCATGATCAACTAATAGAGCTTCATGACGACTTAGAAGGTTATCATACTTAGCCTGAAAACTTTGAAGGTCTTTAGTCAAAGTTTGAGTGTGATCCATTTGCTCACCGAACATGTCATCGCTTCTTATCTATTAGATTTTAAAGTATTTCCAAAGCAATTTGTTGTTTGGTGGAAATATCATCAAGTTTGGAATAGCTATGTTTCATATTTTTGTTATATCCACCTTCGGATGTCGTCAATGAGACTTGTGGTATCCTCAAATGAGGAATTCGAGACCTTGAAGTTAGTTGAAGAATTCGTCGCGGTAGAAGCATTTTAACTTTTAGGTGAAGAATTAGAAATTTAACGTTTGATGCATTTCAAACAAAGTGGAATGAATTCTTATTAAGTAGAACTGATATGTTGAGCAAGCCAAGAGTCATTTCCCTTTGAAGATCATCATCAAACACCCTTAGTTTCTCAAGATCTTGCTTCCTTTCAGGAAATTCATAAGAAAGCTTCTCATGATCAGCTAAGAGAGTTTCATGATGACCTAGAAGTTTATCATACTTAGATTGAAGACTTTGAAGGTCTTTTGTCAGATTTTGAGTGTGATCCATTTCCTCATTGAACATGTCATCGCTTTTATCTACCCATTTCTGAAGTCTTTCCAAAGCGGTTTGTTGTTTAGTGGAAATATTAGCTTCTTTGGAATACCTAGGGTTTAGATTTTCATCAGATTCACCTTCGGATGATCCAAAGGAGGAAGGATATTTGAGTACCTTTGCATGAAGCAATAGTGGGAGCAAAGTCCTCGTCGCTGACATTAGTGTCATTGGCGTTGCAATTTTCCTCAATGTTGAAGATGGACATGCTGACAAAAGAAGTAGCGAGGACTAGGCTATCCAATCTAGAGACTGACTCCTCCTCAAATTCCTCCTCTTCCTCATATTCCTCGGATTCACCTTCAGAATCCATTTACTTGCCAACCAGTGCCCGAGCCTTTCTAGAACTGCCCTTCTTGTGGGATGAGGACTTTGAAGACTTCTAATTCTTGTTGTCATCAGGACTGTCATCCTTGTACTTATTTATCATTGATTCCTTTTCCCAGATTGGAAAATTAGCAATATAGTGACCAAACTTCTTGTATTTGTGGAAAGTCCTTTTCTTGCGGTCGCGGGATGGAGAATGTGACATCTTGTCATCACCTTTGGAAGATTTTCTGAATCAGGCTCCTCTTGAGAACTTCTGGAATTTTCTCACGAGCATTAAGAGCTCCTGACTCAGTTCTTGAGGATCACCAACGATACTATCAAAGTCTTCAGCTTCAGATGTGGAAATTTCCTTTGCCTTCAATGCACGAGATCTTGCATAGCTTGTACCATAGAGATCTCTCTTTACACCTTGTTTGTATTCATGAGTAATGAGTCTCTCAAGAATATTAGCAGGAACTAGTGACTTGTAGGATCCACGCTCTTGAATCATAAAAGCCAATGTATCGGATGTGGAATAAAGAGATCTCAGCAGTTTCTTCACCACCTCATGGTTTGTGATGTCATTCGCCAAGAGCTTGAAGCTCATTGGAGATATGAGTGAGGCGATTGAAGGTTTAATGAAAATTTTCGTTGTCGAGTCTTTCGAAGTGGTTGAAGAGATTTGGAAGAACACCAACTCGAGAGTCATGTGGGGTGGAGTCTCATTCGTTGAATTTGGACAACCTGTCCGAGATGCGCTTCACAGATTCCAAAGCACTCACTCATTGTCAATTGCTTCAAGATGCATGCGCACCTTGTTGTTCAACTAGGGGTAGTCCGTTCCATCGAAGGTAGGATAACACCCAGAGACCTTGATCATACATTTAGTTGACATAACAAAAACTCCAAGTGCTTAAACCAAAGTCACACAAGTTTTTGAATGTCTGTTATATCATCTAGAGGTGGTGAATAGGAAATTTTTACAAATTCACCGGTGAGGAATTTCTACTTGAGGAATTTGCTAAGTGACGAAATGCCAGCAGCGGATAATGTACTCAAGTGCATGCATAACATGACAGTAGCATAGTGTCACATCCCTAAACCTTAAGCTAGATAGCATTGTGCTCATGTCTTCTTTGCATTTGCATCCAAGAAGTTTCAACAAAAGCAACAAAGTGGCAAAGGAAAAACTCTAAACCCTAACCACCATTTCAATTAAAGGAAAATTCAACTAGTTCAAAATTCAATGAACCCAAAATGGCCTCAAGAAATGTTCAAACTTTCTGATAAATCATGAAAGCAAATGAGCATTGGAGAAAACTATTTTCTTGACACTTTAAGCATTTTAAATAAATGCAAAAGCCACTGGTTTCAAATTTAAAAATTTGAAATCAGAAACTATAATTTTCCAAAAATGTTGAAAGTCTTGGAAATGAGTGGGGATATTATAACAAATATTTCAGGAGGTCTAAAATAGTTTCTACTTTTTGTTTTGGAGCTGAAATAAATAGAAAAGCAATAAATATCAAAACAGAAAAACAGAAAAAGGAGAAAATAGAGAAATCTTACCTGACGCCCAAGCCAGGCCCAGCCCATCTCGCCGCTCGTCCCCTTCCCCGCGCCAGTAGGCAGCAGGAGGTGGCCGCTGCCTCCTTCGGCGCGGCCACGCACCTGCGTGCCTGCCTGGCCGCCGGTTCGCGCTGGCGACGACGGGGATAAGCTCCCCAGAGCCTCCCCTATCCATTCCCCGCCTCGTTTCTTCCCCTCCGCTCGGATCCCCTCCTTCTCCCTGCTGCCGCCATTAGAGCCGAGCTCGAGCTCGAGCTGGCCGTGCCCCTGGCCATAGGACCTCCTCCGCGAGCACGCCATTAGCTCCGCCTCGTCGCCCTGGTCGTCTCTGCAGAAGCCGAAGTCCCCTCGAGCCCTGCAACGCCCGCAACGCCGTCGTCTTCTTCCTCCGGCCGCCGGACCTCTCCCGTCGATTCGTCGCCCCCAGGCCTTCCCCGAGCCGTCTGAGCTCTTCTCTGCACTCCCTGTGAGCATGCGGTGGTTTTCCCTAAGCTTTCCCCGTCGATACCCTCCTCTAGCCCTAGTTTCACCGGAGCCCGACGAGCACCGCCGCTGCCGCTCGTCGCCGGTAGCCCTCCGATGTCCAGCTCGTCCTTCCGTGAGCACCAGAAGCTCCAGGACGACGCGTAGATGCCGTAGCAGCTAAGATCTAAGCGTGGATCCCCCTGATTCAAAGCCCCGACGACGCCCGAGCTTCGGCCACCGCTCCGGCTCCTCGCCGACGCCTCTTCCGGCGACCCTAGCCACCCCAGTTGGTCCTGCCAGGTCGGCCACTTCGCGAGCCTGCTTTAGCTGCCAACCACGTGCGTTTTCGTGCGGTGCAGCGCCGCCTAGGTGGCCTCCGGCGAGCCCTCCGCCGCGGGTTTGGTCGCCGGCGACCACCCTCCGGTGGTCGTCGACGTGGCCGGCCATTAGGGCCTAATCGCCCTCCTCTGAGTCGCTGAGAGAGGGCCCCACGCCTGGTCAAACCCCAATTAGGGGCTGGTCAGCGCGGGATTAGTCCCAGAGAGGCTGACCAGTGGGGCCCCCCTGTCAGGTTTGACCTGCACAGGTCGGCTGACCTGCTGACGTCAGCCTGATGCAACAAATGGAATTTTTAGTATAAAAATAATTCAGGAAATTGCTAAAAATTGCAAAAATCATAGAAATTAATCTGTAACTCCAATGAAAATAATTTATATATGAAAAAGTATCAGAAAAATTCAAGGATTCTGATTATGCTACTTTCAGCTATGTTTGAAAAAGTTACAGAACCCTAAATTGTGAAATAAGGAATAATTCAATTCTTTTAATCACTTTATAAATGGAATTTGCAGAAATATCCAAATTTCATTATAAATGAAATGATCACACACTGCCCTAGATATAAACCAGTACCATAACATGACATTTCATGCATGTTAACATTAGGTTGATCAGAGCATCAGGTCGAATCAATTAAACCGGTATCCGAAAATACCCGTTTGAATTGCTATTCGAATGTGATTCAAATCAACTCTAAACCTAAAACATATTGATTATAATAACTTATCACCTTGCATTCTCATGCCATGCTCATGCATCATTTTGATTGCATATGATTGTTATTGAATGTTGCCGTTCATTTCGGTAGGCTCCGCACCCCCGGATTCCACCGAATATCCGTCCGACGGATATCGTTCCTCCTCTGAGCAACAAGGCAAGCACCCCTTTTGATCATCCCGATAACACCTATGTTCTTGCTCCTGCACCTATTTAATGCATTAGGATCAAATGCTTCAAGTGCTTTTGCCACGATAGTTGGACCCACTTCCTTTGCATGACTTAACCTTGTCACAGTAAATAGCCGAACCTTGCAACCTAGCATACCTGGTAGTTGCTTGAGCAATGATGTGCCTTATCCTGCTATGCATGCTATGCTTAGAGTTCTGTATGGTCTGTCATCTGGGAGATGAACAGAAATGTGGAATGTGTTCGGTAAGCAAAGGTCGTGTGTTAAACTTGAGTTGGTAAAGGTATCGGTGAAAGGCTGTGTAGGAGTACATGGCGGGTTGTTTCATTGGAACCGTCCTTAGGAACTGAGTTCCGTGTATGTAATCCAAGACTAGATACTACCACATGCTGGGCCCTGAAATATGACCCCGCTCGGCCTATTAATCGCGTAATACTCGGTCCAGGAGTTGCAAGTAGTGTCTGGTGTTTATAGTAATGCTGGAGGCCGTGCATGGTGCTGACCTGAGAGGTGGACCATGATGCGGTAGGTAGTGGCACGGTGTACCAAGTGGCACCCGGATGGTTGGCTTGGGAACCCTGCGCACATCGTTTGAGGCCGTGGCGGAAACCTCGGCCGGACTTCCGTACGGGTTACTCTCAGATAGGCGATAAACCTGGACTAGGTACTAGTGTGGTTAACGGTCGTGGCCGACTCCCTCGCTGGGCTTCCGCTTGAAGGTTGCCGAGGTGCATGACGTGCACATGGCGATAAGTGGCGGGAGCGTGTGTGACGAAGTACACCCCTGCAGGGTTATGATCTATTCGAATAGCCGCGTCCGCGGATATGGACTACTTGGAGACATATGTTGTTCATAGATAACTTCAATGGCTACTCCTAAAATTGTCAAGATAAGCGTGAGTGTCGTGGATGACATTTCCGTATGGAGACGGAATGATTCCACGATGGTGTATTGTTGTGGTGTTAGTGGACTCGTGTGCGAGAAATCAAGTTGTCAAAACTAATTTCAAAAGCAAGTTGTCTAGCCAGGAGTCAAATGCTGGCTTTCCGCTTGGAACCCCACAATACCTTCTTGATACCTTACATGAGTAGTTAGCCATCCTAAAGTCTTGCTGAGTACCTTCGTACTCATGTTTGCTTAATAATGTTGCAGAGGTTGCTAATGACCCAAATGGAGGGTTCTTCGTAGACATCGACGACGACGAGTAGCTGGTGTCCCAGCTACGATCTGGCCCTACGTCGGCTCTGTAGTATAGTCAGGCCATGTGCCTTCTAGTTGCTCTGTCTGTACCCAGACAGTTTATAACTCTTCCGCTGGCTTGTATTGTATGACTGCTATTATGGGTCGTGAGACCCTTAATGTGTAATAATAGGTGTGTGGCTCTTCCGAGCCTCTTAAATAAAGCTTGTATGTTTATGGTTATGTTGTGATGCCATCGATGTGTCTATACATATCGGTATGCCATGCGTACGTGTGTCTTACTTGATATGTATGGGGTTCGAATACCTAGTCGTGAACTTTAGTAGCACTCCTTACAAGGAAATGCCCCTTTGTGATCCAACGAGCCTTGGTATTTCGCTACTGCTCCGGACACATTGGTTGACCGGCATGTGTCCTTCTTAGCTGCTGTGTCTGTCCCCTTTGGGGAAATGTCACGCGACATAATGGAGTCCTTGTAGCTTGCTACGACTCGTCTACGTTCATTGATGACCGACACCTGCTTTGTTGGGTCATGTATGCCTGTCCTTGTGCGGAACTACCACTTTGGTTTATGACTAGACATGTCGATCTGGGTTCTTTGACATTGGAATGCTAGCGACACTATCGCATACGGGAGTCAAAAGACGCAAACGGTCCCGGCTAAGGTAAGGCTGCAGCTGTGGAGTTAACCGTGCGTGAGACCACAAAGGGATGCGATGTGTTACAGGCTGGATTCCTATGGCTTAGGATCGGGGTCCCGACACATAGTCATCAATATGAAATGAAACATACACAGAGTACAATTAGCGTGTAAATGGGATAAGCACGCGAAAGTCAACGTGACTGAAGAATTTGGGTTGAGAAAATTGAGAAAGTCTTCAGTCAAAGTCGTCAAGCACTAACAATAAGTTTCTTCAATGAGTATATGCGGAAATGAAAGAGTTGAGGAAATAGAACAAGGGGCTCAGTTAAGACAATGGTTTGATGACGCAGTTCCAACTCCTGTAATAGTCGTACGTCTGGTTTGGAGTGGCTTGGTATTTAAAGAAAAGGACACACAGTCCCAGGACACCTAGTCCTTACCATATTCTCCTTGAGATAAGGTGACACACACCTTGCCCAATCCCACCATGACAAACTTGGTCACCCAACAATCAACAATTTCCTCTTGGATGCTCTAGGCTATGAATCCTAACCATCAAGAGGATGTAGAGTCTTCAAAGGTAGTAAGCATCAGTTCCACACAGAACAATCTCTTCAGTGATGCTAAATCACTTTGGGTTTTAGGTGTTTTAGTTTTGGGTTTTTCCTCATTGATGATTTTCTCGCAATGTCCTCGGAGGATGGGTTGCTCTCAAATGACACTTATTAGTTTCTCTCTCAGAGCAGCCAACCAACTAGTGGTTGTGGGTGCCATTTATAGCCAGGGTGCAACCCGACATGATAATAAATAAATGCCCCCGATGATATGACCGTTATGTGGATTAGATATTTTGGGACAACTGGCGCTAAGCTCAACAACAGTCAGAATTCGAACTATGAAAGTCCTCACGGCTATAATGTTCCTCGCGATAGGCAATTCACATGGTGAAATTCTAACTCCTCAATTAGACCAATTTCCTCACAGACCATAAGAACCTTGTCTATCACTGAAGAACATGACTAAAGTGTAAGAAATTTCCAAAGGCTTCACTCGAATAATTTGTTATGTGTAGGCTTTTGAGATGAGCATCATTTGATTTTTTTTCTTTGTATTACCTCGACCCCTTTAACATTACGGTGTTTCGTATTCCTAAAAGAAATGAAGTGAAACCAAGAAAACAAAAGTCTTTATGCTTCATGTTCCTTGCACAAATAATTTCAAGGTCACACCATTTTCTTCATTTTCAATATATTTTAGAAAGCATCAAAGTCTTCAGCTAAAGACTTACATTTTTAGGGCTGACATTCGTTGGATATAACAAACCCCTCAGCAACTTATAGATCATGTGTACCCTCACAAACATATTATTACCTTAAGTTATACGTCTTCAATACACCAAAATCACTATGGGGCATTAAATGCACTTACAGTTTTGAAGTCCTACTTATTTTGCCTTCCTATGCAAGTTGATTCTTGCTACACTAAATTGTTTGCTTGCAAAATTCCTGTGCACACGAAGTGGGTTTGACTTAAATTTGTGTGTCATGTGATTCACGATGCTCTTTTGCATGTTTCCATTATTATTTTTATGTGAGCATCATTAAAATCATTATGCCTAGCTAAAAAGCACTAAACAAAAGCGCTTATTTGGAGACAACCCAAAACTTTTTATTTTTGCTTTTGTGCGTTCACATGATTAAGCTATTATAATAATCATGCTTTGTGACTCTTATTTTAATAAGGTGCCAATTAAAGCCTTTGGTATAGTGTGGATACTTGTTTGTTTGATACTATGAAAAACATAAGCTTTTATGTCTAGTGCAGAATTTGTCTGATTTTACTAGAGCGTAAAAAAATTCGGAAATTCTGATATAGTTTTTATATGCAAATTCTTCGTGTTATCATAATTTGTCAGAATTTTGAAAAATAGATAACTATTGTTCATGTTGAGATCTACAGATTGTTCTGTCCTTGGCAAATTCTAGTTTGCATGCATAGTTTGCTTGTTTTTGTGTTTCCATAGCTTATATTTACTAATATCTATTATGGGAATTATATAATATAGTATTTATTCTAGAGAACAATTGTTAATCTTGTATTGGCAGTACATAAGTGACTGATCTACCTTTATTACACTAACCTATTTCACAATGTTCCATTAAGTTTTGTGTGATTGAAGTTTTCAAGTTTTGGGTGAGATACCGATATGAGGAGAATAAGAAGAAGCAATAACCTAAGCTTGGGGATGCCCAAGGCACCACCAAGGTTATATCCAAGTAAGACTCAAGCGTCTAAGCTTGGGGATGCCCCGGAAGGCATCCTCTCTTTCGTCTTCAACACTATCGATATATCTTACTTCGAGATATATTTTTATTCATCACATAATATGAGTTTTTCTTGTAACATTATTTTATTTTGGTAAACTTTTCTTTCTATTATTTTAATCTTGTTTTTCAAAAGAAAGTTCCAACAATTACCTTTAGAATGCTTTAATTGCATGTGTGATGTGTTATGTACAAAAACAGAAACTTTTGTTGTAGTATTTAAATTATGAGACTTTATTAGTACCTAGATAGTTTCGGAAAATTCAATATAGTTCTATTACAAGTTATCTATCATGTAATGTATTTTCATAATATTTGGACTTATAGAAGTACACATTCTAAATTAGTTACTACAGACTATTCTGTTTGGACAGATTGCTGCCATAAATTGTTATCTATATATCCTAGAGTTTTCATGGCTTATATTGGTAGATATAAATTTTGGAAATAATAGTACACAGTACCTGATGTTTTAAAATTATTATGCAACTTGTCTTGGTAGCACATGAAGTCTTGATTTATTCTTATGTTTACTAACCTATCTAACGAGTTCTTTTCGAGTTTTGTGTGGATGAAGTTTGTGAAACTTAGGTGAAACCAGGATATGAGAGGATTAACCGAGATACAAAAGCTCAAGCTTGGGGATGCCCAAGGCACCCCAAGTAAATATTACATGAAGTCTCAAGCAACTAGGATTGGGGATTCTATACATCATACCTCTCCTCATCAACAACTATCAGTTAGCCTATGTTGATCCGAAGTTTCTAATTGTTCACATGATAGCTATTGTTGGAGTGTCTTTGTTGTTTGATTTGCTATCTGAAATAATTCTAAGACGTAAAAATCATTATTGAAAGATATTCCTCATATAGCTACTTAATTATTTGACTACTCATTGTTCTTCACATATATCTTTTTAGAGTAGTTTGATGTTTACTCTTGTCCTTCACTTATATCCCAAGACTAAATTATGAATGAATGAAATGTCATAAATCTTAAATTATACACGTTCTTTATTCTTAGTAGGAGTTTCTCATTTAGTTTATAAAGTAGAATCTATTAATGTTTTATAATCACAATATTGGTTATACAAGCAATTCATAAATGATTAGTATAAGTAAGAGAACTTTCACGTAGAAATATATTATCTTGGACATCTTTAATGATTTTTAATATCCATTAATTATTTTCAACCATGATCATATTGTTGAAGTTGGACAAGGAAGACAACATAATGGTTATGGTTGGGTATATTTGCTTAGAAGTTATGTTGTTATGGATCCTCCAACATATGGTGCTTGTTTAGAACCTTTTGCTAGCCAAAACTTCATACTAAGTAGAGATACAACTCGTGAATCAAAATACTTGAGACAAGTTTCTTCCATTAGAGTCCATCATACCTACATATATATGGTATTTCACTACCATTCCAAATAAATCATCATGTGTCACATCTAAAACCTTCAAATATTCATCTATTTTGTGTGCCCGTACAACTCATGGAGCAATCGCGCGGTCAATATCTTCCATGCTAAGTGGGTTACTCTTATGAAGCGTGTTTATTCACTTTTCATTGCATGAGAGAGGCTGGTAAAAATGATGCCAAGTCCTACATAAATACAAAAATAAAATAAACAAGACCTCCCCTAGAAAGTTGATTGTTTGGACGGCACCCGTGGATACACATTGCCATGGAAAGTGGTTGAATGGTTAAGGGGGGGGGTAAAATTTCAATTATCTTTGGGAAACGCCAATAATATGATTAGCATGGAAGATCCAAAAACATACATCCAGTCAAATATATTTGATCATGATTCATTATTATTGACAATTTTCTTCATGATAAGTATGTTGGGAGGCGAAACATTGAGCCCCTATCTTTCTTTGTGTTCGACGGATGTTGTTTTTTTTTTCTAAAAATATGCTTTCAGTATTAGCAATCATAAAATAATATATGATAATTCAGTATGTGGAGATCTTACTTAGACTTTCGTGATAATGCGATGCATTGAAATTATTTGATGACTAAGAATATAAGTTGTTAAATTTCAAGAGAATGCATTATTTGAACCATAACATGTGAATTGATTGCTAATTGATTATCAGAAATTTTATGAGAACAAAGTTGTTGTTTATGATGCTGGAAAAAGGTGATTGAAATTATCAATGATCAAACCATAACATGTGAATTGATTGCTAATTGATTAGCATTCACACTTCATAAATAATTTGTTTTATCATTTACATACTCGAAAACGAGTCGGAATTAAGCTTGGGATGCTGATACGTATCCAACGTATCGATGATTTATGAAGTATTCATGACATATTATCCTACGTTTAAAATACTTCGATATGGTTTTGATGCATCTTATATGATTTAATTTGGATGAAGTCGGACAGACATTGTTTTCAAATTTTTTATCTTGGTGTTGTTTTTATATAGAAAATTAAAATTCTCAGAATGGCCAAAAACTTTTTGAAGATTTTTTCTGGACAATATGAGAAATACCAGAGCAAAGAACTACTAAAGGTAAACCACCTTCTGGCAACAAGCCAACAGGTCACACCCATCCCCTGAGCGCGCCCTGATAGCTTGTGGTCCCCTCGTGGCTCTGGTTAGCATGATTCCAACGCTGAAAAAAGGTATATATACAAAGACCCTAAAAAAACCAAGAACTTCCGCTCCACCACCGCAAGACTCTGTATCAAAGAAACCTCATCTGGAACCCTGTTCCGGCACCCTTTTGGAGGGGGCAATCATCACTCGAGGCCATCATAATCATCCCGGGAGTGTCCATGATGAGGAGCGAGTAGTTCACCCTCCGTACGGACGGTATATACCAGTAGCTATCTATTTGATCTCTCTCTCTCTCTCTCGTTTTCTTGATATGTCATGATCTTGATGTATCCTGGGGTCTGTTCAGGTAATTGGATCGTATGGTGTTTGTCCCTTGATATCGTTATGTGATGAATGGAATCTTTCTCTTTGATATTTTTTTATGTCAGATCCAATATTGGATTTGAGATCACTTCATTTATATCTTGCATGTGGATACCCGTGGAGACAATGGGGTGTTTTATTGACTCACTTGATATATGTTTTGGTACTCAACTTACGGATTCCCGTGGTTACAATGGGGCTAATCTATGCATATGGTACACGTTCTTGTCCTACTTTCTCCGATAGAAACCTTGCGGTACTCTTGGAAGTTGTTTGTGTTGGCTTGAATGAGATGAACATGAAATTGTTTGGTGCTTGTAGAATAATTGTACGATACTTGAGGTGACATTGGAATATCAAGGTCAGATTAGAGTTGATTGATTTGTATCATATGTTCTATTCTAATACGAACTCTAGGGCTGTAGATGACACTTATAGGAATAGCTCAATAGATTGATTGGAAACAATAGCTTTGAGCTGGTTCTATTACCTACAACAATTTCGTCTTATGTTATCTGCTAGATATGAAAAAATGAGTGATTCTTTGTCTCACATCGAGGGATGATCATATGATTTTATTATGTTGGCATTGTTGAGATATTTCACTAGTGAAAGTATGAACCCTAGGCCTTATTTCCAAGCATTAAAACAATGATTCGCTTACTGTTTTCCACTTTTTCAGCCTGCTATTTTTTATTAAGAGTATAAAAATCTATTTCTACTATCCATACTACACTTGTATCACCATCTCTTCCCCAAACTAGTGCACCTATACAATTGGCCATTGTATTTGCTGTGTTCTGGACAAAAGAGATTTCATTTATTTGATAGTACGGTTGTTCAAGAGATACCACCTTCATCCTATACCTCCCATAGATTGATAAACCTTAGGCTATCCACATGATGGAAATGTGTTGTTGTCCTACAAAACTCTGCACTTGGAGGCCCAACAATGTGTACAAGAAAAAAGTTGCATAGTATACATTATACGTTTATGCCACATTCATGGCACACATTACTCCTTTACGACAGGACGACATTTTATGATTCTCCATCCACTCTGGGACTTTGATAGTTTGTCTAGCAGAGCCAACAATTTTTGAAGCAGCTTTTCTCAGCCTCTTACTACATGGACATCAATGGCTCCTCGAATTAAGAGCTTCTTGGTCATTGTATACAACACTTTCAACTTCTCCATCAGCGATATTTTCACCACTATGTCTCCCTGCATCAAGATAATACTGTTAGGACCATCATAAGTCGACTCTTACGGGTCAATATAAATATATGTCAAGTTTGCTACTTATCATTGGAAGAAATAAGCTGAGTTACTAAAGAAAATCACACAAATTTCATTCCACATTTTCTTCACACCTAAAAAGCCATCCATTAACTCACGTAGTTTCTTTTCTGCCACCTCTAGTCATTGCGTCCGCATATCTTCAAGTTGAGATACCACAACTTTAAAATTCTCTAATTCATGGCATGCTTGTCGGACAGCGTCTTGAGATTGGCGGGTTAGTTTCTCTGCTTTCTTCCGTTTAACGATTCCAACAAGCAGCTCTTCCCTGAGCCGAGAAATCTCCTTCTATGTCTAAATAATGGATTTCTACAAAATGCAAAATTACAAGTTAGCTTGATACACAAGACCCCTGGTCGTCGCGGGAACAACCCGACGCTTGGGGGATACAACATATCAATTTCAATATAAGTTTAGATGTTCCAAGTTGACAGTAATAGTCCCAACACGTTGTTGTAGGCATACAACCAGACACTTGGGGGCTACACTATTTGACAAATTTTCTATTTTACTACTAAAATAAATTTCGGGTTATTGTACGCATACAACCGGGCACTAGCTTGGGGGCTACACAATTTGGTATTTATGGTGAAAATTACAAAATTCCTAGGTCGGTGCAGGCTAAAAACCGTGCACTTGGGGCTACATAGATTGACAATTCAAAAAATTACACAATATTCAAGACATGTTTGAGGTTACTCTTGTAACATCCCAAAATTCTAAATTTTGGAATGTTATATTAAATAAATAATTATAATTGCTTGTGTGATTTTTGTTTCAAACTGAGTGAAATTTGCATTTTTTTCAAAATTTAATGAGTGGGAATAAAAGGACTTCCCCAAAGATTTCCATTTTGAAACCCTATTCAATTTTGAGTTTGAATCCTTCCAAATCCCTTCACTAAAAACACAAATGAGAGGAGGAAAATGACACTCCAATATCCGTGAAAATGTTTTATTTTTTAAAGTATTTTATTTCACCTTGAAAATATGTCCATCTCTTAGAAATTTTTATTCTGAAAATTTTAATATATAATATGCCTATAAAAATGTTTTTTATTTTTTTCTATTCTTTCTTGTTTTATAAAAAAGGCGATGTTGCGCACGCGGTCAGCTGGAGGGCCCATTTGTTCGCCTCTTTTTTTCTTATTTTATCGACTACTATTCTAGGTTCAGTCCCACCTTGTCTAGCCTTTGACCTTTAAGCCTTCCTTCCACCTATAAATATAGACCCATAGGAGCATCCAAAAAATCATCCACTAAGGGTTAAATCAATATTTTGGTTTGACTAGGTTTATAAAATATAAATATTAATTCTTCTGTTTCATGGAATTTCTAGAAGTCGTCTCTTGTGTGAAGTTGTATATTCTCTGCATTATGAAGGTATTCTCTTTGTATTTTAATTTATATGCCCGTAGTTTATTAGTCTTACACTAGTATTTGTAGACTAGTATATGCTGGAATAATTAGATGATAAACTAGTTTGTGTATTTATACATTAGCATAGAATTTTTGTTAGCCATAGCTCTTTTTCTTCCGTAAAATAACTTGGCCATGATTTTTCAAATAGCCGTAACTTTTTACTCGTTCATCCAAATTATATGAAACCAATGCCCATATTTCTTTCTTGACTTCTCCTATCGATTTAACATAACAGATTCGTATTCAAACTTTTTTGATCATCTTTTTATCCGTAGCTCTGTTTCCGATGAATCCAATTGCGTCTGATTCATATTGATGTAATCTTCTCATTCATATCATTAGTGTTATCTTTTCAACATATAATTTTATCATATTTAGATTACTCTACTAGTTCACAAAAGCATTGTCGCACATTGTTCGAAGTAGATTCCGTGCCATATGGAATTACTTGTATCTTGTGATCCGTTGTTCCGAATCAAGTAATTCTTTTTCCTACACGTTCATAATGAAATCCTATATCTAGTAACATAAATAGTTTCAACCTTTGAACATTTCAAATATTAGTAGTTCAAATTTGAATCTGAAACTTCATTATATAATATCTTATAAACTGTAGCACCTTTTCAATTGATTCTGCTTGCACCTAAACACTTGTGGTACTTTTTTTCCATAACCTTCATGGTCCAATGCAAATCCTTTTTACCTTTCTGAATTCAAATTTAATTCATACTTTACTTCTCTATAACTTGTGTTGTAGTGCTCCATTTCAATTGATTCTTTTTACAAATAAATTATTATGTCTTATGCCATTTGTCAAGCAACATTCATTTTGTGATCCCATACTTTGGATCGTATTGCAAAGTATCCCAAACCTAAGCCTATACATCAATAGTTTCTCCATTAACCCTTTTGAGTTGATGCTTTCAGCTTTCACTTTACAACACCATAAGAACATATCTTCTTCTTATAGACCTTACTATGTTGTTATTTTTGCACTAAGATATACTTTTTTCTAGAAAGTGACGAATAATTATGTCAAGTTATTTCTAAGACCGTTATAATCTTCATCAAGTAATACTAGGAAAGTTCCCTTTGACCATTTGTTTACCTATGTTTTACTTGCACGTAGTGTCACCCTTTCAACAATCCCTCCAATAGTGATATTGCATCTTTTAGTTAACTAGAATGCATGAGGTAGGAACCCAACACCCTTTTATCAAGCCCCTGGATTTTATTTATTTGTAAATGCTATGCTATACTAGACGGGGTTGGTATGGGTGTTCAGGAGTGGTGTAAGAAGGAGGATTCTACGTCAAAGGTGACTACTCCATGATGGCATCTTCAAGGCCTCCATCTTCCAGACCATAAGACTTCAAGACTCAAGACAACATGTCAATAAACATTACTGGGTAAACTAGTTGTTAGGCACCTTAGAGTACCTAGCGGATGCCAGTGAGCTGGAGTAAGCCGGTACTCATGAGCAAAGTTCCAACCTGACTCAAAGATATGGAAGAATACTTCATGCCCGGATGCTTACCTGTGTAACCGAAAGCCACTATCGGCTCTGGATTGGTTGATGATCGTAGTGACTCTGACTGGTCGAGTGTGATGAGATGTAGAACTATGATGGTATTGGATGGGCACTCACAATAGTTAGAGAAACTCCTTGAAAGAACATGTTTCGTTCATCCTATTATCAAACACCCGATAGTGCGAGCACATACAAGGAGGCAACGATTCTCGTGGTTAAAGTTCAAAAAACTCTCCAAAGTTAAAACCAAATTGATTAGTTGTGTTCCTACTTTAATACATTTTGAGTGTCTTGGCTTGCGTCTATCTCTGAACTCTCAACACCGGATTGGTAACTAATTGTGGGCAACTTATCATACTTGTGGTCTATGGCACATCGGTTGGCGGAACCATGTCATGGTAGATAGCTCTATAGTGAAGACTCCTAATATTCATTTGTCGTACGAAAAAGATAATAAAACCATCTTTTATGCAAAAACTCAGACACACAACCACAAAGCCATATTGCATATAGTGTGGACTTTTCATCTACTTTCTATTGTGATCTTGCCGGTACATTCAATTTACTGAACTACATGGCTCCAACATCTTATGTTGCAGATATTTCTACAGCGAGTAAGAGTATGATATAGGATTATGGTCTCCACTCAGCTTGCTATTGAAATTGATGGGACTCTCACCCTTAATGATTTGTTTCCACTATGATATAAGGTATACTCTTGATCAATAGTATTTATTTTTACATGTGATGTTATGATACATCATCGAAGTACTATGATGTGCAAGAATACTGATCTAGGGATGGCACAAAAAGCATAGAGCCACCGATCTATTTTGGTCGGGTCGCTACAGAGATGTTATGAGAGCACATGTTGACTGTAGGACATGACCCTAGAAAAGTGGAAAGCCATAGGAAAGGATCTCTCTAAAACTTTATTTTGAAAAGGATTCTTTAACCCTCATCCTTCTGACCCCAAATAGTTAGACAATACCATTTCCCCTTTGACCACATGAAGTATCAACTGAGACCACTTGGAGAAGGAAAATATATCAAAACAACTACAGGCTAGTTCAGTGTGAAGTGGATTTCACCATGCATTAGAAGAATCGAAACTACACCAGTTGAAGATTCGAAGACCCAAAGAATTCGAAAAACATATAGCATTCCAATATTTTTATGAACTTTAGAGGACCAAACCCCTATTACATACTCACGTTAGAGACGATGTTTTGTGAGAAATCATCTATGTGTGTTTCTACGGCCAAAAATCAAACCTATTTGAGAAACTATTGTTTGTGTTGTGTGTATCTTCCTTTATCTTTCTCGTATCTCATCCCAAACTCTTGGACACAATAGATGATGCATCAAGACAGACTTGTATATTTGAGATCGATGACACAGCTAGAGGTACCACACTGGATATAGAGCTTGGAAGATCGCATAAAGGAGAACCATATTGAAGGAGAGTATATGGTTCAATATGTCCTACAAACATCACACAAGGTGTTGCAACATGGCAACGGATACATCAAGGTACACCACGATAGAATGGAGCAAATACTTGGGAAGAATTGAAGATGATTCTACTGAGGTCTCGTCTCATCTAGAGGCCCGGTGATAGTAAAATGAATAAAACTTGTGCATGCAAGATATGTGGAGAAATAGGACACACCCAGGAAGAATACAAGGAGGGATGCCCTTATTGTGTGAAGGAAATCACACAGCTGAAGAGTGTCCACCTAGCGAGGTGACATGCTTCTTGTGTGATGGAACTACTCATTACCTAGCTCAATGCCAAATTTACACCAAGGTACAAGAAGCAATCAAGCATTAGAAGGAAGCCATGAAGGAAGCCCTCACAGAAACTTTCAAAGAACACGTGATGAAGGAGGTTGTTGAAGACCCTGATGGAGAAGTCGTACCCAGATTTTTCTCCCATGCTTGTTATTCAGGTGGAGAAGATGGGAATTTTCACATTATTGCATGAAGGGAAGCCAAAAGTATCTTGTAGATATCTTGATAGAAGAAGTGGATTTGATCCACAAGAAATAAACTAATTGATCAGAATGAAGAAGTATAAAAAGGGAAATCAAAGACAACCTGAGAACAACCAAATTTCTGCAGACATCCTCAGAATGAAGAAGTAATTGATCATGTTCAAGGATTCAGGTCACTATTCCATTCACTACCTAGAAAATAAGGCAAAAATCCATGGAGTTTACATAGTCACCAAGACTTGTCAGAAATCATTTGTTTTTGCTGCAAGGAGGCATGACACCTCGTTACTGAATGTCCAGACAAGAAGAAATCTTGAGCTGAGTAGTTGAGATTTTAATATTGGTAATAAGTGTAGTAGGAAGCACTCCTATTCTCATGAGGATATGGATTTGAAATTGTGGAAGTCGTAGAGATTGTAATGACTTCATGAATCAAAAAAACTAATTTATCATGATTTCATATGTTGAATTGTATGAGTTGTTACTCTATAAACAAATTTTTTTGATCATTTTCGAGGACATGAGAAATACGGTCTGAACATGCATATCTCCAATCCATTTTAAGGGTGTTGTACCCTATAAGAAATCCTTACCAATGGAAAGGAAAATCTATTCTGTAGAGTGGAGTTTGGAAAAAATAATATGTATGAGTATATTTGGATATGATAGTTACCCCAAGAGTATGAAGGAGTGAAGTACTACTGAATGGTAATGTTGGAATGTAGAACAATCATAACTACAAGGATTAATTAAAGTTGTACAAGTGTGGAAGTCGGCCCATGACACGCACGCCCAAGAGATAATAATGATCAAGCACTGCCTTCATGAAGGGACAAATTTGGAAGAAGTTGTGATTTGATCAGCAGATGTTTCTTAGGGATGTTTCACAAACCCACGAGTTGTGAAGAAATGATAGATGCTTTGTTCAGCTTGTAGAATCAATGGATTTATCTAAACTTCATTCTTGGACAAGAGAAATTCTGCAATTCTTGTGAGGATACACATGTGTTAGAATATGTGATTCAATTATGTAGTAATAATTCAAGTATGGGATGGATTGAACACCATACCAGAGACTTATATCATGAACTACCATATGTTGATGGAAAATTAGAGAGCCTTAAAACATTAGAAGGGTGCTGGTATGACAAGCCAAAAAACATAGAATGGAAGGACGATGAAACCCTGAAAATACAACCGATGCTAATGTAGGTTATACGGTGAGATTCAACCCACACCATTTCCTGGAGGAGAAACTATTAATTGATTGACCAGCCTGATATTTCGATGGTTATGTAGTATTGGAGAGAGACCTATCTGTTAAGAAGACAGAGTGTTGGAAGAACCTTTCCAGGATGAAAGGACACAAGATTTAGGGAAAAGGTTATGTCCCCACTAGAAAAGCCTCAGGGAAAGAGTTATCCTGAAGAATATGTGAATAC
This sequence comes from Hordeum vulgare subsp. vulgare, assembly GCF_904849725.1. NCBI lineage: Eukaryota > Viridiplantae > Streptophyta > Magnoliopsida > Poales > Poaceae > Hordeum > Hordeum vulgare. Next base: position 179,319,876 of record NC_058522.1, read on the forward strand.
TAACACCGTCAACTCTAAGGATGGAGTACATGAAGTTTGATGGAGCTCTGACTTTAGTGGTAGCCCCGAGACCCAGTAACGGTCAATGGAATTTTGAAGGAGACGCCATCCTCTAGCCTCTTCAAATCTCAAGGACAATATTCATTTCAGGGGTGGTAGTTCGCAACACACTACAAGGAATATGCTAATACACGACGCTATTTGTTCGTCGCTACATCGTCACGGTTTTTAAATTACGACGATCTCACGACGAAAAACCAAGCGTCGAAAACAGAGCGTCAGAAATGAACAGCAGCGATGTTTTGATTAAAATCGTGGTAACTTTTATGATGATTCCTGGATCGTCGTAACCTTTAAGACGATCCTAAATCATCGTTGGCAATCAAACCCAGTCCTACGTGGCAAAATTACGACGAAATCAAAACGTCGGGGTTGAAATCAGCCCAACCCATTTCAATTGATCACATGGGCTGGTTTTATTTTTTGGGGCTTTGTTTATTGGGCTTCTTTTTGGGCCTTAACCTATTTACAACCACTTTAGTATATATATTTTTTGAATTTTGGTTTGTGGCCTTGTACTTTCTACCGATTTTCTTTTTTGGCTATTTTATTTTTGTACTGGTACCACATGTCATGTTGATTTCAAAATTAGTCCCACACGTCAGAAATTTCACATTTTGTCAAATAAATATCATAACTTGGTCCCCTTGTCAAGTTGCCATTTCATAAGTATTCAAATCACATTCAAAATCAATATGTTAAACAGGCTAGGGAGCAAATGAAATTCGTCCAAACCAACATTAAATTTGTCTATTACAATCTTTACAGTACACCGCAACCCAAATATGCCTACTACTGCCTACTATTACAACACATATGCTACTCTTTGTTCATACGCTTCATAGCTTCATACTTGGCTTCGTACTTCACCTGTCCAAAAACTATATCCTGTGAGATCAAAGAAACCCATGAGTATCTTAATACACCACCAAACATCAAATATGAAGGTTAAATTGGCGAATACTCAGGAATGCAAAAAAGAAAATATTCATGGTGAAATTTCAGAAAATTTGGAAAAAAACAAATGGACATACACACAAATAAAGCAGAGATAACCCAAGGGCCTCGTGAGGCAGAAATATAGAATAAAGAAAACAATCATATTGTTAAGTAGACCACAGAACCATGTAAATAACTTTAGGCAGCTACAGGAAGAACACATCAAGCTAATACATCGAATGTAAAAATTATTCAATGCACAATAAGGAACAACATTACATAGAATAAATATCCTTTGCAGTCGGTATGTTTATTATATCTAACACCATGTAGGCATATATAAAGTATAATCTAAAGAAACAAGTTGTTTGCTGCTTCTCAAGCCAAGCCCCATAGCCTATCTACGAAGCATCATCATGAGATACACAAGGAAACAAACATTTACGCATGTCACTTACCAAACCGAGTCAGATAACTCATGAATTGCGCTTTTGGACTAAAAAGACAAAATGATGATTCAAGTTAGGTTTGCTGCACAAGATACAGTTTTTAACAAGGAACTTTAGATACCTTTTTAGAGATGAAATAGCAACGTTAGATACCTTTTTAGGGATGAAATAGCAAAATTCTTCCCAGAACATCAAGTCTGACTCTGGTTCATTCCCCACCTACAATTACAAGAGAATTTTTTTTGATAATAAGGGTATGAAGTGTAAACCATATAACTTCTACACAAAAAAATTCACTCCAAATAGCAAAGGTGAATCTGCAAGTTTTCATAGATCCGGCCATCCAACATACGACTAAGAAAAGTTTCCAACTTTGGGTCAACACTATAAAGTTAACCTAGCAAGTGTATATTTATGGAAATTTGGGTCAAGATCCCATACAGTTAACATAACAAAGGTAAATCTGGAAGTCATCACTCCCAAAATAGATGTTCTAGTCATTCCCTTGATCGAGAAACCAATCTCCAGATTGGTACCTCTCCTATGCATCAGTATGAAATAAGAGAAGAGGATGAGCTTGCATACCTACAGAAGGGCTGGTGGCACGGTTGTGTAGCACCGCAGTATGAACCTCTCCTAAGTCTAAACCGCACTGCAGTCTGAACCTCTCCTAAGTCTGAACCAGCGCATGCCCAATGCAAACGCTAGAATCGTCGCATGCTACTTCCCTAATTCAGTCGACGACAATGCAGAGGTGTCGCCAGCTGACATAATTTTAGTGCATATAGCTAACAAACTCCTACCAAATGGCATAAACCCACATCCAAAGTGGTTAAGGCCCGGTTTTATGAAATGTCTTCAAAGTGGCAAAGCTAGGAGTATTATAACATGATGAGTATTAAGAAAGCTACATCCTTGATTGCAATTTTTGTTGGTAGCTTACCAAGATGATCACTTGGTAAGAAATCTACATCCAGTAGTCTGTGAACATCTGAAGAAACTTGATACATGAATCTGTACACACTTGAAGTAGGCTACAGCTAACAACAAATTTTTTTTTCCTGGGGAAGCTAACAACAAACTTAATATGAAGCTCCTTGCGATGGATTAGGAAAAGGAAAAATAATGTATGCTACTATGCACAACTCCCACTGCCCGATCATCTGGACAAAGGAATACATACAACACAGTGGCAACGAATTCTTGTCGCTTATATACATATCATCAATAGAGGAACGCACACATTGTGAGCAGATGTGTTGAAGCGATGATACCTTTTCCACGCGCAGCCCTACTACTCCTGAGTGGCTCGGCTCTACGGCCCGGTCCGGATAGGTCATCAGAACCTGCACCAATTTCGTAGAAGTTCATTTCCAACTATGGTGGATACACGCACATACAGTCCAAGATTCCAGGCGAGGTGCCCAAAAATAAATAAATCCCATAGACAAACTTAATTGGTGACTATACATACTTGTTCGAAATTGGTTGCAGGAACAGGTCCCCCGAGATGCATATTAGACACTTGCAATATCGTAAGGTTTGTTGAGAAAATGTGAGTGGTGACGACTAAGGAACAAATGTGTGCTGCTCTATACATATTTTTTTTGCTTTACAAAACCAAAAGTGGTCCAGAACAAGAGATACATTCAGTAAGCTTCAGCAGGCACCGACTGGCCCAGAACGATAACAAAAACAGGAATACAAACTTTGGTAGGAGTACTAGCATAAATTCAAGTCCTTCTTTCTTCTGTATTAATTTAGGGACTAAATAATGCATCGTAACTCATGTTCTATTCGAGATATTATTCAGTCAGCATAATTCTAATACTAGTACCGTAGTGCGAGGATATAATAACATAGTAGAATTCTCATGTTTAGTTTAAATAAGACCCAATCTACAGAAAAGTAGGTATTGCAGCAGCAAAGTATTACATAATTCATCACCATGAAATCATGAACAAAATTTCTTGTAAGACACATCACGATCACACACAGAGTTCCTAGGGGATAAAAGGCCTAATGCAACCATGTCATTTGGGCTTACCTTGATATGTAGCTTCAAAAACTTGATGTAGAGGACTGCCTCCTCGAGCATAGTGCTGAGATCCACCTACGAAGAAATTTCACTGCAGTCAGAAAGTACTAAGGCCAATAACTAGCTCAATCTGTAGCTTAGTTTGCTTCCTAGATTTTTATTTTTTGAAAAGGAGTTTGCTTCATACATAGAGTAGGCAAAAGAGGATGGACTCACTTTGGTTCCCTTGGGCACCGGCTTCTGCAAAACCCGAAGCTTGTTGTTGATCTTCTCCCTTCTTCTCTGCATTGGACGAAACAAAAGTCTAAACCAGTCCACTGAAACAGTCACATTGAATTGACGCGCGGGGCTGCACATGCATTCACCTCACCTTTGCATACAAGTTCTGGGGGTTGCTCCCCGGTCCGCGGCCGGCCCGAGCTTTCACGATGCAGACGACTCCGACGTTGGCCTCCTCGCCGCGGTTTCCCTGGGAGCAATCGGACTCCTTGTCCGAGCAGTAGCTGCTACTAGATATCTGCATTTGACATCGACAGAGTAGTGGAAAACAAGCCTGCATTCGACTGAATGACTGATTGACAGACATTTCCTACCGACGCACCCCACACAGAAATACAGTACGTACTGTAGTACTCAACTAGCATTTCATTCATTCATTCATTCATTCATTCAACTTGATCTCGATTCATCCAAGTCTGTTGGTGTTGTACTGTAGTGCTCAGGTCGCCGTACACCACCCCGAGGCTCTGGTACGCCAGGCTCAGGGTCATCCGCCACGGCAGCCTCTTCTTCCCCTCTCCCCGCCTCCCCTCCTGCCACAGAGCCAAGAACGCGCGACAAACATCATCAGAAAAAGAAAAGAAAAAAGCACATTCAGCCGAGACGACGGGCAGCAAGGCGATTGAGGTTGCCAAGAACCGCAAGAAACATAACTCCGGCGGGCATACCGTGTACTCCGGCGGGGTGCCCCGTGCGACTGTGGTCTCAGGGTCCATGGCAGGGGAACTCTTCATCCGGGCCCCTCTCCTCTCCTCTCCTCCTCCACCGCTCGATCGGCCCTGTTTGTCCGCGCTCCGGAGTGCACTGCCTTGTGCCTTGCGGGGAGTTGGGAGTTGGCGCTGCCGGGACTGTGCAGAAACCGGCAGGGGGCGGGGACGGGGTGGGACGGGGGGATTAGGTGGGATATATCTCGAGCCCTCGATGCTTTTTTTACGGGAGGTCAAAGGAGCAGCGCGGGGGGCAGGTTCGACCGGAGGTGGCACAACATTGGCGTGAGCCGCGCGTGGAGCAGAGGAGGCGGATCACGCACGGGGGGAGGGCGTGGTGTTGATGCGCAGCTCCCTCACCATCGCGGTCGGCCGCCCCTGCGCTTGGGGGTTCGTCGGGAGAAGGTGGAATCGGGAGGTGGATCTCCGGCCAGGGAGGAGAGGGAGGTGGCGCCGGCAGCCGCCACCGGTGTTGGGGTCGCTCGCCAGTGTGGCTTGTTCCATCCATGAGAGGTGGGTGGGGTGGCGGCGATGGGTGGGAGACGGAGGCGGGGTGCACCGGATCTGGAGAGACGAAACGAGGGGAGGGGTGGATCGGTCTGGTAGGACGAGGATAGGGTTTGCGGGTTTTTTTTCTGCGTGCAGCGTTTGGATTCATTGAGAGACGTTCAATTTGTTGGCTTTAACGGTTCAGATCAGCTAAAGTGGGACTGACTTCCCTGCCACGTCATCGATCCGGGGGAAGGAGGTTTTAGCCAATAGGAAATCAGCAAATGAAATTATGTTTATTTACCTATTAATTTTGATAACATAAACATGTTAATATTTAGTAAATTTTCTGAAATATTTTTTCACACATTCTAGAAATGATGAACCAATACCATGTCAAATTTCATATTCTTTAGACTATAGCAGATTCCACCAATCGGAATTAAGCTTATATAAACTTTATGTTGTTTGTTTGATTCTCTTATATTTTATCCTCTTATAGTTTGTTACAATGACACAATATTGGCCACATGTGTGTATCTTAGTATGACAAACAACGTTGTCAAAGAGATTTTACATTTTGTTTGCACAAAAAAATCATTTTCTATTTTCGAAGTGCGAGAAAATAGGTTTTTTGTAAAGTACCTACCAAATCTTTCTTGTAAAAATGTAGCAACTCATTTAAAAAAATATTAGACAATATATTATTTATAATATAAAATATTATGACATCCCACAAACAAACCCATTAGCAAGCATGGAGGATAAAATACCAACCCAATATAAAAGTAAGATGAAAATAATAGCCCAACAGAATAGTGGTATAAAAAATAGTTCAATACATGCATGAGGTGGGATATAATGGACCTACGAGTGACGACATTTTACGACATTTTACGACATGCATGAGGTGGGATAAAAAATAGTTCAATACATACATAGTCAGAACATGTTACGACATTTTTATAATCGTCGTAGAAGTTATGACGATCTCATCTTATGTGGTTACGACGTTTTTGACGCACATCGTCTTAATTTATATATAGATTTGATCCCCTCAAATGGTTTACGACAATCTCGGATGAAATCGTCATAGATTTATGACGAATTCATCAACGACGTCTTAAAAAACATCATGTATGAGAATATTTCTTGTAGTGACATCTCAAAATTGTAAATTTCGGAATATTATAATAAATAAATAATTATGATTGCTTGATTGATTGCTTGTGTGATTCTTCTTTGATACTGAGTGAAATTTTAAACTTTTTGAAAATTTAATGAGAGTGAGTAAAAGAACTTTCCCAAAATTTTCCATTTTGAATCCTTATTCAATTTTGAGTGCAGATCCTTTCAAAACCCTTTGATAAATAAATAAAATGAAAGGAACAGAATGACGCTACAATATCATAGAAATTTTTTTGATTCATATTTTAAAATAGAAACTATATAATTTATTTGAATTTCAAATTCTTCTTTATTTTTGAGTTATTGCAAAAAATGATTTTTACAGTATTTTATTTGACCTTGAAATAATGTTCATGTCTTAGAAAATTTTATTTTAAATTTTTTAATATATATAAATTGTTTGTTTTTTTTTTTATTATTCTTCGTTGTTTTCATAAAAAGAAAAAAATATTGGCCATGCCAACAGGCCTAGCGAGCGGCTGGCCGGAGGGCCCATGG